>NC_138744.1:34050112-34372520 GCF_965113295.1 Leuciscus leuciscus | reverse complement strand
GATATTGTACTTCCCCCATGAATTTTGAGCCGTTTAGGTAGGCTAGTCTTGGAAAACATTCAATATGCTTAGTGATGCTCACACTTCTTATCTTACAAATGCTTAATTAAGACAATTACCCCTGTTTGATCTCGTAATGAGAATTCTTTGTTTTCAAATGGCTATTTGAAAAAAGGCTGTCAAACCTTCCACCGCTCTGGCTGTTGGCCATTTACATCACAGCGATCTTTCAGTCATTAGTGGCCATGTCTGAAAGGGACAGTTCACAAAAAAAAAAAAAAAAAAAAAAAAAAATTCTATCATTATTTTATCACTCTTAGTTTTCCCAAATGTAATCTTCCACAGTTTTTTTTTTTTTTTTTTTTACACACAAAGACAGTAACATACAATTATACTACGGGGCTGTTGAATGCTTGAATCTGATTTGTTGATGAACGTCATATAAGGTGTGTAATTATTTTCAGAGAAACGTACGTCTAAAGTAGTTCCAGGCAGGTCTTGACCTCATTACAGCTCCATATCACTGCGCCAAATTATTTCAAAGGTCTTTACAGATTACAACAGCAGAAGAACCAAAACCCACAACGACACTGACCAAACAAATAAACATGGTAAACAAAAGGATAAAAACAACAAATTATTTCCATGTTTTTGGCCCAAAATGATGTTTTATAATGTACAGAAAGCAGATAATCTCTTTCTCACGCTCTCTCTCGCACTCAAACGCACACACACAGTTACGGACACACACTCGCGTGTTGTCAGCGCTGCTCTGATGAATTTATTAGTAAAATAGTTGCGACGTAATAACGGTGCTGTTCTTGAAGCAGGTGAACTTACAGTAGAGACGCTGCTGCCGAATACTTGTAATTCACACACTCAATCTCTCTCTCTCTAATAACTACATTAATTACTGGTATCAATGGCTCAAGCCTCTGTTACCAGCTCTAAATGGGTTTAGAGGCGTAAGAAATTAGTCCTACACACAATAGCGTTTTAAGGACAAAAACCTGAGAAATGTCTTGAAATGCATCATGTGAACAATGTCTTGAGGTGTGGTAACCGTAGTATAAGCAGAATAATTGATTCAGGGATATCGCATTATTGAAAATGAATGCACACCTGAGGTGTCACAGCCTCGGGTGTGCTTTATTTTTCTAATAATTCAATGGCCCGGAGTCAATTGTTCCTTATTTAATCATCAGCTCCATTGCAGTACATGATCATTCGTGAGTTAAAGCCATGACACACTGAGCTGATAACTAAGAACTGGTGGTGATGGAAGCTGACTGTGTTATCGCCTCGCGTCAGCTGCGTTTCGGAAAAAAAGGTGCGCTTGAACACACCAAAAGGACTAAAGTCGAGTGTCAACTATCCTATGTGTTCTGCGCCTGCGTGTAAGGAAACTTCTGTCTATATCAGAAGGTACCAAAAGCCTATATTTGCCATTCAAAAAGGGAAACAAACTAGGACTGAAACCGTATAAAAAGCAGCGCTTGCTTCACATTTTGAATATCGATCACTTTCTTCATTCCGGGCGGCTGATATAGTTATGAAAATATTAGTGTATTTGAATGCTCAGGTAAGATGATGTAAAATTATAACAGCCTTCTGTCTGTGTCGTCTGGACTGTGCTCGCTTTCATCACTTCCATTCTCGTGTACTGACTCATTAGCTAAACTGAACAGCCAATCAGAGGTCAGTCTCACTGACGGCCCAAAGCCGTCTCCATATTGAGGTCTCACATTTATCCAGTGATAATAAGTTTATCTTAATGATGGAAGACAGGAAAAGGTGTCTAGATTTGATTTGTAATTCTCTTTGTAAAGAATGAAAACCGAAAAGTGCAAAGTCTTCCAAGAGGTAACAGCAACCATTTGCTTTTTACACGTGTTGATTATGCAAACATCCTCTATCACTTTTTACCTCTTTTGAAGCAGAGATAAAGGTATTAACTTTCCAAAGAATTCACAACTTGCGGTTGTTTCTTAGATGAAGTTGGCGGATGTAAACTTCACAGTTTCACGTCACATTAAATGTGGCATTTATGAAACCGACATCCGTAGATGTAACTCAGAGATTTTAATAATAACTAAAATAGCTTTTATTTCACACGCCACGTGCAGAATTAAGAGTTTGTGATGAAGTGTGTAATGGTACCGCTGAAAACAGTGAAAGCCAAGTCCCTGCAACGGTCAGGGCAGTGAATCGATTGAGCCGTGTAACATTTGCCAGCGTGTGTGTGAGTGGAAGAGCTCTGGGTGTTTCATAGGGGGTTGTGAAAGCCGTGATGAAAATCGATGAGGAATAATAAATTAGAAACAACAGAGTGGATTATGGAGGTTATTATGGCATGGAAAAGAAGAGAGAGAGAGAGAGAGAGAGAGAGAGAGAGAGAGAGAGAGAGAGAGAAAATAAGTTGGTACAGAGTGTCTTTTACAAGGAGAAATGAACAAGAAATTTGAGAGTATACACTCGGGTGTTTGTTCAGCTACGGGCGCCTTTGGCCCTGTAAAACACACAGTTTACACTTTCTCTAGTTAAAAAAAATAAGCGTCTAGTTACATCAACTGCAAATAGTCTGTCTTGTTGTCAAGAGTCTTTTACAGTATTTACAGAAGCTCCGCCCACCAGTGTCTGATTGACAGACAAACGTACAAAGGAAACCTGTCTGAGAACAGGATCAGTGTATGAGAGTATGGCTGTCAAAATGGCTGAAAAGCTAAATTCGAATTTCTGTCTTAAATATTAGCAAAAATATTTGAATTCTAAAGGCAATACTTAATGTTAGAGGGGGGAAAAAAGTACTGTATTGTCTCATATGCCCACAATAGGGCGCAAGCGAGCGCAATAAGCAAATATAAACCAAATCAAGCATCGGATCTTTTGTTGAAATGAAATGACATTCACTTTTTAAAGTGCATTAACTTTTCAAACAATTGTTCTTAAATAAAATATAATTTCCTTAATTTGCATGCAAGGAAAAGTAGGTTACAATAGACAGACTTCAACATACAGCGTAATGAACTACATGAACACACAACAGCAAACTGCCAATCAGAAACACTCCACTTTTACTCACTACATCTATCGTTCATCAAAAAGACCAGACGCTCAGCTTGATCTGAGCGAGTGCTGCACGCTTTCTGTTGACAGTGTTTCCAGCTGATGAACACACACTCAGATCTGACCGATGTGCAGGTTTGGTCAAGTGTGTCGTTTCACATTTTTTCCCATTAACTGAGAGGGTTTTCATCAGCAGGAAAAGCCTTTTCCCGCCATTTTTCACATTAGCAAAGCGGGCGCACCGCTGGACTGGATAAGCTAACAACAACACACCGCGTCAGTTACGTCATCATCATGTCTCACACTCCTCTTGACACACCAAAATTCGAATGCACGGTTTTTGCATTTGAATGTGCAGTTTTTTTTTATTAATTTTTTATTCAACAAATATTTGAAATTCAAATTTTTATTTGACAGCCCTAGTGGAGAGTAAGACTGGTGGCGTCAGCTTTTGACGCGACCGACACGAGTTTGAATCCAAACTCATTCTTCTCAATTTTCCCATGGCATATAAGCTTGGAGAGGTGTTTATTTTACATAAAAATGTATAAAAATAAAGTGTCTAATGGGTATTTATAGTGTGAATAAAGTGTTTATCTGGTAGGGTTTAGGGGTCGGACAAGTAATGGCTCAAATAAGGAAACATCCATTTATGATTTTAATAAATATGCCCTAAATGTTATTATTCCATACTGTTTGATAATATACTACAATACAATGAGGTGCAAATAGCTGCCACCATTTGCACTAATGATAAATAGCATTTAACAACTACTTACACTTAAAAAATTCTGCTATATTCATTCAGTGAAAATAGCCAGTGCCTTAAAATAACCAAGCGGTTAAATCCAATTATTCTGAAGAGAAACAATAAGTTTATATGATGGATATGCTTTTATTCGCATATAAACATTGATGAACGCACATTTAGAGCACACTGAATATCGTAAATGGAAGCTCAAACTTGCTTGACAGGCGCAAACTTTTGTCCATATATAGTGTAAGTGCAGCAAAAGCCATGTTTGGTTAGTTACTTCTTGGCCGTGTTGTGCTAAATGTTCATTGAGAATGTTTATTAATTATTTTCAAATTTTTTTTGCTGCCACAAGTTTCTGTACAAATCAAGTAATGTGAAGCCAACACCATTTAGCAAACACGACTAATTTGCAAAACATTCGAACGACTGCTGCCAAGATGCTAAAATGTGACAACCGCGGCATACAGTTATCTTTAAAACAACACACATTATTGAAAAAAAATGTGTTTAAGGAATTAATTAAGATTTATATTCATGAAGTGTGCAGAAGAAAAAGAAAAACACAATGGTTTTCAGCGGCTTAGAATGAAATGATAGTCGAGCAGCGAGCAGGTGAAGATGGAGATAGTGGAACCGGCTCATCAATTTTCATTTTAATTAGGACTTTTCAGTTTGTTTTGTCCGACATTATTACAATTCGAACCAGATGAAAAAGGCACGAATTAACACACCTCAAGCACAATTCATGCATCCAAACAAAACAACACTGTGGAATGAAAATGCTGGCTGGTTTCTGTCACAATGAACAATATCCCTGGTATTAAATACATCTGCTTTTGTCTGATTGTGAAACTGACGTGAATGGACGCTGAAAAGGTCATCGGTTGGACAGATTTACATGTTGTGCATTGTTAATGTTTGCACAGTGATTTTGATCAAACCTGGAGCGTGATGCATGTTGAAATGGGAGAGTGTGTTAATGTGGCAGAAGCGATAAAGCGCTGATCTCAGATCTGTAACACACTGGTGACAGTAAAGGTGAGGGTAGGGGTTATTAATCTTAGCAGGGGCAATCAATCTTAGCTCTTTGTATGTTACCTAAATGTGATTGAGTATATTCGAAATACCTTGTGATTGCCTCTGTTCGCTCATTTAAGTATTGTAATTTAATCTGATAAACGTGTAGCTCAGTTCTGCTGTCGTTTATCACCTGTGTCTCTCCTGTTCTCACCCAGTCTCATTCCTCTTCTGTGTGCTTCTAAACCATGAACAGACAAAGACTAAATTGTAAGTTGTTATTCACTGATAATATTACATCCATCATAGCTCTCTAATCAAAAATGGTGGCAATGGTGGCTGGTGACATCAGAACAGAGACATTAGTTGATTTGAGAGCTACAGAAAAGGGGAATATAGATGTGTTTCCTCAGAAGAATATTGTCAGTTATACATAGTCAGTAATTGTCTGGGATATTTCTCTTCGGTGGACTTTTATTTTGAAATTCTGTTTTGTTTCTGTTGGTTCCTGTTTCTCGGTTTAGTTTCAGTGTGACAGTAATATGGCCTACTTTATCATACTTTTATGGTGTTATTTGTTTTATTTGGTGTGTTGTTTTTGGTTTTATTTGGTGTGTGATTAAATTTGTTTTTGTAAAATGTTCAATTAAATTAAAAAGTATTCCATTTTGGCTATTTAGCATATGTGAAGGTCATAATATTGCCAAGTGACTTGTAAAAACACTAGCCAATTCCAAAAGCCTCTAAAGTTCTCAGAATGCACAATATGCATATAAGAGGAAGTCTTTTTTATTTATTTACACAGGGTGCTTATGAATGCCAAACAATAAGTGCTTAAATAAAAAGCTTTACTGGAATTGCAGCTGGCCTCTCAGGGCCGGGACAGATGCATTCTGGGAAGGACTCGGACGTGCTGCGGCTCCATCTGTTCGCTCTCTGGATCAGACCCAGTTTGACTCGGCTCTCCATCTCTGTCGCCAGTGGTCAGAAGAAACACTCTACGAGACGATTGAGAGATGAGGAGGGTCTTTATGAGAGCGAACTGCTGTCCCGGGACTCTCATGGCATTAACTGCACTGGGTTTTTGTTTAGAGGTGCATAATGAAGGATTCTCTTGAACCAGGACATTCACATACTATCTGTCAGTGAATCCTAAATATGTTGATTACAGAATGTTGCTTTAGGAAAGAGGAACACATACATTAGTGGATGTGACTCCATTCTAAATACATTTATGTTAACAGCAATGCAATGTTAGTACCTGCCTCATTTTCACACACTTACATTTACTAAGTGGAAAGATACAATATGTCATGATGTGAGAATGTGTGTTAATTTAGCTTAATTCTTTAGAGGTAATATACTTATATCGTAAGTAAGTATCGTAAGAGGTAATATCTTATATTGATGTAATTTTGGTTAAAATGATTACTGATATTTCAAGCTCTTCAAAATATTACAGCATTTATACACACACACACACACACACACACACACACACACACACACACACACACACACACACACACACACACGCACGCACGCACAGTTTAAAACGTTAATATAATAACAAACACATCATGCAGTAATATTCTGTACACTCATGAATTCTATTGGACGTCAGGCTAAACATACTTCCGAATTAGCAGATTACATTGTCAAACCTCATTACACTGTTAATTAACTAATCAAATATTTTCTGTACACAGTGTTCACCTGAAAGCCAAATACAAGTTGTTTTCAACAAATTATCTCTCTTCAAATTAGATTTAATATTTCAGTGGATTTGCCCTGATGTCTTTGTAAGGCAGAGTTGAGCTTTTTACAGGTTTAAATATTTCTCATGTTTTCGTGTGTTCATACAACTTATCTGTCAGTCAAATTTTCTTTTCTTTTCACATATTTAGAAAAATTAGCCTATACATTTTGATGTTCTGTTCATTTTTCACTCTTTTCGTGGTCAGACTTTCTCTTATTACAGTAATTCACCAGCTGTTCTCAGAGGTGAATAGTTTTCTCTGCTTCTGCTATTAAACTGTATTAACGATCTTCAGGCTGGAAAGAGACAATGGTGATTTTATAAATCACTGCAGGAATACAAAAAGATTGAGTTCAATTATGCCTGTGAATGGGTTACTAGATGTCTTGTCAGGGATGATGATGATGATGATACTATTCTCACAGACGAATAAAGTGAAATAAAGGGGTAATGACAGGACTTTGTTATTTTAACATGTTATTTCCTTTTCTGGGTAAGACTTAGTTTAGGGTCCAATTCTCACTATTAACTAGTTGCTTATTAGCATTTACTGTGTACTACTAGGATATTGGCTTTTTATTAGTACTTATAAAGCACATATTAATGCCTTATTTTTCATGACAACATTCTACATCCCTTAATCCTACAATACCTAAACTTAACAACTACCTTACTGACTATTAATAAGCCGTAATTAGGAGTTTATTGAGGAAAAAGTTGCAGTTAATAGTTAGTTAATAGTGGGATTTGGACCCTAAACTAAAGTGTGACCCAGTACACATCTCATACATTGTTTTGAATCATTTTTAAATCATTGTTCTGCTATTATAGTCTTTATTTTAACTCTAAATCCAATTCAAAGAGGTGATCTGATCTTTTGCAGGTATGTCCTTTGTTTCATTGAGTTAATTGGGTGATAAGGTGGGCTGCTGTTTTCATTCCTGCATGAATGAGAATTTGATTGTAATCCGTTCCTTCCTACTTAACAACTACCTTACTTTTACAGTTTTTCTGAATTGGTAAAACACTAAACCCCATTCTCTGAACCAAATTCTCAATAACCTAAACCAATTTGTTAAATAAATCACATTAAACAAGTTCAGGTATAGTTAAAACACTGTTTGCAAATCTCATGAACTCTTTTTGCGAAAGTCTAAACACATTCCCACTCGCTAAAACACATTCTCACTCGCTAAAACACATTTTGCACAGTGATGCACTTGTGTTTCACAAATGCTAAACACAGGCAGGCAAAAGTTAAACACAACTACAACAAAGTTGTCATCATTTAGACACAACAGCTCAATTGTACACACTTATTTCTAATGATGTGACCAAACCAACTGTACATAAGTCAGTTCAGAGCCAAAATTTACTAAAAATGTTGCACTGAATGTTGATACCAACAATGGATGGAAACCATAAAAGAGGGAGAGAAGGAAGGGTATGTGTGTAAGAGGACGAGGAAGAGCAGGTGTGGAGAATGTTGTCAAGGCTGGATCTGGCTTTAGGCTTTTTCACCTTGCCTGAGATGACAGTGTCTGAGATGTGGACAAAGTCCTCAGGCCAGATCAACATGAAGACATGATGCCGAAGCAGAATAAAATCTCTCTCATTGACCTTCATTCTGCAGATGCACAACTCTTCTGAGTGACTGTAACATGCTTTTCATCTAGAGTTTTTTTTTACTGTAACCTTTTGGCTTTTGCAGTTGGGTCACTGTATTTTCACAGTATGTAAGGGTTGAATATACAGACATTTGATGGGCCTACTATACAATATTACAATACTATAGTATTGTAATGGATATTGTATAGTAGGCCCATCGAATGTCTGTATATTCAGCTATTGCATACTGTGAAAATACAGTACAAAAATTACTGTATTTTCCAATTACGTAAAAAAAGTAATGACAATGTACAATAGTAAGGTGAATAAATAGTACACTGTATCCACAGCACCTTACTACTGTACATTGTTATTACTTTTTTACTTAATTGGAAAATTAGTAACTTTGTTACAATATACTTTTTTTTTCTGTAACTGCATGCTTTCTGTGTTCTCCATTTTTTGATGTAGTGTCTACAAATGATCTGTAGTGTTTATAAAATTGACTCATGTGTGTATGATCTGAAAGCATCGTTTGATTTTGAGCAGATAAAATAGTTTTGAGGATATTGTTTGATGTTGCCAGAAGAGTCAGATGTTCTCTGAATGTGGTTTGAAAATTAGTTTTTGTGTTTAAGGTTTCGAGAAAGTGAGTGATGGTTTCAAGAAATGTGTTTTAGCAATTCAGAAAAACTGTAATAAGCAGTAATTAGAGGTTTATTGAGGAAAAAGTCATAGATAATAGTAAATATGTTTTCCCCAAACTATAACTGTGACCCAATACTGTAATCTTATTCGGCACAGTACGATAGATGGACTGGAAGAAGCAGAAACATTTCTCTATAATTGGCTAACATGTAATAGGTCTACAGGGCAAGTATCTGTGGGGCTCAGGGATGTTGAGATTCAATTTTCTGTGTTTTTCAGCCACTTCGTGAGATGTAGATTTAAAGCTCATTAGTGCTTTAGGTTATCCTCTTAAGCCACAGACGAGAGAGAGAGAGAGAGAGAGAGAGAGAGAGAGAGAGAGAGAGAGAGAGAGAGAGAGAGAGAGAGAGAGAGAGAGAGAGAGAGAGAGAGAGAGAGAGAGAGAGAGAGAGAGAGAGAGAGAGAGAGAGTTAAAGAGAGAGTTAAAGAGAGAGACTAACTCATCCCAGTCCTCACGCTTCACAGTGCTTTATCATTAGCTACAAACTGCAGATTAATATTTCATCAGATGTGACATCAGGAGAAGCCTCCAGCTAAAGCGCGGGTGTCTTATTCGAACCAGCCGAAAACTATGATGGATGGACCGAGAGGGAAAATGGCTCTACCGTTGGGATTATTATTGGAGAACCGATTGTAGTTGCTCCATTTTTCTCGAAGAGATCAGCATTCATTTTTTGACTTGTGCAGGTGTAGTAATTGAAGCGTTGTGATGCGGTATAAAACGGATGTGAATCCCTCACCTTTAAACTCGGATTTCTGACATCCTCAAAAAAAGAGACCATGTTTTTCTGTCACCGTATTTTAAATGTCAAAGAGTGCATGTCTCCAAGAGTTAGCAGGATTGCAAAAAAAATGCAAGTTTGAAGGGACTTTTTTTGCCATTTAAGATGAAATTAAATCTGTTTGTTTAGCCTTGAGACCTTATAATGATTTCAAGCCACAGTTTTAAGGCCTCTTGTCTAGACTCTGTGTATTCATGTAACTTGACTCTGGTGGCATTCAGACGTTGTGTCGCTCTGACAGTACACAACTATAACATCTATAATAAGCGTGCATGTTTACTGGAAACTCTCTGAAGGACATGCTGGTCAGAGACGGATGAGAAATACTTCTGTCTTATATGACATTTAGGCTTGGCTGAGGCGAACCAATCATTTTGTATCTTCCTCTCTTCCCCATAGCAAAGTACAAACCCAGTAGGGTCCAATTCTCACTATTGACTAGTAGCTTATTATCATGCATATTACTAGTGGCTATTTATTAGTACTTATAAAGCACATATTAATGCCTTATTCTGCATGAACATATTCTACATCCCTTAATCCTACAATACCTTAACTTAACAACTACCTTACTGACTATTAATAAGCAGTAATTAGGAGTTTATTGAGGCAAACTATTGTAATTAATAGTTAGTTAATAGTGAGATTTGGACCCTAAACTAAAGTGTGACCCAGTACACATTTCATACATTGTTTTGAATCATTTTTAAATCATTGTTCTGCTATTATAGTCTTTATTTTAATTCTAAATCCAATTCAAAGAGGTGATCTGATCTTTTGCAGGTATGTCCTTTGTTTCATTGAGTTAATTGGGTGATGAGCTGCTGTTTGAGCATGAATAAGAATTTGATTGTAATCCGTTACAAAACCTATTATGCACATTATTTGTTATCTACGTCATGGAACATCATAACTGACAGAGCTGATGTACACTAAAGAGACTTCTTTATAGCAGTTTACTTTCTGTTATAGTAGTGCTGCAGCCCTATGGAAAAATAAAGAGCATTCTGGGTTACTGCACTGAATATTTGTTTTAATTTTGTCAACAAATTATAAAGCACAGTATTAAATGATGACTGCATACCTAGTCCTCTCTGTTGGTATACAATAGTTTTCAGTGAGATGCAGAGCAGAGTTTAGATTGTATCCCGATCTACTCTGGGATTATCTGTGAAAATGCATTTTTGGTGTATTTTATGGCCGTTTTTTGAGTCACAGCATATTGACAAAACTTATTTTGTGTCCCACAGCAAACAAAATATATATTAAAGATAAGAATTGGCTAAACAATTACAGAAATGTTATTCTTTTTAAGCCGTTAAAGTTTGTATGTTTTACTGTCTATGCATAATTATGTAAGCAAATATTTTATGTACAATACATATGAATACTCATGCGATCATGTTGACCAGTACAGGGAATTATTTATGGACTATTAATATATTATGAATATTCTGGCACTCTCTCGTCACCAGAACCAGCCAGTCATCTCCAACTGTATTGTATTCAAACATACAGTAAATAAATTACTATCCTGTTCTGACATATACTGTAAGCAAAGGCAGCTTATACAGCTCAGATTTGTCACACTACATTAAAGAGCATCACAATAGTCATTGTTTGAGTTTGTCATGAAATTGACAAAGTTTGCTTTATGAAAGTAACATAAAACACTGACTATTTTTTGTTTATAGTATTGCATTTCTGCATGAATGCCCATCATCAATTCCATCTGAAAATGATGGAAAATCACATATGTAGGAATGATTTATAGCTAATCATCTTCTTAATGCTGCTAAGAAGCAACTGCCCACACACACATCTCCATCCCCCAAGATACTAAATGAAAAAGAGACAGGGAATGAAAAAACACAAAAGGGCGAGATGTGTGTAGATGTATTTTTAGTCCCAGGCCGTTAGTTAAATGAGGCATATTGGGGAGGTTTTGTGAAAAGAGAGCCAGGAGGCAAAATGATGATGATGGTCATCTTCTTCAGAGTCTAGCTTTTGTTTGACAGCAGAACAAGGGTAAGAAAAGGGCCATTTTGTTCGGGTAAGTGCATGTCATTTGATGTTGTATGACTGCGGTACAATGCTTTGTTACTTTCATCTCTACAATTCTTGATTTTGAGCTCAACCATCACCTTACCAGCAGAACATTGGGTAACACTTTCTATGAAGTTCATGCTGATAATGAATTATACCCACATTTATACTTATTTATAAGTATTACTATTCTACACATATTTTTATAAAGACTCATTAAGACCTACACTGCATTATAAGAACAGTTGTAATTACATTTGTATTATTTTGCATAATTACTTCTAAGTCATGCATATACTCATAATCCATTATACACTGATTTATAAATGATCAAATATAAAATAGTTACAGAGACACTTGTTTGCTGCACCAATTAATGATCAATTATGTCTTTAATGGCTAATGTTTGCAATAGAGGTCATGAATGTTAATTATGATTTGTTAAAATCGGTAACACTTTAGAATAATGCTCCATCATTAATAAGTAACTATGCAGGAAGTAATGCAGGACTAATGAGTAGTTCTACATTAACACTTAAGCTACCACTATTAACTAATATGGAAACAAGCTTAACTAATCAGTAAGTAATGTCAAATTTAGGAGATAGTTCATTATTATGTAATCAATAATTACTTAATGAGATAAGCCTCATTAATAACTGACTAATTATTAAGAATATTATATCGTGTGTCTGAGACGTAATCAGTCATCATTTTTACTCTGAATGTAGTCATAAAATGCATCACTAATTACTCAAGTGTTACCTAGTAACTATGCAGGAACTACTAGTGATCTGGACCATTATTTTAAAGTAAAAAACATGTTTTTCACTTTAAAACAATAGTCAAGATCACTAGTAGTTCCTGCATAGTGACTAGGTAAGCCTTGAGTAATTAGTGATGTATTTTATAACCACGTTGAGAGTAAAAAAAAAAAGACAAATTGATAACGTCTCAGACACGTTAATGTTGTGATTAGTAATGAATTAGTAATTATTTATAATTTGTCATAATTACCTATTAGTTCTTAATGATGCCAATATCATTAGGTAATTATTGATTACCTAATAAGGAACTATCTTAGTCCTAAATTCAATATTACTTACTGATTAGTTAAGCTTATTTCCATATTAGTTAATAGTAGTAGCTGAAGTGTTAATGTAGAACTACTCATTAGTCCTGCATTACTTCCTGAATAGTTACTTATTAATGACGGACCATTATTCTAAAGTGTTACCTTAAAATCTATATCTCCTCAGCCATGTGCATGGTATTGCTTATAAGAGTTTAAAATTATACTTTAAAAATATTTTTGCAGTGTTTTGCTAGTATGTTTCTAATTATTGTTCATTAGTTACATACACGTAAACAACTTAAAATGTATAATGAGCACATCTTCTTGATTTCATAAAATTGCTTTAGAAAAACTGCATCCTATGTTTTCACTTAACACCATCAATGATGCATTTACAGAGGTTAGTAATTGTATTATCACTCACAATAAGTAGTTATAAGAACACAACATGGCTATTAAACACAATATATTCACTTATTTGACAGAAATAAATCTGCATGACTAAAAAATCATTGTAACTATAATATAATAACATAGCAATGCAGGCTGCATAAATACATTCATGGAACCATACGCGACTGACTAATTACTACTTATAAATCAGTATAATGGATTATGAGCATGCACAATGAAAAAGCAAATGCATGACTAGGTAATTATAAAAATAATATAAATGTAACTGTAACTGTTCTTATAATGCAGTATAGGTATTTATGAGTCTTTATAAATATATTTATATAATAGTACTCTTAGGCATCCTTCCATCTACAGGAGACGATGGTGTAGCTTCCATTTTTCCATTTTTCTTTGTTTGGTGACTGCACTACACCTTCGCGAGTGGCTATAGAGCCCGACTCTAGAATGGCAATCTCTGCTGCATTTTCTGCAGGAGAAAGACTATGCCTGCTGAGGCTGCAGTTGCTTTTTCATTCCTCTTGACTCTCTTTGCGGCGCGCAGCACACAGGCCTTGTAGATGCGCAGCTTGGCCCTCTCTGTGAGGTTAGCGTTGTTCCAGACCCTCTGGTTCAGTCTGGCCATGACCGCTGGTGCCTTGGTGGTCCTGCGATTTATCTCTGTGTCGATGGAGAGAGAGCTGGAGATGGTGGATCTGAGGTAAGTGAAATTCTCGACAACTTCCAGGTTGTACACATCAATGGCTATGGTCGGAGGGGAGTCTTTTTCCTGGGCCATGACTTTGGTTTTCTTCAGACTGATGGTCAGACCAAACTCCTTGCAGGCGTAGGAAAGGCGACTGAAAAGCTGCTGCAGGCCATCTTCGGTTTGGGCCGTCAAGGCTGCGTCGTCGGAGAAGAGCATCTCACGAATGAGTACCTCTGTGACTTTAGTCTTGGCACGGAGACGAGCGATGTTGAACAGCTTGCCGTCAGCCCAGGTGTGGATGTAGACTCCCTCATTGAATCCCTTGAAGGCGTACCTGGAGGAGCATGGAGAATAAGATGCCGAAGAGCGTTGGCGCGAGGACACAGCCTTGTTTAACTCCGCTGCTGATGGGGAAGGACTCAGATGTTGCGCCATTGAAGCAAACTGTGCTGTGCATGTTATCGTGAAACGAGGTGATGATAGCCAACAGTTGTAGGGGGCAGCCAGTCTAGTTCCAGTGTACTAGGGCAAGGCAAGGCCTTGTAAGCCAGGAGGGCCTTCCTCTTCGCCTCAGTCACGGGCTCCATTTCCTCCCAGTGGGCCTCGTACCAGTCGGACTTCTTGCGCTCCTTCTTCCCGTAGGCTGTAATGGCTGCGTTGTACACTGTGCCTCGGAGGTGGGACCACTTGTAGTCAATGGTGTCATCGATAGGTGGCTCCTTGGTGAGAGCCTCCTGTAGGTTTCTGACAAATTTCTGTGTCTTCTCTGGGTTGCTTGCACAGCAGGTGCTGATACGTGGGCGGCCGTTCATGGAGTGATGCAGCTTAATCGGAGTAACTCGCACCTTGCTGGGCACAAGGGAGTGGTCCGTGTCGCAGTCGGCACTGTGGTAACTGTGGGTGAGGAGGATACTGGCAAGTTCTGCACGCCTGGTGATGACGAGGTCTGAACTGGTGCCAGTGGCAGGACCGTGGGTGTCTCCATGACACCTGATGGATCTCCTTGCTTTTGAAGAAGGTGTTTGTCACGCAGAGGCCATGTAAGCAGCACATCTCCAGCAGACGCTGACCGTTCTCATTGATCTTAAAACCTAGGCAGGTAGGCCAGGATTCGTTGTCAGCTCCCACTCTAGCATTGAAGTCACCGAGCAGGTAAAGTCCTTCAGCGCAGGGAATTCTAGATATTGTTTCATCCAGTGCCTCTGGAACTGGTCTTTCTCCTCTGAGGTGGAGCAGAGAGTTGGGGCATACTCTCTGCTCCTGCTCATACTCTCTGCTCTCTGATGATGTTAGCTGGGTCAGAGGATGTTGACAAGCGGAGTGCAAGGATCCTCTCCAAGCCTGACGATGGAGGTTCAATGAAGGCGACAAGCGTGTTCTTGACAGTGAAGCCGACATCGTGCTGCATTGGTTCATCTGAGGACTTCCCTTGCCAAAAGAAAGTGTAGCTTGCTTCCCTGATGTTACCGCTGTCAGCCAGTCAGGTCTCCTGTAGGCAGGCCACGTCAACATTCAGTTGAGAGAGTTCCCTGTCGATGACGGCAGTCTTGCGTGCATTGCCAATCTGCTGCAGGTCAGCAGTGAGACCTGGGCACAAGGTCCTGACGTTCCAACTTGCGAATCGAAGAGCTGGAGTCTTTTTTCTTTTCTGAGTATTTTAGCCTGGTGTGGAAAATGTGTCCCACTTGATGAGATGGTTCTCTAAGCTCCACGCACCCAGTGAAGCAGGCAGGCCATGGCGGGACGGCACCTTACCCAACTTGAGGCGGGCGGTAGCTGTCCAATGAGATGCGATGATCTCTCCCACAGTCAGAAGTGGCTCCTGGCACTCGTTTGTTTTTAGGTGAATCGGATGAGTTTATCACTGGTAACTGCCACTTCCAGTGTTGTGTCGTCACCTCGCGGCGTCGCTGGAGTGTCCTCTCCAGTGGCGCTACAAAGCCTGGACAGGGTGATATAGAGAATCAGCAGACTCCCCCTCTCCACACAGCTGTGTATCCCAGGGAAAGACATAAGTCAATGCAGCTAGGCACCAGAAGCGTTGCAGGAGTTGCCAGGGTGACGTTGATAACAATGTCAGACTGCCTTAGGGACTCCGTCTCCTGATGTGATTTCGAGGTTGACTCCCCTAGCCTTCCCATGAATGGGTACAGCCGCAAGGAGGCAGAGATTTGAAAATGGAGTTTTCCTTCTCCTAGATGAGTGGGTATCCAGGGCTGACGAGCCCCATCTGTAATAGTAATACTTACTTATAAATAAATAGAGCTATAATTCATTATAAGCATGGTCTTCATAGAAAGTGTTACCGAACTCTCTTTTCTGCTGCCTTCCACTGGATATGGTAAAAGTGTGTACTTTTTTTGTTGGTAAGCTTTTGTAATGTTCTTAATTCTCTACTGCTCACAAAGGCCACATTTATTTAATAAAAAAATGATCTAAAAACAGTAATATTTTGAAATATTATTGCATTTTAACATAACTGTTTTTTTTATGTGAATATATAGTAAACTGTAATTTATTCCTGTGATCAAAGCTGAATTTTCAGCATCACTAATCCAGTCTTCAGTGTCACATGATCCGTCAGAAATCATTCTAATATGATGATTTGATGCTCAATAAACATTTATGATTATTATCAATGTTGAAGACAGTTGTGCTGCTTCATAATTTGGGGGGAAACAGCGAAACTTTATTTTTAATTTTTTTAAGGATTATTTAATGAAAAATAATTAATTAATTTGAAATAGAAACATTGTTAGTGTCTTTACTGTGACTTCTGACCAATTTAATTTGTCTTTGCTAAATAAATATATATGATGACAGTTTTCTCCAGGTATTGTAAGTTTCTCAGTTGTTAAACATGAGAATGACTGCATGTCTGCAGGTTCAGCAAATGCTTAAGCTGGTTCTGGTTACAGCAAATTCATTTACATAGTAAAAGAGTCTCGTACTACAGCAAATGCTCATTATTAATTATGACCAACATGATTAAATATTTTAAAAGATGAAACGAAGATCTGCCCCGTACTGTACCAGCTGCATCAGTGCTTATAATAATGAATTTATTTGAA
Source organism: Leuciscus leuciscus (assembly GCF_965113295.1). Lineage (NCBI taxonomy): Eukaryota > Metazoa > Chordata > Actinopteri > Cypriniformes > Leuciscidae > Leuciscus > Leuciscus leuciscus. The sequence goes on along the minus strand of NC_138744.1, from coordinate 34,355,529 downwards.
ATAGAAACATTGTTAGTGTCTTTATTGTGACTTTTGATCAATTTAATTTGTCCTTGCTAAATAAATATATATGCTAACAGACAGTTCTCTCCAGGTATTGTACTGTAAGTGTCTCAGTTGTTAAACATAAGGATGACTGCAATGATTAAGGTTGTTCTGGTTACAGCAAATTTATTTACATAGTAAAAAGCATGGTGTTACAGAAAATGTTTATTATTAATTATGACCAACATGATTAAATATTTCAAAAGATGAAACAAAGACCTGCCTCATACTGTACCAGCTGCATCAGTGCTTATATTGCGAGGAATGACGCATGAACAGGAGAAAGATCCTCCTATCATCACCTGATTCTAATGCAGTGTGGTGTAGTTCAACGCCCTTGGCTTCAGGACGAGTGTAAAGAGGAACCAATCCTGAGCGTCTGGGCTGATAAGAGCATCTCACTCGCTCAAGGATTCACAGTCTGTCCCTCGGCCAAGAGCTTCTCGTTCAGAGGACTCAAATGAAGCACATCATTAAGGAAGGTGAAAGCCAAGGGCATGCTTTGTGTTGATTATTTTAAACCCCTCTCTGACCACCGACTGTAACCTGCTGCCACACTATTATCCCAGTGCAGAAGCCATTTAAACAGCTAATGCAATCCAAGACATTCGTGCCATGTTTAAAACCTGACTGAGATGTGGAAAAACATCTTTGCTTTGCAAAAAGTCAAAGTTTTCCGGGTGTCAGGAGGCTGTGAGTTCTTGTGTTTTCTCTTCAGTGTGACATTCTGCTCTGTTTCCATCAGCTCTGTGACCCGACTGACCCCACCGGAGGCTGTTTCTCAGTCAGTGCTGGTGGAGACAGGGAACCTCAAGGACCCATCATCCAAAAACACTGCTTTCATGAGTGTACACAGGTGTTGGCAGTGGATGTGCGCTGTGTTTGTACATGCTGGTTAGCAGCTATAGGGATGGGAGAGAGATGACTTGAAAGAGTAAACCAATTGAAATATGTCAACATTTTCTAGTATCTTTCCCTTTGCTTTTCTGCATCAACTAACAGAATACAGTATACATTTTGGTAACACTTTATTTTGATAGTCCGTTTGTTGAGACTATACTAGTTATTAGTAGCCATTCAGTAGCTTGTCAACAGTGCATCAGTTGACATTCAACAACACTGTTTCAACAGACAAGTAACATACATTCAACTGACTGCCTATAGACTATAAGGTACAATTCAAGTGTTAATCTACAGATTTTACGAAAAAGTGCCTGTTGACTGTCAATGTTATTTTGCAACAGGTTATTAACCAATTGGCGACTAACTTTCAATTGTCAACTAACTTTCTGTAGATTGAGTGCCAACAACTCAAGATCAATCTGTCAGTTAAATGTCAACAGTCATGTCAGCATATGAAGTATATGATACTGTATATCCTACTCAAGGGGTCTCATATGCATCAAATTAATCATTATTTTAGCTGATTTAAAAATGTTTGAACCATTTGTAGATAATCTGTTGATAGTCAGCTAAAGATTACATGTAGTTGCTTATTTGTTGCTTGTCAACAAAGAAATTGTTTATGATCAGTAGACTATTAAAGACATTCTCAACTAAGCGTTAGTAGATATATTTTAGGACTATCTAATTAAAGTGAAAAAGAGTTTATATCAGTAGAAAGTCTATAACCTATCAACGGATTAATATATTGTTTATGATTGTTTATGATTTATAAATTTTATTGGCGGTTGGCAAACCAAATTAAAGGTGCATTACTGCCACCTACTAGACTGGAGTAATGGCAGCAGCTTGACAGGAAGTAAGGATGATAAAAAAAACAAAAAAAAACAACAACAACAACTATATATTCATATTAAATTATTTCACTTATCCCAATTTTTTTTTAAAGAATTCATTAGGAGACAGTACATTTTCCAAGACATTGCTTTTCCCAGTAGATTTTCTAGTGTCATATTTTGTTTTCCACCTTGTATTTCTAACGCCATTCTTTCTTCCTCATATCTTTTACAATTTAATAAAATGTGTTTTACTGTCTCTTGTGTGTTACAGTGTTACAAAGTCCAGCAGGGTGTTTTCGGCTCATGAACTGTGGTGAGGAGTGTGCATTTGCAGTGGCAGTGCTGAGTGTGATGATGACGTGCAGGTGTGTGTGATTGGAGATGAGGTGCAGGTGGGGACCAGGAGGGATGCTGGGAAGTGTAGTGCAGAGGATGGTTTTTTACGTGGGTTGTGCCTCGGCACAGCGTGGATGAATCCAATGTTTTGAGGAGAATGTGCGGCTGTCAGTCGCTGCGCCGGTGTGGATACTGGCATTCGGAATCACAGGTTCTACTTTTTGGAAGTATGACCAACAGAAGAATTTTCACCAGAAAATGTCCTCTGAAAAATTTTGTTAACATTAACAATTTGAGAACAAAGTATTATTTGCACGGTTTGACGTGATATGACAAGCGATCGTTAGATTTAATCAGCGCGATTTACTGCAATGCTTTTTTCCCCTTAGTTGGTCAGAACAAAAGTGGATGTTACTTGTTCAGAGCACATTTTCCGGTGAAAATTCTTATGTTGGTCATACTTACAAAAAGTAGAATCTGTGATTGCGAATGCCAGTCAGGCTTGACAACTGCATGTAAAAGCTGGACCGGTTGTATTTTCAGATCCATTTTGCAGAAAATTTAGCCATTTATCAATGGCTATGGTGTTTTTTTTCTTCCGGATATAGTTTCTGATCACATCAACTAAGTTGTTCTTTTTTCACCAATAGGATAATCAAACCACCAAGTGGTGCACCTTAAAAATGAACCCAGTGCCTCTGCTAGGTGTGTGTGTTCGCTTTATCCATCACTCTCTAGAGTGCAAAGGCAGACCCAAAGAGTTAAAGAACTGTATGGAGCCGTTTCAGACTTTCGACTTCTCCTCAGCAAGCCTGTCACTCATAACCTTATTATCCCCCAAACAGGCGATTCCCTGAGTGGCTCCAGCACAGTTCCCTGACTCTGCATGCTTGATGTTATTGCTTCAACAGGCGCCTGTGAAGAACTCTCGCCTTGAAGCCAAAGAGGCTGCAAAGGCACAACAAGCGTCGATAGATCACTGTTTCCCATTCGGTGCGCTGGTTCTAAAACAGCACACTCCTCCGAAGGCACCAAGCGTTTCTCTGAGCTATTTATTTTGATGCCAAATGCATAGCGCCAAACCAGCCACCCATAAAACATCTTTAAGCAAGCTGTCGCTTCTTTAGAGGGAGAACGCACTCTGTATTTCCTGGAAATGAAAATAAAGCCTGTCTGTGCAGCTGAATGTGCAACTCATGATGTAACTCTCAAGCAAACAGAGTAAGAGAAAGAATAGCATAACACAGGACGTCCCTGTTGCCACTTTGAAAATGGTAGAAATCTTGGAATTATTGCCATCTGCATTTATGCATTTGGCAGATGCTTTTATCCAAAGCATTCGAGGTATACATTAATCAACGTGTGTGCGCTGGGAGTAAAACCCACCACCTCTGTGTTGCTGGCGCAATGCTTTATAGTTGAGCTGCAGGAACATTAAAGGGTTTGTCATTCCACAAAATGTATAAAAAACACTGATTGAGAAAATGGTGCTTTGCAGTGAATTTGAACTGATGTTGAGATGTTCTTACATCTGTGTCAACATCCATTGTCTAGTATATGCCAAAAAGGTTGTATCCGTAGGGAACATCTTGTTCATCCATTGATTACCCACTGGTTTGGGATAATAATCATTACCAAGACAAGGTTGACTGGTGCGTGAGCCGGAGGCCATTAGTGTCTCATTTCGGCCTGGAGGCCTGAGCAATGGAAATCTATATGAATCCAGTGGACCTCATCTGACTGAAGCCGGCCGCACACTGGGAGAATCATTTTGTCCTTTACAATTTATGCATCTTAAAAGAAATGTCTGTCAGAGTGCGGCATGCATCTTAGTGGGGTTGAAATTAACGGGGAATTGGAGCTAAAGTGCCTTCAAAGTGAGCAAAAATGCAACCCAAATTTAAAGTAAAGTGAGAGATTAATTTTGCTGTGCAGACGCTTCAGTGATTATAACGGGAGTTTGTATTAGAGTGCAGAACTCAGTAACACACACTGTAAAATCGAATTAGTTAGACTTACATTAAAAATCATGCAAACAGATTGCTTTAAAAAAATGTCAAGTGAAATAGGATTAATAGTATGTTGAACTGACAAATGCTTATTTAGTATACAGTAGTTCACTTAGTTCTAGTTGCAAAAAAAAAAAAAAAAAACTGTAGAGAGGACCTGATCATTTACTTTAGATTTACTCTTGACTTGGCTACTCAGAATTACTGACTCTCAAGGGGGTCGTACACCGGACAAGAAGCGCAGTGCCGCGCCGCGTCTAGGACAACTCGAGATATCGCAAACTGGACGCGCACTTTCTCAGTTTATGGCCAGCAATATTGTTATGTTTAAGGACATTATGGAATTAAGATAATGTCTGTACTATGTTATGATTGTACTGCACTATTAAATACAATCGTTGCTAAGTCTGCAGTCAAAACGGTTTACCTCAGAGCGTCCGTTAACTGAATGAATTGAGAATATCACCTGAAAATCCGATAACATCAGCAGTTTTCATCCACGCAGCTGATTTCTGTAAATTAATGTAAAACTAAATGCACATTGCAGCACATATATTGTCACAAATATAGAGGGATTATATCAACCAAATTAAAAGTTTCACAAGGTGTTTATGGCATAAGAGTTAGCATTTTTCTTTTTAAAGATCATTATTCGTCATGAAAAATAGACTAGTGAATGATTTAGTTAGAAGTTAGCAAACTATTTATTACTTCCCTTCCTTTGAAACCAAATAACTGGGATTTCTTGTTGCATCGCTGCATCAATAGGAAGATAATTATAATATAAATGAAGTTCCAAGTGCCCAGCCAAAGGGAACACTGATCACCATAATTCAGTTCAAACAAAAACATTTTAGGAAAATCAACATCAATTTATGAAGTCAGCTTATGTGATGTTCTCTCAAATTTGTCAGTTGTATTGCAAATTCAACATTCAAGATTACTTTGGGAAATGAGTGAATGCAACTAGAGATAGATCTAGTTCTCTCAAAAACTTTTTCTTGACAAATTGGCACTGAAACCAATACATTCATCTTAAATTGGGGTTTCTGAGTAAACATGGCATAGTATGTGAATAGTACAGAATACAAACATTTTTATAATTAAATTAAGACTAAGTAAAGTTAACTGAAAAGTGTTCAGTTAACCAGTTAACCAGTTTTGTTTTTCACGCTACTAAGATAACCAATGTGAAATCTTGATATTATAATGAATAAAACATATATAATATAACATAGCATAAATGCCATGTCAGATGCAGCTTCTGTTTAATTTTTGCACTGTAAAGATGGCTTATGTTGATGTTCATAAAATTTTATAGGGTCTATTTACAACACAGATTTCACGATTCCCTGTCTCTGTTTCAAGGACTTTTATTTTGATATTCATTTTGTTTTGTTGTGCCTGTGTTTAGTTCCTGTTTATTTAGGGGCCGTTTACACGACACCGTTTTTAACTAAAAAAGTAAAACTTTTTATGCATTTTGGCCGTTCATTTACATGACAACAGTGTTTTGGGTGGCTGAAAACGCAAACTTTGTGCAAGTTTTTGAAAACGGTCTCTGTGTAAACAACAAAAACACGAATCATGCACACGAGTAATACATGTTCAGTCTATAGTGTTTCATCGCCATCGAATGGCCTGGCAGCGGAATACAGCGTTTTTAGTCGTTTTCGTGGATCAGTGTGAAAGGAGATCGTTTTGTTTGTATGTGGAAAACTAAAAGAAAAAACTTCTCAGTTTTAAGCATATTGTCGTGTAAACGTACCCTAGTTCCTGTTACCTTGTCACCATTGTTATCTTGTAAGTTTCCATAGAAACCCTTGTTTGTTACCATGTCAGCTGATCACCTACACCTGTCCTTCACTTAGTCTCTTGTTAGCTTTATGGATTTAAACCCTCAGTCATGGTCTGATTATTATCTGGCGTTTTAATGTATTCCTGGTGTTAGCTATGTTATTTCTGCATCAAGCATTTGTCTGGATTATCAAGTCAAGCCAGAGTGTGACAACAGGTATATTTAATAAGGCCATCATAAAATCAAACAAATTGCCCTTACAAAGGTAAAAAAAAAATGCCCCTGAAAATAAGTTCCAATTTTTGACGGCTTTGCTCATGATTTGCAGCACTGAAAGGAAGATTAACTTATCAATCCATGTCATGTTCTGACATCCTCATTGATACAGAAAATTAAAATGGTATCACACAAATTCAAGCAAGCTTTTGCACCAATATTGGCAGTGTGATAGTGAAGGGAACAAAAAAATGGTTGTGTCATATCGACAAGCTCAGCACTTTAACTCTCTCTCTCTCTCTCTCTCTCTCTCTCTCTCTCTCTCTCTCTCTCTCTCTCTCTCTCTCTCTCTCTCTCTCTCTCTCTCTCTCTCTCTCTCTCTCACTGTTTTTCATTAGCAGTCACGCTGCAGGATTGCAACCCAAAATTTCGGACACTGCCAGAAATCCGTCTGAGGCAAAGATTCATTACAGAGCCAATTAATTAGCCGTCAGTGAGCATGTCAGAGTAAGCGATCCAAGACTGCTGATTTTGCCCTCTGACAAAAGAAATATTTTACCATCCCCAACGTTTGTCTCGGATGGCAATATTGTTGCAAAAAAAAAACAGTGTGTGCTCCAGGATTCAGAGGATTCAGAGGATTCAGCAGCAGCGAGGCAAACACACCAGAAGAGGGCTCTGCGTGTCAGCTAACAGATCCTCTCGCTGGATCTTCTCTTTCCTCGGGGACACCTTCATCATCACCCTCCTCCTCCTCCTCCTTCATCATCACCCTCCTCCTCCTTCATCCTCCTCCTCCTTCATCATCCTCCTCCTCCATCATCATCCTCCTTCATCATCACCCTCCTCCTCCATCATCATCATCATCCTCCTCCTCCTTCATCATCACCCTCCTCCTCCTCCAGGTCCAGTATTAACAGGCAGGGCCACGGGTGCAGCGTGTGAATATTTCAGCATATATCGCTGGTAGAATGGAGGACCTGTGACCTGATGGGTGAAAGAGAGGCGAGAGGTAAGGAAGAGATACAGTGAATTGATGCATAAGTAAAAAAATAAAATAAAATTAAAAAACAGAAGGTGTGAAAAGAAGGTGCATGAATAGAAAATCTTCTCTCGTTTGCAGGCTGATGTGTGGTGTAGAATTCATGTCAACTAGCTGAGGGAATCAAATATAGACACTACAAAGTTTCTTCATTTAAGGCAGGTTAGTAGGCTATGCCATAAAACCAGTCTCACAAACTGTCTGGTAGGTTTTTGAGAGAAAAGGGTAAATGAAATACAAACTTATAGTAAAAAAAAAACTTTTTGTTTCAGAGATTTGTCCTGTTTGTTTTATATCTTAAAACTGTAACTGCTAACTGAAATATTGTTAATACCAACCTACATGAACTACAAAAAATTAATTTTAAGACAGTTAAAAGGAAATTGGTTACCAAGTTCAATACAACCTGTCATCCATCCATCCATCCATCCATCCATCCATCCATCTATAAGTAATCTTTAAAAATCACACAGACTGAAACCATTATCAATTTTGAAATTAATTACTTGAATTCAATATTCTATGAACCTCAAATGTTTTATGAACACTTCTTTAAAGGTGCAGTTTTTAAATGCTCACAATGTGCTTATATTGTACATTTAAGTGTCTGTCCAAACGTATGAGAATGATCTCGACCCTTACTGTACCTACAGCATCTGTGAATATTAATGAGATGTGGGTCTTTGAATGACTGATGAGCTCAGTGTATCTGTGCAGATCGCACTACTCAAATAAATATAAGCTCTGGTAACCTTGTACTGTGGCATGTGGAGTCAGGCTTTTTTGGCAGTCAGACTGTTTAATGTTTTCTATTGGCCACTTATTATAAGAGCGAGACAGGATTGGGCGTCGTTCTGTCAGCAGCATTCAGTGAAGGTGAAATGGCTAGACTTATCAAAATGAAAACCTGGTCCAAATCAAAACTTATCAAATGCATCAGCGCTACTGCTGACAGAAATATACATACAGTGTGCATATATGTTGACATTGAATGCACAAGTGGATAGAGGCACGTTAGAAAATCATTCAAAACTAAACAAAAGGTTATTTTTAAGTTAGTGTCAAGAAAGAATATATTATCAATTTATTAACTGTAACATTACACTGTAAAACATGTCTAACCTCTCCAAGTCAAAATGTTCTAGTGACTGGTCACATCTAAATTTTTTTATTGGCCCAAGTGCAATTCTTGTTGCAATAGTCTGTTAACATTGGCTCAATGAGAAATAATACGTCAGACTAATTGAAAAATGTAGATGTTATCAGTCACTAGAAATTTTTGACTTGGGGATGTAATTTTTTTTTACAGTGTATACATATATACAAAGACATATTTGAAATGGTTTGATTGATACTTGTTTTAAAATGGAAGTCATGAAAAGTCGCGTTTACGAGGTGGAAAGTTTGTGTGTTTACGAGGTGGAAAGTTTGTGTGTTTACGAGGTGGGAAGTCGCGTTTACGAGGTGGAAAGTTTGTGTGTTTACGAGGTGGGAAGTTCGTGTGTTTACGAGGGGCGAAGTCGCGTATACGAGGTAGGAAGTCGCGTTTACGAGGTGGGAAGTCACGTTTACGAAGTGGGAAGTCGTGTTTATGAGGTGTGAAGTCGCGTTTACGAGGTGGAAAGTTCATGTGTTTACGAGGTGGGAAGTTTGTGCGTTTATGAGGTGGGAAGTTGTGTTTACGAGGTGGAAAGTCGTGTTTACGAGGTGGGAAGTTCGTGTTTACGAGGTGGGAAGTCGCTTTTAAGAGGTGGGAAGTTCGTGTTTACGAGGTGGGAAGTCCTCGATCCAAGTTTAAGAGGTGGGAAGTCATGTTTATGAGGTGGGAAGTTGCGTTTACAAGGTGGAAAGTCGCATTTATGAGATGGAAAGTCGCGTTTACGAGGTGGGAAGTCGTGTTTACAAGGTGGGAAGTTTGTGTGTTTACGGGGTGGGAAGTCGCTTTTACGAGGTGGGAAGTCGTGTTACCGATGGCAGGTGCGTTGAAGTCACTTTCGTCGGAGTAAGATGGCGGTGTACTTTCTCTTAAAGGGATACTTCAGGATTTAGCATTAAGCTTTGTATTAGTAGAAAACCTGTAGTATTTTCGAATTACCGTGCTTTCCACCCTCATATCCCCCTGAGACAAGAGATTTATGTATTTTTTGTCTGGAAAAAATCCTCCGATGACGCAAAAATCGTCATTTTGCGGCATCTGAGGATTTTCTGGCCAGAGGCTAAAGACTACAGCCAGTAGAAGGCGTTGTTCCGCATGTTTTCAGGCCGCCCATAGGAGGTGGGATCTCACTCACAGAATGTACACACAGTGTCAGCCGTCTTTCTTTGGAAACTAAGCTAGCAGGCTTTTGTTCTGTGAAGAAAGCTGATAGTAGGAGAAAGCTGAGTAGTTGGGGTTACCATCCTCTTTTTCCCGGACTTGTCCGGCGGGCGAGATCGTTCAAAATGTCCGGGATTCGGCTTTTGCTTTCTGCAGTCGCCATTCATTGTTTACATGCACACCTTTTGTTTCAATCTAACTGAATTCATTCCGATTGGTGAATCTAAATGTAGTGTTTACATGAACGCTAAACAAATGATCGGTTGATGTGCGTTTTACCATTGCTAAGAAAATCCCCGCTCCTCCGTGAGAGATGCGAGACCGGCGCGTCTCAGTAATGAGGCCACCGGCCTCGCGCCGTTCTCCCGCGGCCGTCAGCCTCGTCCTGCTCGCCACAGTAAACATGATGAATGGCGACTGTAGAACGCAAAAGCCGAATCCCAGATATTTTGGGCGATCTCGAAATCCCTGGCAAACTCATCACGGAGTCTCAAATAGTAGCCTAGCCTTGTTTTCAACTGCGCTCTCTTACCGGTAGGCGTGGCTTGGAAGTGGCCTCCTAGGGCAGCGAAGCAAGTGCATTCTGGGAGTTGTTGTCTTTCATCCACATAAGCCAAAAATACATTTTCTGGCTTTTCTCAGTCTAGAAAGCTCCAAATTCAAAAATTTCTTCACATTTCTTCTACATAAATGACCTATTTTAAATACACATTCATCTTTCCAGAGGTGAAGTATCCCTTTAATTAATTAAAGGTTTTTAAACTTTACGTCTAGAAAATGAAGAACAAGGAATGTGCATCAGATGGGTTTTGCATTTTTATGTTTTTAATTAATTTATGAAGCCACTGTATACTTTATTGTTACAAATTATATTGTTATATTATAAATATAATAGGCCTATATTGTGTAGGCAATTAGCTTACTTCACTGTAAATAGAAAAGTCTAGCGATATCCCTGCTAAATTCCTTTAAGTACTGTGGTATTCCGCCATGTTTCTCACTGACACGCAAACAACTCGTAAAGATCGGGGCTTACAGAAAATCCTGAGTTTCCCACTTGAATTCACGACATTGTGGTGGCGTTCATGTGCGTTCAGCTCGTAAAAATGATCTTTACGACCCGACTTGAACTCACCATTATTGGAGTGGAGTTTCCTTTCATCGCAGGAAAAAGCTTGAGGAAAGATGTGCCATTGACCCAAGCACATCAGTGAGTGTTTAACAGATCTAGAGTTTTGAGAGGAGGGTCTCGGGTGTTAATTGCATCCACCGCTGGGTGGCTCGCGCTCCAAACCCGAAGCAAATCTCAAAGCTCTCGGACTTTAAAGGGAATATTTATCCTAAGAGCAGAGAGGGAGGGGGCCGTATGATGGGCACGGATGCTGGGAATCAATAATTCATAAGACCTCTTATATTAGGGGTCTCTTGACAGTCTTGCGGTGCTTATACGGAGGTCTCGAGCTGGATGAGAGGCTTCTCGCAGAATCCCTCTGTCATGATCACACAAAATACAAACCCCCGATTCATGTATCCTAGCAGAACAACGAGCCCCGGTCCGGAGCCCATCGTTCGAGAAGTACAGCTTCTGAATCACCACGAGATCTAGGAAGAACCGTGTGCTTTGAAACATGTAGTGTCACGTGCTCCTGGTCCAAAGCAAGAGGATGAGATGCTTTCTTCTAATAGTATGTAATTATGCCTCAGCGCTTTGAATGGTGTGTAATTTTCCCTAGGTGATTATTCCACTCTCTCTTTAAATAGCCCAAATGTTAGTGAGATGTGTTTGAGGGTTTTGTGTCTGTATCCTCACAGTGCTCTAGAATCACAGAGATCACTGCTGTTCCCTGAAAGGAGCATTTCATTTGTATTCATAAGTGATTGCATGTAAAGTGTACATTTAGATTTCTCTGAAAATGCACTGAATCATAGTGACTGCATGCAAAACATAAGACTTGTTATGCAATATACAGGTGTATAAGAGCCTTTACATTTGCATTCTCGGGCAAAATAGTATAAACTTGGACTTTTTCTTTTTTTTATATCAAATGTATTTATAAATTAAATTAGCCCCAGATGGGACTAATTAAAAGTCATCTGTGCTATTTGTACAAGCGTTATTAACATGAACTATTTTTCATTATTTTAAATAAAATAAACACTAACTGAAATAAAAATAAAATGCATTAATAAAATGCATTTATTCCAGCTAGGCAGGGCAACATTTCTCCTTAGCATTTATTTTAATCTGATGTACTAAAATAACTTAAAAAAAGACATAACAAATTAACTAAAATTAACTAAAAACGAACTGTTGATTAAAATGCTATATTTGATATTACATTGTGTGTGTAAATGAATAGTCTTGGACTTTGCACAGGACAATAGAGACACCAGAATAAAAATATTCATGATTGTGAAGCTGAAAATACAGGTAAATGCACTGTTTATGTGTCATGTACTGGCAATACGTCATTTATAATGAGTAGCCTACAATAAAACCAAAGGGTTTAAATCGTTAAAGTTAGTAATGCGTAAAATGCTTTATGTTTTAGATATGCAGTGATTCAGTGTCAATCCAAACGTGCACACATGTATGAGAGCTAGAAGCACGCTTAGCATATAAGAGCTGAATGCTAATGAGATCTCACTGTGCCTAATGCTCTGTTCGAGGAGCGATAGTTCAGATACGCAGGTGTGGATGCTGTGAACTCGCTGTGTTCAGACGGCTGTGTGTGTGCAGGGTTACACGACTGATTATTTTATCCAGGAAGAACATGTGTCCATCATGGAGGAGGAGGAGAAACGAAAGGAGGAGCTGCATGTAGCAAAAAAAAAAAAAAAATCATCTGGTGAAAGGATGAATGAGAAAATTGTATGTAATTATAAAACACTTTATGTCTCCTTCACAGGTGCAAAATTAACTGGCCCAATCCAATGACATGTTCAATACATAAAGCACTAATGATACATCAGTACCTAAACTGACATTTAACTCATAATCTACATAATGCTGGATGAGATAAAGGCATGAGGCAAAAAACAAAGATTATTCAAAATGCAATAAAACACAATAGATGCCAAGCGGTCGAATAGCATCTTTCTCCACTGACACAATTGCCATTCAAATGTATTCTGATGGAATAAAATATTATGCGAGTGACATTTAAACTGCAACTATTTCATTATATTATCGTAGATGTTGAGTTTTTGGAGAGCTCTTAAAATCATGATATTGACTTTTATTTGAATTGACCGTTTATTTAGCCAGTTTATGGCTTGTGTAGCAGACCTACATTTCCCATCATTCTCAGATGGAGCAAGTTAGGGTTAGGGTTAGGGTTACAAATATTTTACTGCATTAGAACAAACATGAATCAGCACCCATTATGATCTCATGAGCGCACATCACATCATGATTCTGCCTTTGAAAAGCAGGAGCCGGCCGGTGTCGGGAGCGCTGGGCAGTGCGAGTCCTGTCTGAAAGTCAGGCTTGGGTTTATCTGATGAATGCAGAACACGTCACAGCACCGAAGTCTCTCTCCTGGCCTCAGCTCATTAGAGCACAGCTGCAGCACATTAACTCCAGATGAACTGCTCATCGGCCATGAGATGCGGTCTCCTGCGAGATGTCACGACCCGTCAGAGCGGCTCCTCAGGTCCTGCTCTTCTGCTTTATACGTGACAGACGGGAATGTGCAGCAAACGCCTGTCTAGCTGAAGAGTTGTCCAGCTTTATCTCTTAGAATAAAATTAACTAATATTATACGATACAATTATTATAATATTGTAAATCTCACAAAAAAGGTGTCTAGGTTACATTTCTGTCTAAAATCAAAAGAAAGGAAAAGACTATTTGCATTAAGAAATTGAAGCCCATTTAATGATTATTTTCTATTAATATATATATATATATATATATATATATATATACTTTGTTATAGTACAAATAGGCCTATTGTAATGCAATGATATTATTTTATTAAAATCAGTGTAAATTAAATACAAGTTCTACCATGATTATAGTAATGAGAATTGAATTTCATTAACATTAATGAATGAGTAATTAAGTATTTATTCATTATTAGGTATTCATTTTAAAGTATTTAAGTTTAGTATATAACTTGGTTCAAATTAATTATATCGTGTTGGTTTTGCTATTGCATATTTCATGGTTTTATTTCACATATTATACACTATAAAAACAGTGCATAATGAACTGAATTTTAATGATGACATATTTTTTTTTCATATTATGAGATTTTAAAGTTAAGATTTACACATCTGTAAACATCTCTGAAGCGCCAGGCATTCTGCTCAGCTGAGGTTCATCAATCTGTGAATTTGATCCTGTGTTTTCTGTACCGTTTGGCAGGCAGCGTTCAGAATAAGACGGGACTCGGTCCAAAACAGGCCTGATAGCTCAGTATCTCTCACCTGCTGCTTGCATTCATAATCTGCTCTTGTTTTCCTCCTTCCGGCCTCAAATGGCTGCATTTGTCACCGTGGTTACACAGTCTCTTATCTCATTAGTTGAGATCATCATGGCTTCTTCAAAGGGATTTGCAGTGAATGTGTGTGTGTGTGTGTGTGTGGCTGTGTACATGTCAGCATTTCAAATAACTGCATTTTGGCGTATTTCCGTATGTGCGTGTGTAATTTATGTGTGTGTCTGTTTATATCTGTACATCAACATACAGATGTGGTTGTTTGAGATGAAACAATTTGCTGAAATTATGGCATATAGTTTTGTGACCCACAGTGAATTATATTATTTTGTTTGGCTGAATCTCATGAAAATGTCTCGGGTTACTTGACTGTAACCATGTTCCCTGAAAAAGCGGGAACGAGATGCTGCGCTGAGCGCTATGGGAAATACATCTTTGTATGACCAGCTGTGATTAATGTGTGCAAATTGACCTTGATCTTGACAGCCTCAGACGGTGACGTCATTGGAGTTAGAGGCTGTAATTAGATGTGCCACAGGTGCATCATCAGGTATCACTTCATCTGAAAAATGGTACTGGGACATCCTCAGTGTCCGCTTTTTCAAGGAACAGGGTTACAGTCAAGTAACCCAAAACATTCCCTTTTAAAAGCTACACACAATGCTGCACTGAGTGCTCTGGGTATGAGAATACCCACACCGCCACATTGGGGGTGTCTGGACCCCTCATAGTTGTGTAGTGTGTGCTCAAGCACGCAAAAGGTCTCAGACATGAGCTTGTCATGTTGACTCCAGGACATGTGAGCCCGGAGTAGCATGAACATCCAAACTATTAAATCTTGTGTGCGGAGAAGACTAGCCTGCCGCATTACAAACCTGTGCCTTGTAGGCAAGGGCAATAGCATCCCTCACCCAATTTGAGATTCACATGTTCACACTTACAAATAAGTTGGATAGAATAAATGGTATGCATATTTGGCGTGCTGTCCGAGGAGAGGCTCCGGGCTCGGTATTCGGCCCGAACCCAGAGTACTCCCCCCGTATTCCTGGCTGTGGAAGAACAAGACAAAAGTGAGGAGTCGGGGTGAACTGTCGAGGAATGTAGTAGGTGAGTCGACTGAGTGAATATATATATATATGCTTCCTCTCATGCTGATAGGATAGACATGATGATTGTTGATGACAAGTTGATTGGATTGATTATTTGAACGTGCTACTCCTGAACTTTGTTTAATGAAACATCATTTGTTTGTTTGGTGGCGCCCGCCCCTCTGTTTCGGCCCCCATGACAAACGAATAGTTGCTCTGACTTACGCCATTGGCTAGTGCGATGATCATAGGCCTGAAGAGCACGGACTGGGCACAGTCGGTGAAGTTTCTCCTGATCCGGAGTTGTGAACGGCAGAGGGCAGAACGCTTCAAGAGTGACTGGATGTACAGTTGAGAAAGGATCCTTAGGCAGGTAATCAGGATGATGATACAAGATTGCTTTCACCATTCCAGGGGCAAAGTCTAAGCAGGATGGCGAGATATAGCCTGCAAATCCCCAGTTATTTTTTAGTGAGGTGATTTTTTTTTAAACAACATTTTTTAGAGTCAGAAGCTTGTCTGGCGCTGACTCTAGAGGCTCAAAGGGGGTCTCTACCAGCCCCTCAAGGACTATAGCCCCAAGTCCCATGTCCCCAAGTCCCATGAAGGAATCTTGGTTCTAATGGGAGGCCTCAGTTGCCTGGCCCATTGACCTAGCCTGACTTTGCTCAGGGTGTTTTGGATGCATCTTGAACTTGTGTGTTCTGATGGAACGGTTCAATCCTCGAATATATTTAAAATCAGACACAGTTCCCCATCTTTTTTGAGAACCAGGAAGTATCGACTGTAGTAGCCCGACTCTCTCTCTGGGAGGGGAACATGTTCTATGGCCCCTTTGACCAGAAGAGATGGAAGCTCTTGTGACAGTAAGTGTGCCTGCTCTGGTTTCATGGTAGTGGGGACCATGCCGTTGAAACGCAGAGTATGACGAGGAAACTGGATTCTGTAATCTTTTTCTACTGTCGTTAGGACCCAATTAGATATACCAATTAGAGTAGCTTCTACACTGTCAAGTTCTCTGAAATGGGTACCAATTACTTCCCATTGAGGGGGAGCTGGGTGTACCCAACACTTCGCTGGAAACCACTGCCCCCAGAGACACCAGAGGTGGCAGAGATGGTACAGTGGTTTCATGAGTGCCGGGAAGCTGCAGTTTTTTTATGCACCCCGTCCCGAGGAGGGGCAACCACCACAAAGCTGGGCGGAAGACCATCAGGACTTCTTCTTTTTGGAGATGATAGTCCTGAGGTCAGGCCCTTTTTGGAGGCTGCTGAGGGCGGCGAGCCGGTCCCCAGTCTTCACGAGACTTGCCACTCTGGGATGAGCTTGGATGGCCGACAGCCCCTCCTCCCGAGTACAGCGAGGAAGGAATTGCACTGTCCTCTGCACTCACCAAAAGAGGCGCCAGGACGTGTTTCGGGCTCATGCTAAAGGAGATCAAGATCTGGAGAGAGAGCGAGCCAGATCCATACGAGAGCCCCACGATGGCAGAGTGAGAAGCGAGACGAGCGCGTAGAACTTTCACCGGGAAACTCTCACAGTGCTCGCATTCGCCCTGCTCCAACGCGAGGGCAGCATGTTTTTCGGCCAAACAAACGAAGCAAAACTAGTGTGAATCGCATTCAGGCATGGGTCGTGAACACGGAGACACACATCGATTACCTCGCACGTCATTCATTTTCTTATGTTTTTCTTTTTCCTTTTCACTTTCTTTGAAGAGAGAAAGAAAGAATATTCGGTGTACTGTCTAGTGAAAACTAACCCCTAGCAGAGACAGAAAGAGAGAGCTTGTCACACACACAAACACACACACACACACACAAACAGTATGGTTCTGAAGACAAAGAAACCTGAGGCACATCCAATTAGTCTCTGACGAGCACACATTTCAATGATGTCACCGTCTGAGGCTGTCAAGTTCAATGTCAATTTCATTGATTTGTTACACACATTATTTACAGCTGGTCATACAAAGATGTATTTCACATTTCACATCTTAATGCCAGGTGTAAACAGGACCTTAATCTCACTTTATTAAGCAATGTCTTTGCTGCTGACATTCGATGATCCAATTCAACCATACTAAGCAAAAATTACTTCGATTCATGTTTTTGGTTTTATTGCTGAACTAAGAGTGTTGAACTTTCTTCTCCTGTGTTCACATTTGGTGAGAAAGGGCCTTTACATTTTCCAAAAATAGAACTTGTTTTTTTTGTTAAAAAATAATCTCACATGACCAGCCTAGCCCAGGTGAGAAAGAGTAATGCAAAAGTAATGCATTACTTTCCATAAAAAGTAACTAAGTAACCCAATTAGTTACTTTTTAGGGAGTAACGCAAAATTGTAATGCATAACTTTTAAAAGTAACTTTCCCCAACACTGCTCAATTAGCCAAAAAGCCCCCAACAAGGTCAAACTAGTGCTGACACATAAACTGGGTCTGATTTGAAATCTTCGAGGATTGAACCATTCCATCAGAACACACAAGTTCAAGATGCATCCAAAACACCCTGAGCAAAGTCAGACTAGGTCAAGTTCTTACTGTTCGTCAGTACCAACGAATGTTAGGTCTCATGACATCTGCGCCCACTGTGATCACTATGGGCCTTTTACACATTAAGACCATTTCAATTGTGGCTCAAAGAGCGGTCTTAAGTCGCTGTCCGGCCCAGTGGGTATCGGCTGACCATTGGCTTGCTGTGTCAAGGCCTTTACTTATAGTCAGTAAAATATCTAAAGTTGACTAAAGTTACCAAAAACAACACTGATATATTTGTTAAAATATCTTCATTTGTGTTTCACAGAAGAAAGTCATAGGTTTGGGATGAAATGAGGGTGATGATGACAATGATGAATGATTTTTGGATGAACTTTCCTTTTCATGCACAAGCGCAAAACACAAGCAGAGTGATGCGGTGAAACATCCAAGTGTATCTTTGTTTAAGTGTTTTAACTGTGTTTTGCAAAGACAATGGCAGAGATTAATGCCTCATCTTTTATTTGCAGGGTTGATAGAATGCTCAAAAAGTCTCGACCTGTGTTTGAAGTGTTTGTCATCTAGAATAACACTGGTGCAATCTTGGCTGTGTGAAAGGTACGCTCACATAAAATGATGTAGCTTTTTGCAGGTACAAGGTGATTGAATTTAAGGAAAATATTTCTGTAGCACCTATAATGGTCTCAAAGCAAATGAGGCAGGAAAACTAATCAGTCCAAACAATATGATTTTGCTACTACAAAGTAATTTCAAAATCCATTTTATTCTCTCTGGCTGTGGAAGGAAGGTGTATAGAGTGACATGTTTTCCAAAATAGATTTACATAAACATAGGGTCAAAGTCTATTTTGAGCTTGTGAAAGGAAGGACATGACATTATTTTGAAAAGAAAACTGATAAATAATAAAAAATAAAAAAAAATGCTTGCTAGTGTTTACAGACTACAGATGTAGGATTTAAACACTCATATTCACCTGACAATGCATTTTAAAATAAGAAATGAGGTCATTGTAAAAAAACAAACAAACAAACAAAAAAAAAATCACTCATTGTTCGAAAACTTGCGGACATTTAAAAAAATTGACAAATCAGTGTCTACTAATGTATACGTGTATACATATACAGACGAGAATGGACAACCAAGGATACAGACAGAGGACTATTAATACACTGGTGAACAAAGGAAGGAAAGAAGATAACAAGCAACTCAACTACAAACAGGTGTGTAACTTGAATCAGTAACCATGACAACTAACAAGGAAATCAAACAGGCAGGCAAACAGGAGAAACCTGAAACTAAAAACAGTCAACCTAAACATAACCAGAGAATGTCTAACAAGGGGAGAAGTTCCACTCTCAGTAAACTTCCGGCTTCTGAACTGGTTGCAGTTCCACTCTGGTTCCATATGAGGGTGCTCACAGGTCTATGGCGCTATACCCCCCAAAATCCACTTTTCTCAGGATATAATTTTTTGTCTAGTAATTTGAATGTTGTATTCGAAAGGAGATGCAAAGAAATTACACATTGCTGGATGTTAGATTTTTTAGAGTCTTCATTTTAAAGTCTTTTAAAGTGTCAATGACGTCATACACATCGTACGACCAGAGATACTGCTTTACGGCAATCCTTCAGTCACTTTGGTGCTTTCGCGCTCTGCACTTTCTTTTCTCTCGAGGCATCGACAACACAGCTGACACAGGTAAATACACGTGCTAGAAGAGTTTTTGTTTTGTTTGTTTCTGGTCCCGCTTCGGATGCCACGATGCCATCAAGCGGTATCTCTGGTCGTAATCAGTCCTTCACTGACCAATCAGCGTTCATTAGCAGAATGCTAGCGTGTTATGGGCAACAACAACTCAAGCTGTAAGAAATCGAAAGGACATAAGTATACTCGTTCATTCAACTTTCGACCTATAACCCATGTTGAACTTGCAAAAGTTCTGAGATTTCTCAACGGCAATCGGGTGAAAGAGACAAATTTAGCCGTCTAGCACCATAGACTCGGCGATCGGCCCCAGTGGAACTCTGGTGGAACTACAACCAAAATTTGGTACAATAGGACTTAATAGGGGAGTGGCCAGGCTCTTCGTAGACGGGCCCTGATATTCTGCTATTCTGTGATGTCAAAAATAATTATATATTATTAAACTATTGTCAAACAGCAAAACATAAGTATTTTTGCTTATTTTACATGCAAAGTGTGTGTTTAGGGTGGAAAATAATTATACTAAACAAAAATATGAATTACAATAACCTTGATTAACATTATACCTTCGACTCACAGACCTGTGACCTGTGTTTGTATTGATGTGTCACAGGTCTGTGAGTCGAAGTATGCATGGAGATTGGCATTGCATCTACTGTATATCATGGAATCAAGAAAAGAGCACCTGTCATGTTATTGTGAATTTGTGGAACTATGGGCCGAGAGGCCATGTATTCCTGAAATAAATTTGAATTTGAAATTTGAATTGAATTTGATTAACATAAGAAGACCTCAAAAAAAAAAAAAAAAAAAAAAAAGTATGATATGATGAATGAGCTTGCCATTAATACTATGAAAAAAAAATCGAATTATTGCTTAGTGTCCTGATAATGTCAAGTCACATTTATTTCACTGTAAAAAACAATTGTAATTTTAACTGTAAAAGACTGTAAAAATGCTACAGTAAAAACCTGTTCATTTGTTAACACTAAATTATCTTACAATATTATAGTAGCCTACTATATACAGGGAAAAACTTGAATAGATGTAATTTTACATTTAATTTAATTTAACAGTAAATGTACATGTACTGTCAAATTCACTGTGAGAACAAATCTATTTGTTCAAATTTACAGTGAAAAAAAATGGACATTCCCATAATTTTACATTTGATGGTTTTTAATATGAATCATGTTTTAATGTTTTTTGTTGTTGTTGTATTATTTTAGTGTCATGAGTGTTAACACAATGGTGTTTTTTATTTGTTGGTAAAATGACACTGTGCACCTTCTATATATTAATATTTAGGGAGCAGCTATTTGAACTTCGTGAAAAATAGCAGTATTCTCTTTACACTAAGAATTAATAGTAGTTAGATGCTTTTTATACTTAGTGCAAATACTGCCAGATACGATTTACACCTCAGTGTATTGTAGTATATTATAAAACAGCACACAATAAAAACATAATATTAAGTGTACATTATTGGATTTATTAAAATCATAAATGGATACTGCGTTATTGGGACATTGTGCCTCTCCTACGCCAACCCCTAACCATACCAGATGAACACTTTATTTACACTATTAAATACCTGTTAGACACTTTATTTCCACTTATCAAATATGTTCTTAATTTTGATTTAAAATGAACACATCTCTGAGCTGATATGCCATGGGAAAAGGGAGAAGAATGAGTTCAGAAAAAGGTCTCATCAAAAGCTAACTCTCTTACTCTCCACACTGTTATCTGACAGGTTTGTCTAGTTTTGTCTGTCAATCAGACACTGGTGGGCGGAGCTACTGTAAATACTGTAAACGGCCTCTGTTAAACAAGGCGGTCTATTTGCAGTCGGTGTGAATATAATAGGCACAGCTTGCGGAAAAGCTACATAAGATGAACTTTGATTCTCTTTACTCCCTGTGTTATTATGGTGTATTTCAGCATTAAGGAAAAAAACAGACTTTAGTGGAAGTCTTGCTATTTCAGCAGAATTATATTACAGAATTATTCTGGCAACCACAGCTGTCAGTTTTTACTGTTAAAAAACACACACACACACACACACACACACACACACACACACACACACACACACACACACACACACACACACACACACACACACACACACACACACACACACACACACACACACACACACACACACACACACCACACACACACACACACACACACAAATATTTATTACAGATTGTTTCAAAGAAGCTTCACTTTATTAAACAGGATGATAACAGTGTTGTAAAATTCATCAATTAATTTTAGCTTTAAAGCCACTCAGAAAACAATAGTGTCATTATTCAGCTCAATTTAGTTCAATGTTCTTTTTTAAACTCAGTTTTTTGGTCAATGTTTCAATACTCATGTTTAAGATTAGCCAATTAGATTGTATTTCCTATTCTTCACAATAAGGGAAGAAAGTGAATAAGTTAAAAACAAATCCTTTTAACAATCTTTACAAAAAGAGTTGAGATGAACAGGTTTGAGCTTTCCTAAACACGAGAGCTCCTCAGAAGATGAGATGCTAATATATGCCATTAAATCAATTTGGCAGGAGGATGTTTGAGCTGCCCTCAGTCAGCGAACACATGTACTGGGATCATTCTTATTAATTTATCAAGAAGTGAGTCTGACTCATCTGCACCTTACCTGTCTGATCCTTTAATAGTTCTGTGAACATGAAGAGTCCTGTGTGCCGATTAGCTTTTAATATATTCTCTCTCTAGACCACACAGACACAGGTGGAGAACATTTCATGCTTCTGTAGAAACTGAAAGACTCAGACATTCAACATTGTTTAGTGCTAGCTTTGCATACACCAAAGACATTCATAAGATGAGACTAGTCAGAGAACACGTGAATGGCACACCGTCTTACAGTTTTTTTCGATTGCTAAATGACAGTGGGCACAACTGGAGTCACATGTGCAAAACTCTAACTACAGTCTGCACAGCAGCAGTTCATGTGGACCAAACTCTAGTTCGTTTTTCATTGCTTGAACACAGTTTTCAAAACTCTACACACTTATCCCATGACTTTAACCACAACCTGCACAACACTGTGGATTTACAGCACTTTGTTCAAATGCTAACACACTGCTGTCAAAACTGTGAATCACACATTCAAAACAGAATAGATTTCAGCCTTGTGCCTTTCAAACACTGATGAGTGCAATTTCAGCTGAAAGGCTAAGCAGGGGTCTTGTTTTAGACTTGTTAGTGAACACACACACACACACACACACACACACACACACACACACACACACACACACACACATACATATATATATATATATATATATATATATACAGGGCTTGACATTAACTTTTTTGCTCACTAGCCAATGTGGCTAGTGGTTTTCCAAAGTTACTAGCCACACAGCATTTTTACTAGCCACATTTTTGTTGTTGTGAAATTATCCGATAAAAGTTGACTTATGGCGTGCTAAAATTTACTTGAACTAGATTTACAACCCTTTTAAATGTAAAACCACTGTATACACCCAAATCAAGACTACATAAATATATAACAATACAGGTCATTATCATTAGCTCTGATAAGGTTGTGTGTAAAGCTCCTTTTTTAAAATAAAACCATGTATTATGTATTATATGTCGCCACATTGCTCCACCGGCATACGACGTAACTCCAGCAGGGCAGCTAGCTGTCTCTTCGATTCTTTGTTGTCGGTCACTAGCGATCAATACTCATTAGGGCTGTCAAAATCGCTCAAAAACGACATTCGAATATTCCCTCTAAAAAAAACACATAGCTTATATTCGAACTATTCGAACATCTGGTTGCGCATTTTGTCAATGGCGCGCATTACGTCAATAACAGGACAAATTAATACAAAGAGACATAACTACTTGTATAGGTAGTTTATTTAAGTTTAAACATATTTGACAACGTATTACCTACACGAAAACAAGTAAATCAACTAATGGCCAAGACCGCAGACCTCGCTCACTCTCGCTCGCTCACTCGCAGGCACTCTTTCTCTCTCTCGCCCTCACCCTCATGCTGCGTTCACACCAAACGCGAATAGAGCGTCTGGCGCGAGTGTAAAGACGCGTTTACGCGCGTCTGGAGGTCTTGCGGCGCGAATGAGGCGTCACGCGCTCTGTGCATAACAGATAAGCAAATGTTGAGTGCTGATCAAGAGATTTGTGCAAGCAATTTAAGGTCGCAACTCTTATATAGCAGGCTTCATTCAGTGATTGAAACAAATATTATTAACATTAATTGAAGTTTTACAGTAGGCTATATAGAACCGACATTGAACGCTCCGAGCGAGCTGTGCTGTGGTAAACATGGAACTTTTCCTTGACATGAAACGGTAAATAATCAAACCAGTGGAAGCCTGTAGTGCATGAAACTGCTGTATCTAACCTACCTTATTCATGCAATATCTATTCAGTCAGTACAGTAGCCTACACTTTGGTAATGTTTCTGTTTAACGTTAAATAAAATGACCCCTCAGGCAGCGCGCCCACTCGCAAAGCAGACAGCCGCGCCTCTGCTACCGCGGGCGTTTTTCCACATTCGAATATTAATTTTCACCTTTGAAATTCTGTTTTTTAAAACTATTCGAATATATATTCGAATTTAGAATATTCGTTGACAGCCCTATGGGAGTTGTAGTGTCACACTTATTTCAGATGCCTTTTGAAAAGACTACAATTATTCAACCCGCCACAGTGGCTAGTTGGAGTGACTGTGTTACCCGCCACGAGCAAAATCCACCCGCATTTGGCGGGTTGGCGGGTGTTAATGTCAAGCCCTGTATATATATATATATATATATATATATATATATATATAAATAGGTAGAGCTCAGAAAGACTAATTTTGGAAATGGAACAAGGAAGACGGGTTGGTGGAGGGAGAAGGGTGGCAGGGAGAGTGCGGATGCGTGCCGGATGTGAGGACACGAGTTCAGAGGACTGCCAGGGATGGATAAGGCACTCCAGAAGGTTCTTCCCCAGGTGCATGGCAAGAGAGAACATTAGATGTGATGTTGATGAAAACCTGTGGCCTGATGCTAGAGAGAGGCAGGATTAGCCCCTCAATTATTTGTTCGAATTACAGTATGTACTTTTAGTTTCTACCCTTTTTTTCTCATTACTGTAATTCCGTAAATTACGACAGACTATTGAAGCAAACTGCTAATTTTCATTTACCTTAAAGAATTATGTTCTAAAAATTTTTATAAATCATGTGAAAGAATGTCACTCTTTTCTTTGAAGAAAATATTACTTTGTATGAAGTCACTGAAATTGTTCAAACTGTAAAGATGAAAAGTTAGTATTTTCTGTATTGGTGTTTGATGCTAGTGTTTTTCCTCTCAATGTGTTCTGAGTGACAGTGTGTGTTATCTCAGTGAGGGTTGTGTATAGTGTTGGCTGCACTGAGCCTGTTTTGAGCCATGTGTTAAGAGTTGTGTTGCTTGGAGTGAGTTTTGCAGGTGATGTGAACTGTTGGTAGTGCAGACTGTAGTTAGAGTTTTGCACATGTAGCTCCAGTTGTGCTCACTGTCGTTTAGCAATCGAAAAAAACTGTAATGTCAAAGGTCACATCCAGTGGCGGTTCTAGAGGGGGGGCCGGGGGGGCCAGTGCCCCCGTGTCACCAAGCTTGGCCCCCCCTCTGGCCCCCCTAAATTTGGAATCGTAAAATCACACCAAACAACTGCGCATTTTATCAGTTGCGGACTTGCGGTGCCTTCATCTCTAGGCTACACTGCAGCACGACGTATATTCACATCAAATGTTAACGCAGAGGAACGGGACACTGCAGTTCACAAAAGTTCATTATTTGCATGTGTTTTAAAGCCTTGCCGGTTAAACATGTCATTCGCTGCTGATGCGCTGTTCAAACATGCGCTTTACTGAGCGCGTACACTCGACGCGCACATGCACTAAAAGCCTGTTACTGGACTAAGTTATCTTTTGAGTCTTATATTGCGCTAATACTGTCAAATACAGACAATGTTTACATAAACAAAGTTGGTTATGTCTAAAGTGAAAGCAAACAGAGAAAATTAATTAAAATCTGCTTGTCATATGCGTGTATATTAGACGCGTCGCGTGCAGTTCTTAAAGAGACAGTAGCCCTAATAATAAACATGCTACTGCTTGTCCTTAAATAGATAGTTCACCCAAAACCAAACAGTTGCTGGTCCCCATTGACTTCCATACATAGTAGGAAAAAAATATACTATGGAAGTCACAGGGGTACATCAACTGTTTGGTTACTCACATTCTTTCAAATAACGTTTATTTTCAACAGAAGAAAGAAACTTATTCAGGTTTAAAACAACTTAAGAGAGTAAATTATGACTTTTTGGGGGGAGAACTATCCCTTTAATGTTAATAAAACAACAAAACACACAGAGGAAATCATTCACTGCTCTTGACTGAGAACTTTAAGTCTGTTGTGTTTTATTTTCATATTTGTTCATTTAATTACTTTCTTCAATTCTACTGTTAAATACACCTATAGCTGAAAAAATAAAGCACTGTTTATTTCATTTGTATATTAAGTTGTGTATGTGTAATATGTATCTCTGTTCTTAATTTTTATAACAAAGAAAATAGTGACAAAGATTTTATTTTCGCCACTTTGGCCTAAATGTCTGCCATTCTTTTTTATTTTATATTTTGTTACCTGTATTTTGTTACCTATAAGGCTTTGCTTTTAAAATAGGGACATTAGTTTGGCTGTAATGCTCAATCACATGCAAAATAGTAAAACCAACATGAAATAAGAATCGTGATAAAATCGTGATTTTCCTGAAAAAAATAAATAAATTGTGATATGATATTATTGCCATATCGCCCACCCCAGGTGTAAAAAAGTGCCTAGATGTGCTTAGATGCTAAAAATGTGTTATTATTGATCATTATATCACACTACAATTAAACATAATGAAACATTCATTTGAATTGAAATTGTTTTATTAGCTTAGCTAATATAATTTATTAGCTTTTTCTAGAGATTGCAGTCATGCATGACATGGTGAAAAATGACTTGAAATAATACTGAAAATAGGTTAAGATGAATGTTAAAGGTGTGCCCCCTAAAAGCACAAGTGGCCCCTGCATGGCCCCCCCAGTTACTGTGGTCTAGAACCGCCACTGGTCACATCTAATATTCTCAACATGTTTTCAATGTTACTTGGGATGAAATGGAGAGTAAAAGAAGACTCAAAGTCTCTTGCTTCCCCAATGTTTCTCATAAGAAAAGACCTCATATGTGAAAACTCAGTCCTTGGGATGCAATTGCAGTGTACTTCAAATCTAAAAAAAAGTGTATTCTTTACTCTTTAAAAGTATGCTTAAGTGTACTTCTTTTCACAAGGTTAGGTCTGCTGAAAAAGAAACATCCTAGCAATAATATCGTCATCTGAGAACACACTGAATCCATCGCTCGATAGCCTTTTTGTTGTTCACGTCATACTACATGTGGTTCTACTCTGACTAAGGTCTATAGGAATAGTATGTAACTAAAATAGTGTGCTTTTGTGACTTGTGTGTGTGTGTGTGTTTAAGACAATGCATTAAATGTAAAAATTTTCAGTTTGAAACACTGTTAATTACCCATGAATGGCAGAGCGAGTGCGCACTCATAGGCTTCTTACCGCTCATCTTCTGATTCATGGCGTTCGCTTCAAGTTGCTTTGTAGTTTAATGATTATTTTTCCTTAAAGTCGAGAAACAAATCACTCGCTGCTTTGTTCAATTGTACAGAAATTCTAAAATAATCTCACTGCGAACAGAGCTGTAAGGCTTTGTTTACCAAGGAAATTAATCAGAATTTGTTTATTAGGAAAAACTGTCCTAATGCTTTATTCTCTTTGAAATAATGAACTGTGAGGAGATGAAAACAAGTCATTTTCCTAATCCATTGCCTCTTTGCATTGCTCTATTACCCACGAGTGCATAAAGTTCTTATTTTTTGTTTGTTTTTGGGTTTCATCAGAAAAGACCTTGTGTCAATCTCTCGCTGCAAGTGTTCAGTTTATATGTACCACAGCAGTATCAGCTTCCGATCCCTGCTTTTTTTATTTATTTTTTATGCATAGAAATGGTGCAAATGCATAAGCAGAGTCAATTAAGTCAAAAATCAGCTTGAACTCTCTCAAAACTATAGAGTTTAGATCCAAATGATGACACGACTAACTATTCTACTACATAATTTGTTTTACAATCAAACATAGCCATCGTAGTCTTAGACTTACACTTTTGATAGTATTTTAACATTCAGGACAATGGAATCCAGCATCTGTATGCCATCACAAGCATGATCAGATGAAATGTTCAAAAGTTAAATATATAACCAATATAAGTCATTGTAATCAAGACACACATATATAATGTTTTTTTTAAATATAATTTTATTTCAAACAGGTTGGAGTAGTTTTGCAGTGTCAAAAAAGGGTCCCTGTAGATTTGTGTACATATTTGTTGATCATAATATGAGTGATGTCGTTTTGTACATACATTTATAATAGAAAACTCTTTGTGTGAAAGCTAATATAGTCATCGTTATCTTTATATTTATTGTTCTTGGTGTGAATGGACCTGTAAGGAACAAACCTGTTGGGGTAAATAAGGTACAAAGTAGGTACTAATACTTCACATGAACAAGTAGGCCTAGTCTTTGCATTTGACATTGAAATTATTTGAAAGTGATCGTGTTGCTTCAGAAGACTTGCGATAATCCAAATGAATCGCATTGATTAATTTCACACTTCCACTTTTACAGTATGTCCTTTTTGGAACTTGACAGTTTTGGGTCCCATTGACTTTCATAATATAGACGAATGAAGCATCCATCAAAATATCTTCTTTTGTGTAACACAGATGAAAGTCAGTTGAACAGGCTTGACAACATGATGGTGAGTAAATCATGGCAGAATTCTCATTTTGGGGTGAACTATTTTATTCAAGGGTGCAACAACCCAACATGGAAAAATAAATAAATGTAATTGTGTCATAAGCTGCATTTCCATTACCCTTCAAATTGCACAAATTGAAATTATGAATTGAAAATACGGCCAATGGAAACATGTAATTTGTCGCAGAAACTCCCATATATCACAAAAAAGGTTTTACGCTCGCATGAGGGGATTTTTCAGGCAATTCGAAAAAGGAATATTTCACAAAACTACAATGGAAACAGGTTTTTTTGCATTACAGGTCACATGACGTACATAGAAGTCGATCATTCTTTAAAGACGGCGCTGTATGTTTGGACAGAAGACGAGACAGAGTTCTTCATTAAACTCATAAAAGACAAAAGTATTACAGGAATACTGGTTTCTAAACAACAAAGAAATGCCACAATTTATCAAGAGCTTAAAGCAGAAATGAGGGAGAAACCCCCAGAAACACCTCATATGTGCCGCTCACAAGTATAAGGGGCTTTCCTTGCCATTAACGCTTGGATAAGACACCTACGACTACTTCCGTTAAAAATAATGGTTAGTGCGATGACTGGGATATACTGTATGTAAACCTACCAACATACATCACCATGATTTTTGGAATGACTTAAGGCGAGAGGAAAAATGACGTTGTAGTCACATAAAATCAGTTCATGGGAACGCTGTAATTTCGACATTTAGAAAATATCGCAAAAGTTTTGCGCAAATCTGTAATGGAAACCCGGCTACTGTAGATGTTTCGCCACACTTTCCCGCGAAGGTTTTTCCCCGTTTGCATGCGCCAGACCAGAAACTGCCATTGAGATGACAGGAAACTCTTTCCAAATATACTAATACTTCGGTAACACTTTATTTTGATGGTCCCTTTTGAACATTGAACTGTTGACTAGAAGTAACTTTGCAGCTACAGTACATGTCAACTAACCCTCATTAAAGTATTAGTAGACTGTCTGCTTAATATCTGATAACTCTTTATTGTAATGCTCCCCAACAAACATTCTACTGACTACATGTCAACTTATTCTAACCCTAACCCTACCAGTCTACTAATACTCTATTAACAGTTTAATGAGAGTTAGTTGACATATAAGGGCAAAGTTACTTATAGTTAACAGAATGTTTTAAAGGGACCATCAAAATAAAGTGAAACCAAAACTTCTTAGGGGAAATGTGCGGCATGGAACCAGATTGAGCAGGTGTCCAGCATATTGTTGCATACGAGTTGCATAGTTAAGTTAAAGTCAGGAGTGATTTCCCAGTTGTATTATAGAGCTGCTTTAATTTGCTTGCAATCTTGCCTCTCCAGTGTATGTCAGCTGGCCATGTTTACCATTGTCAAAAATAGCCATGCTCGTGGTTTTACATGAAGACGTGTTCTGTTAGTCAGCAGCGCTGTCGGGGCTTGTTCATGCACAAACAGGCACTCGTACAGGCTCAGGTCCTTATTCTGTCACACTGGATTGGTGGGTAAGGGCTGGGATGGTGAGTGTGGTCAGGAGGCCTGTTGGGACGGGTCACTGGGGGTTTCGGGCCTGACTGTGGGCTAAAACACCCAGCCGAGGTGGACTGATAGGTGACCTGAACAGACAGCAGGAGAGAGGTGAATGAGAGGGACTGTGGAGTGGCACAGCACATACATGTGACCTGTGGGCTTGCTGAGGAACGCATGTGTCATATCGCATTACCTCTGCTTTAAGAGTAAGACTCCTGTGCTGTGATTCACTCTTCTGTCTGGTGGCGGTGCATGTTTGTGCATGAACCAGGACACAGGCTGTTGTCATTGGAAAGAAAGACCCCCGTGTGAGTCTAGTTTTGTTTTGACCTGTAAAGCTGCCTGAATCATAATCATACACTGTTGGTTCATTGGCCAGAGGAGAACTGGTCCCCGACGGAGCCTGGGTTCTCCCAAGGTTCTTTTCTCAATTCTGTCACTGATAGAGTTTTGGTTTCTTGTCACCGTTGCCTTTTTCGCCTTTGGCATCTGGCTTGTTTTGTTGGGGACATTTAATATTAGACAATATTATTGATCTGCCTGCATTGACACCATTATGAGAACTGAACTGAGCTGGACGATGACATCACGGTAGGGGTGACCCCGAATAGTCGAAGATTCGATGCTTCGATAGGAGGAGCCTGATTCGACTACCGATCTCATGGTCGAATCTTCGCAGAGGTGTTATGAAACGAGGATCATGCCACTTTGGCTATGACGGGCGCTCAATGTCTGATTTCACATAGAACTAGCTTTTATGTCAATACGTTAATATTCAGCCTATTATGATAATGCTGTAGGCCTATATAAAAATGTAAAAAGAAAGAAGCTTTTAATAAATATTTTTTAACGTGCGTGAATAAATCCAAACACCCCGTGACAGATTTAAGTTTCACTTTCAATCCGTGACCGACAGAGCGTCTTCGCGGCAAGGATTTAAATCTTTAACAATGTCTGGGATAAGAAAATCTAAAGTGTGGATGTACACCATCAGAAAGGATATTCTCCAAGGCTGGATTTAGCATCAGGAAAACCATGATCGCACTTCTGCCGGCCAACGCTAACATGTTTCACGCATAGACTGGGTTTCACGGAATGTATTTTATCCGCGCGCACAATTTGAAAAGACTCCAACGGACAGACAGAGTGAAAGACTTTCAGGATTTGTTCTCTCGATCAGGTACAAGTGATTTCAAAACTTGTCAGCCGGTTCTAATTTTATTTTTGGAAAAGACTGCCTCTCCAGTTAGCATTTATTGTTATTTCTGCAGTTAAAAAGACAAAGTAGAAAATTCTGGCTACTATCGTTATTTTAATCATTTCTTTATTTTTATTTTATTTATTAATCTGTCAGGATTATCTAATCTAACTATTTGTGGCTTGTGTTTTGAATATATGTTCCCCTGCACTTTAGGCATTTTGCACACATTTGCTCCTCATCCTGTGACTTGATTCTAATTTATTTCGTTTTGTATTTTTATTTATTAGTAAGGTAGCCTATATTCTGTTCTAATTTAATTTAGTAAATTAATTGTTTATTTTTTCGGTGCATCGATGTTGTGCTGTAGGCTGGCCTGCTCGCACAGGTAATTTAGACGATTTAATTTGATTTGCATGTGAAATGCAAATCTGCAGTGTGGCCTTTCTGGAGTTATTTATGTTATTTCTTAGTTTTATTGTTCAAAAATGTTTTTATACATTTTCTTCTGATATCTTTGTGTGATTTTATGTACATCGCGGCTTTGAAACGTTAAAGCCCCGCCCACAGCCCCACCCCCATACACATGATTCGACTATCAGTCGACTATAGGCAAGACATGACGATTCTGATTCGACTATGAAAATCCATAGTCGGGGACAGCCCTACATCACGGTTTTCTCCAGAGCGGCTATATATCTATATCTATATCTATATATATATATATATATATATATATATATATATATATATATATATATATGAACTAAATAACTTTTTTACAACAAAAATTAAACATCACTGAACTTGCTTAAGCCGGACTGTGACGCTATTTTCTTCTAGAAACAAACGTTGTTGCATTTTTTTTCCTGTTATCTCTGTAAAGCTGCTTTGAAACAATCTGTATTGTAAAAAGTGCTATATAAATAAAGGTGACTTGACTTTTGAATTCATGCTGCCATCGAGACAGACAAGGATACATAAATTAAACATATGCAAGGTACAGTAGGTGATGTTTGCAGTTGCGTTATGTGCTCAGTGTTGACAATCAAACAGCAAAATGAATAATTACTTGTGAATCAATCAAGATGTTTCAATTCAACCCCCAAAAAATTAAAATAATTACATTTACTCGAACTGTAACAACAAAAAACAAAAAGGCCAATTAGGTGCACTTAAAGGTATATGTACGATTTTTGTAATAAAATATTCAAAAACCACTTTCACAGTGTGATATATTTCATGCAGTTGTGTACTTACATAATTCCAAAAGTTCCCAAGGATTTGTAAATCCAGAGAAATTCCAGTTTTAAATAATGGCTCGTCCCTTGTCATTGTCGCCTATCAATGACGTAATATCCGCGCTATCCTCGGTTTCTGCTTATAGAAACCAAAGATATAATATATAGATGCCTCATACCCCATCAATGAGGTATATGTATATACATCTATGATATAGTATCTCACACGCCGCTGTTGTGTCGTTCAGTCCTCAGAGTTCACGATTATTGATTGGGATATTATTGATTCAAATTTACTTTTTGTACGATTGTTTTAAACGTGTAAAACTGTGCAGCATTACCACACCAAATCATTTGACAAATAATCACATATCAGTAACAGGATAATATAGCATTAGATTTCACGTTTCTTTGCAGCTAATTCATTACAAAGACAAAAAATAGTGTGATCAAACGTGCAGGTATACAAAAAAGAATGTATTACCTCATCCGTGAACATGATTTGTGAATTATACAAATTATACCATACATTTCTGGATGGCGAAAACGACATCTCCCTTCGTTCCACTCTCCTTCATAGTGTCATCAAGCTTCGTCTTTGTAATTGTTTTGAAAATGCGACCTCTGGCGGTGAAAAATTACATATTGTAGCTTTAAAGAGAATACAATTTCATTACTGTTTCTTAAGTAGACTTACGTTTTTTTAAATATTTAATGTTTATTTTAAATCATTGTGTTGTAATAATATTTTCTCGTGTTTTAAAGAACTACATGCACTATGATTAACGTGAACTTATTATTACCGCATGACTGATTACATGATTGTAACTGGTAAGTCGTGGCATTCATCGGTCAAATATTTCGTAATAATGAGTGTATCCAAAGGCACCGCTGCATAAGTGACTCTATTTGTGCAACATCTGTGATCATGTTCAGTCTCTCTTTCAGGTGATTGCAAAAGATTATTTTGCTAAATTTATCAGCTAACTACATTATCCCTACTGTCACAAGAAGAAGAAGATGAAATGAAGGTAGACGGGATCCAATACGATGTGACTTTAATAATATAACAAACACAGAAACAGACAGAAGGTTTAACAGTGAGTGTGTAAAACATGGGAAACACACACAGCATACAAACATCGACCGACAGAAACAGGGTGAACAGAGAGGAACTAAAGACATGGTGGTGAGTGATGAACTAAATGATGAACAGCTGTGATCAATGAATGTCCATGTTACTAATGAGTGACGGGAAAATCAAACAAAGCAACACGTGATGAATGAAAACAAACTGAAAGTCCATGAAAACAAAACTAAAGGTGAATGAGTCCAGATGACTGTGGCACCTACATTATCCCATAGGAATGTATTAATTGTCTAATCTAAACGTACATATCAGTGACTTTGATTTTAGCATCTGCAGAATTTAGCCAAACCGTTCCCATTAGAGCTGCATCTCTGCCCACAGAGGTTATAATAGAGGATATGGCGTCCACTCCACATATAATTGGCCCCAACACACATTGCCAGAACATCGGGCATCATCTCGCCCGCGCTGCAGATAAACAGATGGAGTGATGAATGATCAATCACACACGCTATGGATTTCTCTGGCAGCACAATTTGTGAAGGTAATGAATGTGTCAGTGGAGTCAGGTCAGTGTATGGTGTTCTCAATCTCTGCCGCCAGGGTCACCGCCGGTGGTCTGACCAGCTGCTAGCCGGAGGGGGAAGTGATGCGTCGCTGCTTCCTGTGACAGTGGCAACTGCTCTTCTGGTGAGTGAGACGCCACACTGAAGCTCCAGGCTGGTCTCGTCTCTCTCACACAACACGCGTGTCCCTCCTGCGGGGCCCCTCCCGGCCCCTGAGTCCTCAGATGATGAAGGTCTGACACCAACTCCCTCTTCCTTTCCCAGGGGGATGTAGGAAGATAAAAGGTGTTGTTTTTCTTGCTTCTTTTATGCATTTATCTTGAAGGAAGTGTACAACTGTGTGGTCATAATACTAAACTGAATGCTAAGGAATGCTGAACTATCACTAAGAAATAAGTAATGAGAACAAGGCATCAAGCTAAACCTGTGCATGTGTTTTTATTTAATTTTTTATACAGCAGTCTGGGTTCCAGAATTGTATTTCCCATTCTAAAATGCCATTTCTTAAGATTTCCAACAACTACAACTTTGAAATGAATCACACTATTATGTCATTTCATGAAATCTACAATTCCCATTTCCATTTTTTAAAATCACTTCATTTACTTTTATACATTACATAGTTTATGGGTTCATTATTTAAAGAGGACCTATTATGCCTTTTTTCAAAGTCTTGATATTATTTTTCAGCTCTACTAGAACAGGTTTTCATGGTTGAATGTTGATTATTTTCCCCCATATTCTCCATTGTTGCAGCTCCTCTCGTCCCAGTCTGTCAATAACGCTCTGTTTAGTTCCTGTCTCTATGAAGCCCCTCCTTCTGAAAAGTACACTGTGCTCTGATTGGTCGGCTGGAGCAGTGTGTTGTGACTGGTCGAGCGCTTTGAATGTGTTTGGGAAATGTCCATACCATACCTTACCATAACCACCAGTTTAACACACTACTAACTTACTCAACCAGGCCCCACCCCTTTATTCTGTGTATGAATTATTTAAATGAGGAATATTGTGAAGTGTTTGTTCCTGGAAGAAACTCAAAACTACAATGGAGGCGTTTCAGGGAGTTCAGAAACACTGACACTGATATAGAGAATGACTCCCGCTGGAGGGACTTTGCAGAGCTTTTTCATGCTCAAATAGCAACATTACAAACATGTAAAAAAGCATAATAGGTCCTCTTTAAAAAACAGCAACTTTAGTAGAATTTCTTTTTTTAATGATAATAACAGTTTCACTGTGAGACGAAAATACCATCACTTTGGAGCTCATGGTAAGTCTTGAAATGCATATTAAATTCGCATTAACAATAATTTTGCTCTTAGGATTAACTTTTATGTTTGGAACCTTACCGGTAAACTGCATCTGATGAGAAAGGAACTGCATATTCCTTTTTTTTTGACTAACCATTTTGTTTCTACAGGTCCTGAAAAGTAAAGATGTTTATATAGCATTCATAGCATTCGGGGTCAGTAAGATGTTTTTGAAACATGTCTCTTCTGCTCACCAAGGCAGCATTTATTTGATCAAAAGTACAGTAAAAATTTTGAAATATTATTCCCATTTAAAAATAGCTGTTTTCTTTGTGAATATGTGTTAGAACTTAATTTATTTCTGTGATCAAAGCTGAAATTTCAGCATCATAACTGAGTGTCACATGATCCTTCAGAAATCATTCTAATATGCTGATATGCTGCTGAAATATTATTGCTGCTCAATTATTAATAACGGTTCTGATAATTATTTATTCTGGAAAATGTTCTTGCAGAATTTTGAAAAATATAAATATAAATCTTAATGCAGCTTTGGTGAGCTAAAGAAGCTTCTTTAAAAAACAAAAAAACAAACAAAAAAAACATTTAAAAACATTTAATCCCAAGCTTTTGCCTGATAGTGGAACACACAGAACAATCAATGCAGTTAGACAACTTATCTTCAATAGGAATGATCTGGTCTAATTGTCCTGTCTTTACAGATTTTATGCCTTTTGTATAGTATCCACTCAGTTTCACCATGTTAGAGTGGCTGAAGCCTATAAAGTGGACATTATAAGTACCATTACTACTTTTTTTACGCAGAAGGCTGTATTTCACTGATGCACTAATAGGTCACTGGAGTGTCATTCGATGAATAGAAGTTTGATCAAGAGAGGATGGTTGCTATGGAAATGGGCCAGATAACACAGGTAAGGGTCGCTGTTGATTGCCTGAACTCAAGAGGGCCTGATGACAGGAAAGACCACTATACAATCACCAACAGCACACACCTCACTTAGAGAGTGACAGGGGGAGAGAGGAACAATCCTTTTCAAAGCAAGCAAGCAGCACAGAGAGTTTTAAGCTTAAAATTCTCAAACTTGCAGCCAGAAGTCCAATAAATAGCCTCATGCATCGCTTGCAATGAAGCAAGAGCACGGTGGCTGACAACGACGCAGATCTATTGTTCTTCATCGAGAGGAGAATGAAGCAAGTTCCAATATATGCAGTCACTGAAGCACAAAAAGATAATATCCAATGAAAAACGCGTAACTAGCACGGGCCAGATAAACCGCTTCTTCTGGGGAAGAAAATCTGAGGAGCAGATGGCGTATTTGCTGTATTAAGAGTGAGTGTAGTAGCGTTGCGGAGGCGCCCGTGCCATCAGCCAATGAATTGCCGTGATTCTATACGGGTTCAGACAATCAGCACCGGTTACCATTGCGTCATGACAAAAAAGCGTTGAGTGAACCTATGAAAGAGAACACATAGATGTTGTATATGGATATTAATACTTTTATTCAGCAAGGATGCATGAAATGAATCAAAAGTGACAGTAAATACATGTATAATGTTACAACATATTTTTTTTCCCAATAAATGTTGTTCATTGAACTTTCCATTCATCAAAAAATCATGAAAAAAGATTTAGGAAGCAAAATATATTGGGAAGCAAAAACTGTTTTCAACATTGATAGTAATAACCACCATTATTAATAATTTAGCACCAAATCAACATTTTTTCGGAAGACTGCAGTAATGATGCTGAAAATCCAGCTTTGCCATCAAAGAAATAAATGGGATTTTAAATATATTAAAAATTATATATTAAAATAGAAAACTATTTGTTCTTTTCACAAAATTATGGGTAGTGTATTTCTTTCTTATTTAACATTCATATTATATTATATTATATTATATTATATTATATTATATTATATTATATTATATTATATTATATTATACTTGCTTTTCAATCCGGAAGAACGGAATTGCTCTGAAAAACACAAAAATAACCAGTTTCCACTTATTGGTGACATTTATGAGTGCTTAGTGTTTTCAGTGATCTGCAGCCTGCACATATGTGTTTTGGGGTTGCATGACCCTTTAAGGTAATGTAATTACACGTTACTACAAGTACTTACTGTATAATAGTAACAGTAAATTATGCATAATTACAAGTAACTAACCCTGAACAGTAACTCTATTGTAAATACATTTAGTTAATTAATATTACTCAGTACTTATTTGAGTTAGTACAATGGGTAACACTTTACAATAACAGGGCATGAATAATCATGTACTAATACCTGAATTAATAATTACTTCAACATGAACTCATGATTAGTGAAGATATGAACTAATCATGAACCAATGAAGAGCGATCCTTAACTATGACAGGAGTCATAATGATTCATGCATGAATAACAGCAGCCTTAAACATGTTAGTACATGTTTGATAGTTAATGCATTTACGTTTAGGGGTAAACTCAATCAACCAGGCTCCGCAAGAATAAATAATAAATAAACTTAATTTGAATTAAACTATTGATTTATTATTGCAATAATTTAAACTGTAATATCATAATCTGCCATCTGCAGATTTGTGACAAATAATTGGAATGGCACATGATTATTTAGCCATTAATTACACAGATCTGTCTAACCAAACGTGGAAAAGAGACTAAAAACTACCACTAATACATTTAATTTGATCTAAACCATTTTCAGATTTTTATAGTTTATTTAGGCCTATATTTTGTAATAGCTACTTTTCATCCTGGAACTACAGTATGTAGGGTTTGTTTCTGAAGGGATACTCATAGTGGCACACTCGGTGCTCGCGCCGCACGTTAGTCGTGTTCCTATGGTAATGCTGGCATTTTAATCTCATAAATCAAGCGTAGCGTCAGTTCTGGCGGGTCACATAAGTCAAGCTCGCATCAGCTGACTCTCAGCTGATCCACGTCTACCTAGCCCCGCCCCTTTTCAGCACTGCGCTCGTTGTCTTTTGACTTTCTCAGGAGCTCATTAAATGGCGAAATTCGGCAGGCAAACTACATCATCTCACAAGGAATCCTGCAATCGGGAATTTAGCGAGAGGAATTCGTTCCCCACAAGGATTTCAGCTCAGATTCATTCAAGTTCGTGAACTTGAACACGAGATTCGCTGCATTGATCATAAGTTGCGTGATTTGGAAGTGACCTCAGTCTGCATTGCTGCTCGCATCACTGCATTATTGACACAGGACTGAAAGTCTTCACGAAGCTAAGCTAAGTTTCTTTTTAATGCTCATTGCTAAAAGCTATAAGGGTATGGGCAACATGCTTGTTGCTAATGCTATCCGTGTGGCTTGGGCTTATGTAACTTAGTCGTTTTCATTAAAATGCTCTTGCTAGGCTTATGCGATCATATTGGCTATGTGTGTTACTATGTGTTGTCATTGGCAACTGATCGCGTTGCACATTCTGTGCTTTTAGCACTATGCAGCACAGATTCAAGCAGCTTGCAGTGATAGGAATTAACAATTCATGGTGTAATCACGATTCAGTTGAGTCACTTCAGCGTTATCGGACACCCGTGGTCTATCTAGTTCTTGGAAACACGGCGTTCATAAAGCTATATTGTATTGTATACCATGCTTGCATTTTAATGCAATGTTTTTTAAGGGCTTGCATTTTTATAGGCTGAAATTCAACATCATGGTTGTATATAAAAAAAAAAAAATAAAAAAAAATAAAAAGTGTCATTGAATCACTGCTTGTTCTAAAGGCTATCTAGTGGCTATTGAAAACTGCTTGCTTAAACCTGTTAGTTGCTATTGGAAACATGGTTGTTTTACTTGTAAGGTTATTTAGCCCAATCGTTATTTGGAACATTGCTTTGCTTTAGGCTTAACCTGCTGTCATTGTCACATGCTGTGCTAAGCTTATCAGCATTTCAGCAACATTGCTATCAGTAGGCTACTGTATGGTGGTTGCTAGTGCAATGTTATCGAATATATGCTTGTTTCTTCGGCTTCTAGTATTTTGCGCATACTGTCCTCAGCAACATGCTGTAGTAATCAAGCGTTGTTTTATGCTTATCTGGTTGCATTGGAGAAATGCGCGTTCTTTATTCTATCCGATTATTGCAACATGCTGTGTTAAAGTTACCACTTGCTTGAGGCTAAAGCTATCTAGATATCGGTAACATACTTGTGCAAAATACACAGTACATTCATCGCAGAGGTCTGGTATTCAACACTAACAACATCGTAGCTTGATGGTCCTGTGAAGGAGTGTGGAATCATGGGAGTCATCATCTTCACCTCCATAGCCGATGGAATCAGTAGGACGGGAGCAGAAATCATGTTAATGAATGAGGAAGCACACTGTATGCATAGCTTAGGCTGAGCGCATCCCTTTTTCACAGACGTCAGTAGAAAGTTTGTAGTTCAGTCGGATGTCAATGGCAAAGTAAAACGAGGCATGTAGCTTATTCACGTTGACTGAAGAGAGAGAGAGAGAGAGAGAGAGAGAGAGAGAGAGAGAGAGAGAGAGAGAGAGAGAGAGAGAGAGAGAGAGAGAGAGAGAGCACTTCAACACTTCTGTTGAATGCCCTTGATTGCTGATCGTTCACTCAGCACGTGTTATTTGGATTAAAACTAAATTGTAAAATGACCAAAAATGACAGTATCGGTATCGGACTCGTTCTGGAAAAAGTGGTATCGTGCATCCCTTATCTCCATCTCTCAGTCATCACTCTAAGAAACTGGATTCAAAATACAACAAAACTATTTCTAAGGAATAGAATATTTAAAAGTGCCGGTAAATACACTCTTCCTAGGATTAATGGTGATGTTCGGAGAATAATGAAGGAGACAGACCATGCCCTGCGAACATTTCTTAAGACTAAGTTACTGACTGACAAATAGCCTACATCTTTACTTCTCTAAGAAACAGGGTAACAAAGGACATCCGGGTCGCTAAAGCAAACTTATTTGTTAGTCTGATAGGCGAAGCCAAGGGAAATCCCAAACAAATCTGGGACAAATTGAAAAAGTTAACTGGGAAATGGCATAATAATATAATAAAGCAGCTGGAGATTAAAGACAATGACTCCCTGATTAAAGGGGCAACAACTGCAACTTTCCTTAATTCATATTTTGTGAACTCTGTTAAGATGATAGTACCCATTAATCATTAATCACCATCACCGATAGACATGTCTCAATCAGCCTTGTCTCTAATGGAGGTCTCTGAAACTAAAGTTAATACATTTTTGAACTCACTTAAAAACTCTAGATCAAAGGATATATTTGGACTAGAGTCTCTGTTAAAAAAAATATTTATTTACTAGACCAATAACAAAGATAATTAACGCCTCTATTAAAGAAGGGAAGTTTCCGAAGGACTGGAAGTCAGCCATCGTTGTTCCAGTTCATAAATCAGGAGACCCGACTGAGGCGAGTAATTATAGGCCTTTTAGCATTTTACCTGTCATCTCCAAAATTGCTGAGAAATGTGTTGCTGAACAGCTGACCACTCATCTCAATAGCAGCCCTTACACACTGCACCCAATGCAATTTGGTTTTCGAGATAACCATTATACTGAGTAGTGTTGTCAAAGTACCGGTACTTCGGTACCAAGTCGGTACTGAAAATGTGACGATACCAGCATTTCTGTAGTACCGGGTATATCCGGTAGGTACCCACTAATAGGCAGCTGCTTTAAGTCACTTCTATGTTGTGCGGGGCTCCAGACTAACTTTTTTACTTGGAGCACTGTCTGTAGCAGATATACCATGATATATATATAGTGTTTGTGTATATTAAACTGCAAAAAGACTTTTTAAATATTAACCCTGCATGTTCTGCTTGTCTCTGTGTGAATGAATGGCGCAGACGCGCAGTTTCATTTACCACACACACACACACACACACACACACACTGAAGCCACTCTGAAAGTCACATCATGAGCATTTTACCATTTAATTTGAGAAAAAAAAACTATTGTCATATCATAAATTCACAGAAACTCAAAGGTCTTCACGGCAACCCGTCAAAATAAAAGTTCGGTTTAACGTGAAGAAATTGACAGAAATAATGATATTAGGCTACTGTACAGTAGATTTAGCTACGCCTCCATGGGATTTTTTTTTTTTATAAGCAATATTTACGTTTAAACAGTATGTAGCCTTTAATGCTTATATGTATTACTTACTTATGATTACCGTCATAAATAAAGTCATTGAATTGAATTGAATATTTTTTTTTCAAATAGTTAAATAAAATAGAAAAATAGTTCCAACAGATTTTGCTGTGGTACCGAAATTGGTACCGAGAACCGTACAATTTTAATGGTATCGGTACCGACTAGTGGAATTTTGGTATCGTGAAATCCCTACTACTGAGACAGCAAATTGCTTCTTAGAAAACATCAAGCTAAAAATGGACAAAGGAGGTGTTGTTGGTGCCATATTTTTGGACTTTTTGGACACCAAATACTCATTTGTAAATTAGCTCATTTTAATTGATCCCCTAACGTGCTGAATTGGATGAAGTCCTACAGTACCTTACAGGCCGAGTTCAGTGTGTAAGGGTGGGTTATGAACCTTACCCTTTCTGAGCAATGGGTGTGCCTCAGGGATCCATCCTGGGACCACTGTTCAGCTTATATATAAATGATTTACCTTTGGTATGTACAGGCTGTGAGGTTCAGATGTATGCAGACAATACCATAATTTATGTCCATGCAAGAAGATGTTCTCAATGAAACAATGATAAATGTTAACAAATGGCTTAATGATTCACACTTGTTTCTTAATGACAGAAAGACTATTTGTATGTTCTTCACAAAGACTATTTGTATGTTCTTCTTCTGCAACTGACTGTGATCCCAAAGTCTATGTGTCTGGAGAGATCATCCAAGTAGTCTCTTATGTTAAATATCTGGGTATTATCCTTGACTCCACATTATCCTTTAAAAACAAGTGAAGAAAGTATTTCAAATAACAAAATACAATTTGGCTAATTTTAGGTACACAAGAAACTACAACTACAGCAGCAAAATTATATTTAATTTCAATAATTATCCCTCATTTAACACACTAAATTACACGCTTGTATAAGCAGGCCTTCAAAGTGTTAGACAGAAAATCCAAGACTTACCACCACTGTGATATTTTGGGCAAATATGATATCCTTAGCTGGAAAAACCTGACAAAATACATTGTCACCTCTTTGATGTTTAAGATCCTAAATGGAAAAGCTCCTCCACCACTTAGTATTTTTAGCACAGAGAGGTGACTGTGTCAGGTCCACCTCCTTTAGCCAATCATGCTTCTCCGTAAGAGCTTCTCAGTTGTGGACAGGGTTGGGGAGTAACGGAATACATGTAACGGCGTTATGTAATCAGAATACAAAAATCCAGTAACTGTAATCCGTTACAGTTACGTCAAAAAACATAGTAATCAGATTATAGTTACATTTTGAAAAAAGGGGGAATACTTTCAGGATTACAATGGTTTCATTTAAAACTAAATAAATAAGTATTTTGGCATAATAACACAATATTAAGCGCTGCTTGATTGTACAGTAGTTCCTGGTTCTGTTGCCAGTAATGACTCACGTGTGCCACCCGCTGGTGCGTGTGCAAATAACAGCTGACTACAATCTCCTCAGACGCAGATTGAATCACTGCTGCTAGTAGAAACGATGCTGCCTGCGGATAAAATCGCTTTTAATTCATGGAAATTCCGCTGCTATTTTGTAGAAATTAGGAGAGTAGCTTTTTTAGTACCCAAAATGTCCTTTCTTATCTTTTCTCACGTAACGGGATGTTCGCTGTCTAGGTAACGTTGGGGAACTCCCACTGCCAACGCCCCAAGTTCAGTCAGGCAAATTAAGAAAGATCACGGCTTTAGTCAACATGTAGGCCTATTTTAAAATAAACTAATATGTAGATTGTGTAAAAAATGTAAATGTTGAGTTTTTATTTTTTTAGTTAAAAATTTGTTAAAAAATAAAACAAAATAATCTGTAATACCATACATTAGCCACTAGATGTCTGTATAGACCTTTACATAAATATATTTCAGGCATGTGTGTGTATATTTTGCAAATATTGTACACTGGACCAAATTCTTTAAAAAATATATATATATTTCTTCTTGCTTGACTTTATTTATATATGTGACCTTGAAGTAATCCCAAAGTAATCAGTTACATTACTTTCATATTATAGTACTTGGATTACGTTACTGAATACTTTTTTTATGAAGTAATTTGTAACTGTAACGGAATACATTTTTAAAGTAACCCTCCCAAGCCTGGTTGTGGAGCACACTTCCAACTGAAATAAGAAACTGTGCTACACATCATTCCTTTACACAAAGTCTTAAAGTCTGGCTTCTAGAAAATCAGACGTGATAATTTTTAATCTCTGTAGTTCAATGCTTGTTTTTGTTTCTATTACTGTGTTTGTTATTTAACCTGCTGCTAATATCTTCAATGTCCTTTGCTCGTTGCCAGTCATCAGTGTGGTTTGGGTATGAATGGAATATTGTATTTTATTTTATGTGTTTAACAGTTTGGTATGTGCTGTTTTATAATTTAGATGCATGTTACCATTGTTTAACCCATAACTGTGTCTCTAATATTTTATTGAGATTAATATACTGTTGGTTGTGTTTTATGTGATGTCCTCGTAATGTACTTTCATTATCTGAAGGTTTCAAAAACATCTTGCCAAAGGACTGCAGTTGAAAATTACCCAGCTGGCTAACACTGGCACATTTACAGAACTGTTGATTAATGTGTGTTGTCCTTATAGGAAGGAAGGAAGGAAGGAAGGAAGGAAGGAAGGAAGGAAGGAAGGAAGGAAGGAACTGGACTGTGGATATACAACCGCAAGCAGCTGATTTATTTTGATATCTCAATTTTTACTTCTTCATTTCAGGCTTCATAATTGCAACATGCATGTTTACTGCTAAGCATTTGGGGTGTTGACAACATGCTTGTTGCTATGGCTTATGTGGGTATTGGCAACATACTCGTTTAGGTCATCCAGGTAAGGGCAACATACTTGTTGCTTATAAATCCAGAATTGCGCTGTCAGTTTGGGTTTGGGGTTATTGCTGCTCTCCCTACTCTTATCCATGCTAGGCTGCATGGATGCGCAGGGAGTTCTTGCCCAGAACAGG
This sequence comes from Leuciscus leuciscus, assembly GCF_965113295.1. Taxonomy (NCBI): domain Eukaryota; kingdom Metazoa; phylum Chordata; class Actinopteri; order Cypriniformes; family Leuciscidae; genus Leuciscus; species Leuciscus leuciscus. The sequence goes on along the minus strand of NC_138744.1, from coordinate 34,311,291 downwards.
ACCATACCGCCAATCCAAACTGAATGCTAATTGTCAATCGTATTTGACGATAGTGGTCCTGACTGAAATGTTGACTGCTTTGGTAAACCAAATTAATAATTCAAGACATGTATGTTGTATTTAGGAGTTTTCAGGAGGTTATGCACAGTAATCAACTTAATTTGTTGTTGTTTAAATGTACATGCTTCGATTAGCTTTGCCCTATTTTACATGTAAACATGCCTTATGTGTGTCTTTACAGGTATGTTTCGGCTTTCTTTTAAGTCCATAAATGTTTAATTGTATAAAGACCCGATTTTCGCAATAACAAAGATAACTGATGGATCCGTTATGGTAATACATATGATATGGTACAACTACAGTGCAATGCAAATAGTAAATATAAGATAAAGTGAGAAGTAGGCTAGTAGTAAATAGTTTAGTCAATAAAATAAACAAACAGTATACAGCAAATAAAATAGTAATGAAAAGTATAATTATATAATATCATAAGTACTATAATATAATAATAATATATTGATAATAGCATATAGTTTATGTATAATACTATAATAATAGCAATATAATATGAAATATCAATTACAGAATATAGACAATAAAAAATAATAAGTTAAATAGTTACTATGAATAGTACAATAATTTAACAGCATAACTATAATAGATTGATAATCGCAAGTGGTATATTATTATAATAACAATAATAAATAATGTAAATTTATATATTTGAAAATATTCGTACATACGGTAGGCTATATAAAATAAAATGACGCAACCCTGTCTCTTTTTTTAAAATTTCAGTTTTTAAAAGGTATAAGAAGCTATACAAGTCAAGAAATAAAGTAAATGATTCAGTCAAACATACAGCAGGCTACAACGTTAAAGTTAAATAGCCTAAATATATAAAGTTATGAAACTTCACTTTACCCTCAGCCAAAACAATTTGCCAAGGAATAAATTATAGATTAATGAGACCAAAGATCACCAGTTAGATATACACAAGACGAATTATTCTCATGTTTAACCACTAGAGTAAAGACATCAGATCCAGCGGCGAACGTCAGAAGCACTAGCCGAGGTAAGGCTGTTCTCGGCGGGGTACATGAGCGCTGAGTGCCCGGTGATCGCTGGATCTCACAACTCCGAAACCGTCAGATAACATTTTTAAATTCATAGATGCCACCTACGTCACAACAAATAGAACGCCGCCATATTTGCGACCGACTCGCCCGGTATGGCCGCCCAAACTGCCCATTTGAATGAGAGAGAGAGACAGAGATACCTGGAGAAAAATTATATTTTAGGCTCCGATCCTTATTTGTTACCCCCAGTTTTCTTTAGTCCATTATTATCTGTCCCAGACTTGCCCCAATTGGCCTTTCATGATATAGAAATACTTAAGTCATAGAGCTTCATGGCGCGCGTTCATGAGAGTCGAGGCGATGTCATGAATGAATCTATGAATCTGCAGCTGTTCAGCATGAATGAATCTATCTAATCCGTCCATCAGCACAGCCAGAGACATCAGCCGAATATCATAAAAGACTGCCATATCTGTCCGAAAGAACAGATGTTCAATTACAGAGAGAAGGTTTAATACACACAAATATCGAAATGAAAGAATCTTTCGAGTCGAATCTTTTTGAATGATTCACTCACGATTCGGCTGCGATTAAAAGCTATCAAGAGATAAGCTCATCAGTGATTATAATATAACGACTTAAATTGCAGTTTGTTCGTCACATAAAGCTATCATATGAATGAATAACTATATTAATATAACGGACGAGTCGTATTAGATCACTTTTATGATACTTTTGTGATGTTTTTTTGTCTTTTATTATTATTATTTTTTTGCGTGACAGCCCCCAGTAGGCTAATGTTACTCATTCACTTTCATTACATCGACAAGAAGAGTCTCCATTAGGCTACATATTCAAAAATGTCCCTTTGTCTTCCACGGAAAGTAAACTTAAGGGTTTGCACATGAAGATGAGTAGGCTAAATGACGGCAGAATTATCATTTTTGGAAGAACTAGTCCTTTAATATGCATTTCAAGGCTGATATTATGCATCGTCTGCAGAGCTAATGTTACTTACACAAAATAACATCTAAAGCGCATGTGACGAAGACAATATCTTTATGAACTTCAGAAAAATATTTATTAGATTTAGGTAGGTATTAACTAACAGACAGACAAACAGTTATATTCAAAACAACCCCAAATCTTACTAACTTACCATGATAAAGTGCATTTAAACAGATCCAACAATAAAATGAAGACAAAACATTATCTGTCGATATCTGTCTGTATAATGTTGGCCACTGAGAGTATAATGGAAATATAATTAACCACAAACCAACATGAGACTTCAAGTCTTTTAAATAAATGATTCTCTCTTCTTTTGGTATAGAATAAAATACCAGTTCAGGGTTCCTCTTTCGGCTGTTGTTGCAGCCAACTGCACAACATATTGCAGGCATTACTGAGACCGGCGGTCGCAAAGATGGCGGCGCAAAGCTACAGTGACGTCATGTGAATCGAATGAATAGGCTCTATCTTTATTAATAAACCACAGACTTGAGCTTTAAACAACTACATAGTCGACTGAAAAACTCTTAAAACTACATTTCGTGACACAATAACAGTTTTTAAATTTCGCGGCCTTTCTCCTCTGAAAAGAAAAATAGTAAATGAAATACAACCAGAAACAAATTTTCAGTTTTGCTTGTGAAAGGTTATTCCCTGAGACCTGTTTTCAATTGTGTGGCGATTTGTAAAGCCCCAAGCAGCACACGAAATAGGCATTTTTCTCAATTCTCGTTATGAGAGGTATAGGAAAGTTGCCCTCCGCAGTTGACGTATGATCCAGCGGCCAATAGGGCGTCTATGTATTTATTATGTCTATGGTCTGAAGTTAGTCCGCATCCGCCAAGAAGAAGAAGAAGAAGAAGAAGAAGAAGAAGAAGAAGAAGAAGAAGAAGACTACTGTCTGGTCTTGTCGCTATTACCTCGACAACCTGACTCTCCTTTGGGAACTCTCCAGCCTGTTATTTCAGACTTACCTGCATCGTGTCTACTCACCTGGCGTCCATGAGACATCCTTCAGCCACTCTGATCCTCCAGTCTTCTGCCTGTCGTCCATCATCTTCCCATCACAACATCACCAAACCTGCACCAGATAAGAGACTCAGTCAATTCCAACATCTGCATCTGTTATCTAAATCGTTCAATTCATCTACTCACTGTGTGTCTGTTCCTCAGTGCTTTAAATAAACCATCTTTTACTTTACCTGTTTGTGTCATTCTGTTTCATGACAACAATACACTAACATAAAGTAATGGCTTGTTAATGCCTGGCTGTATCATGACTTTACTTGAGGGGGCACATCATAATTAATTCACTGTTAACTACTTAACAATTTCAGCTCATGATTTATCATAAACTTACTATCAGATACATGTACTACAACTAGTATTCAGCCCAGTGAAGTTGTATGGCTTTTCAAAAAAGTCAGAGAAGGAAGGTCGGCCTGTATCATCACGGCCTGTGTCTGGATGGAGAGTGAACTACTGATCCCAGCAAACGTTCCCCTGACCTTAGTTCATGTTTCCTGTTTGGCTATTTTTGGGGGAACCGATTCCTCGGGAACTGTTGTTAGTCACATTAGGTTTAGTTTGATGGGAAAGAGATTATCACAAAACAGATTAGGTCCTTTTTAACCCTTGTGTGGTATTCATATTTTTGTTACTCAGCCAGTGTTCGTGGGTCTGGTGGACCCGCTGCATTTTGCTTTTTTTAATTCAACACAATCAAAAATGTTATGTTAAAATAATCAACAGATGTTTACTTCATCCCTGTCACAGTGTCTGGGTTGTGTTCCCTGGGTCACCACTAGATGTCCTCCTTCCCCGGTGTCACTCACATCAAGAACTACGTTTCCCATCATCCTGTCTGGCTACCACTGATCATTGCACTCAGGTGTTCCCCATCATCATTGCACTCAGCTGTTTCCCCTCACCTTGTTAGTGTCTGTGTATATATATCCTGTTTGTGTCAGTGTTTGTCACTGAGTCCTTGCAACATTTCACACCACTTCTGATGTTTGTTTCTGCCTGCTTCCTGTTTTGTTCTTGTTTATGGATTGCCTTTATGGATTTTGACCTTTTGCCTGGACTGGTTTTGTGAGTACGGATTACCCCAATAAAATACTGCAAATTGGATATCTCTTGTTTCCTGTGTGGGTGTGAATCGTGACAATCCCAATTACAAGCAATATAAACAGCATATTTGGTTAATATTTTCTCTTTACCTTTGTTAGATCACATTTAAGATTTGCAACCTCGTGTGGGAATGGCAGGAGTAGAAATACAAAACTCACTCTTGCACTCTTTCACACTTACACACAATCTCTCTCTCTCACACGCACGCATGCACACACACACTCATGCACACACATACACACACCCACAACACACACAGACACACACACACACACACTCACTTGGATATGTGGTGTACGGTCACTCTCCATAGGCGTGATGGTTTTTCTAATGAACAAACTGTATAATCTATCCCCCTACACTAACCCTACCCCTAAACCTACCAATCACAGAAAACTTTTGGCATTTTTTGAATTTCAAAAAACACCATTTAGTATGTTTTAGTATGTCACAGGTGTTCTCATAAACCATGTTTACGTTGTAATACCCATGTCATTATACACATTTGTGTCCTCATAAACCATATACAAGAACATACACACACTAACAGCAGGCTCTGACAGGAGGAGGACAGAGTAAAGGTACACAGGACCTACAATTTCCACACTTTTATTAGCCCCGGGTCCAGTGGACCCGAACATCCTGTGTGTAATATACAGTAAATGTGTAGGGGGGGGGGTGTACAGTGTGTTTTCATTGAAAATGTGTTCTGATATATATTCCTCACAGAAAATGAGCCAAGGCCAATGAGTCTCAGTTTGAAAAAAATATTAATTGTATCATTTTTCTTTTGATAAAAAATGAAAACGGGTCCAACAGACCCGAACACCATACAAGGGTTAAGATAAATTATTAGTGTATTTATTATTTTCTATGTTTTATGAGGAGAATCAGTGAAATTAATGACAAAATAATCCTGTGCCTTTCAGTAATGTTTATGAGGAAGCTGATGTCAATAGTTTAAATTATGACTAATAAATTGTTAATGTATTTCAAAATATTTCTTATTCATTCTTACGGAGCCTGATTGATTTAGTGTACTCCTAAACATTAAAATGCATTAACTATCAAACATGTACTAACATGCATGAATCATTATGACTATTCATTGGTTCATGATTAGTTCAGACCTTCACTTATGAGTTCACGTTGAAGTAACTATTAATTCAGGTTGTAGTAAATGATTATTCGTTACCGTACAATGTAACTATGTCACCTTAAAATAAAGTGTTATTATATTTTGTATTATTATGTTATACTATTTTAAGTTATTCAATATAACAAGTTATATTGTTCAAGCTATCTGTAAAAAATAAATAAAATTCTGAGTTTGGCCCAATTGTAAGTTCTCAATTAGCATCTCAGTGAGTCAAAAACTACTTTAATTTAAACTAAATAAACAAATAATAATAATACTAATAATACTAATAAATGAATAAAATCCCAGATCCCAAACTGCCTTATGACATTGTGTACGTAACTGGTAAAGCCTTTAAAGCAGCAAAGGTTACGACCCTTACATGCCTCCTCTTGTCTCACTATTGATTTAATTACAGAGCCAATATCAGGCTTACTTTAATGAACCGTTGCAGGAGAACTGAACCAAACTCTCTCTTAAAACCCTAAGAAACGGAGAGCTAAAATAATTCTGAGACCTCTCTGCTCTGACAGATTCCTGATCAGCGAGGAAAGCGATCCCATCGTCTCCACATGAGATGTCTCCAAATGCTCCAATCAAAGAAGAAGCAAACCCTTGTGCTCTCTAAAAATAGTCTGTCTTTATCCTGCTCTGATTTGTGATACGGATGTGTGAGCGTTCCCGTAGCCGCGCGGCGTGCGCTGGCTGAATGTCTGCCAGAGACTTCAGAGAGGTCTGTGTCAGGGAGAGAAATCATTGACGGAGGCGGCATCCGAGAAGTTGTGGGTTCGTGAAGGGGTGTTTACCACGCTGAAAAGATACAGCTTTGGAAATGGAAATTGCCTGCCTAACCACCTGTGCAACGTTAGCTTGATGAATGTAGTGAATAATGTTTCAGCTCGCGCAACAGGGAAGCCTCCGGCACGCAGGGTGTCAAGCAGTCTGCCAGAGCGTCTTCGGCTCAATTTAAAGTCAGGAGGCGGAGCTTGACGCCCACTGTCCTGTCACTCTCAGCTCTGCCATTAGAGTGCAACCATCATTATCTGCAGGGTTTGATATGGCAATCATGCATCAAACTGACAGACAAATTATTTGATCAACACAAATAAAAACGCACGTGCATACACACTTATACCGGCAAAAAGATTGCCTGGACTGTACAAGATTTTCTTATAATTAAATACTGTATTCATAGTTTTACTGTGAAATCGATGCACACCAGGTCATTTTATGTTAGAACAGACGATCCAGGCGACAGCTATTTGTAAATTGCTGGTAAAGTCAGCTGGTAAAAATACCAACAAATGGACACACATACAGAGAGCGCATTTAGCCCAGTACACGGCGTTGTTTTGGATGTTCGATAAATTCCGTCGCGAAATATACACCATAAAAGCCTTTTGCATCTTTAGGTTTGGTGTTACAAATTACAGTCTTGCACATTGAGAAAATGGTTAATAATTGGATACACTAGTGATCTTAACATTGATAATTTTGTCCCAGTCAGTAGTGCTGGGTAGTAACTGATCTAATTATCAGCTTTTCATGAACTTATGGACCCTCTTCAGTTCCTTGTTTAATGCACTTTATTTTGTTGATGACAATTCTTATTTTTTTATCAAAATAGGTAACACTTTATTTTACAGTGTCCTTTTTACATATGTTACATGTACTTACCATACTAATAACAGTAAATTATGCATAATTACATGCAACTAAGCCTCAACCAAATCCTACCCTTACCCTATAGTAAGTACATGTAGTTGCTTAATATTACTCAGTACTTAAATATATAATTACACTCTAACAATGACACCTTAAAAGTGTAACCTAAAAATGGTACAAGATAATCCTTTTCAAATAAATGTTATAAATATGTTCAAGGTTAAATTTAATCTAAAATAATCAAAAAGTAGTTTGAATATATTACCTACAATTTGTAATAGATTACGTTACTAACCAATGGACTACAATTTATAAGTAATACCTAGAACTGTGTACATAACTAAATTGATTACATTTAGAAAATTACATAATGCTGCTAACTACATTATCAATAGGGTTACCCATGACAGAAAATCTGTAAATGCATAATGTATAGGGGATGTATTTTTGGTAATGGCATATTTGTTTGTTTTGGTATTGGACTTGAAAAAGCTCTTCTTCCGGAAACAAACACTTCACAATGTTCCTCATTTAAATAATTAATTCGCAGAATAAAGGGGCGAGGCCTGGTTGAGTTAGTTAGTAGTGTGTTGAAACTGGCGGTTATGGTAAGGGAAACATTCAAGCAGGAAAACATGTTCTTGTAGAGCCTATAAACAACATCAATACTTTATAAAAGGGCGTTAAATGTTCTTTTTAAATTCAAGAATTAATTACTACAACCAATGCCTAGTGATCATAGTGATGGTAAACTGATATAAAAAACCCGAACATAGCAGTATAGTAAAATAATTGTGTACATTTATTTGTCCACTCAAGACTATAAAGGATTTTTGTTTTCTCTGAAAGCAACCAGATAAATGTGGTGCATGTGTCACATTTAGGAAATGAGATTTGCTTCTGAAAGCCATACGTCGCTCTAAACGGCCCTAATGCTGCTGTGTTTCTACACTGAGGCCAACTGATTCAATTAGGGGGCAGCAGAGATACATGCCAAGTTACACATTCAGTGATGAATATGTGCTTTCAGTGCATATGAATATTCATTTCAGCCTGCTGGGTATGCATTCACTCAGATATAAGCGCTAAGGCAATAAATGCCATTAAGAGGAGCCTCTGTTGTTTGGCTGTATTTACAAGAGTGAAAGTAGCTGCAGGATACAGACTCCAGTCATTTATCATACTTTGTCAATGTAAATCAAGCTTTTGGGGCAGTGTCCAGTGGTGTTCCCACAGGAGGATGAATGCCAGTGAGTGGAAACCTGAATCCAGCCAACGTAACACACTCACAGACAACATGAAACAACACTCCAAACCAGGCTCATGAAAAATACATGGCTGTAATGCCATTTTTTTTTTTGGCAAACAAAAAAAAGAAAGAAAAAAAGAAAGAAGTGAAATGGCCAGTGTTTTGTTTTGTTTTTTCTGAGTTCTAAGTTTAATAATCAGTTTTATATTATCAGTTTATTTTGATTAACATGACACAATATAACATCACGACTATATGAAAAGAGATTTTATGGTTATAAAAATGCTGATTTGTGAGCATTAGTAGAACTGAAGGAGTGAGAATAAACATGAAACACACGTGATCGTTGTCATGCGGTGGATTCGGCCAATGGTGGAACAGTTGTGTCGTCATCAGAGCTCGTGCCGCCGCTCTGGAGAAGCTGCGCTGGCTGAGTCCTCCGGTTGTTCTTGATGGCATACGTCACAGTCACGTGGCGTCGGCGCTGTCTCAAGTCGGACACAATCTCTAACCGGCATGCACTGCTTCAATTCAGCCGCCGATCGGTATGAAGTCGAACAAGCCTAATATTTTCCCGCGGCTATGCTAAACCCTCCCCTAACTGTGTATTCACACCACTGGTGACGAGAGCGTCAAAATTCGCTCTGGCTGCCCTGCCAACAAAGTTGTAGAAAGACTCTGGCGTAGATCGAATGCTTGTTCTTGTAAACTTTATTTAAAGAGCCGCAAAGCAAACAAGCATGTTGATCGTATTTGTGCTGACTGACCACAAGTAGAGTATAAGTTAACCTCATGAAATCTTTTAAATGTAAAAGTAAGAAATTGATCGATGGAAAGAACGTAACAATTATAGTTAAATGTTTGATAACGAAATAAACCATGACACCTTTCATTGATTTATTTACGCATTTTGGGTTCAGTCTTTCCCAAGTTTGACGCCAAACATAATGTTTTCCATTTGAACCATTTAAATTAAACTTGCTCTCATCACTAAAGTAAACAGTTTTCCTCTGTCCACACAACATGCACCTCAGCAAAGGTTAGCCTAGCCTTTTGATTCTTTCTGCTTATGAGAGGCTTGGTGGGCTTTTCAGTCTGAATTGTCTTAAACGGCGAGACACTGTATGCCGAGACGGACCCCTAACCTGTTCAGCTCTGAACTGGCGAGCAATTCCAGCAGCTGAAGCAATTTCCCATCGAGAAGGCCTTCATATGGATGACCTGCTGTCGCAGGGTTTCGGTCAGTTTGTATATAACTGCTAGGAAGTTTCTAAGGTGATCCAATGAGTTGTTTTTCTTTGTGGTTGCCAACTTGCCCAAGTCACACATACACACACAAAAAAAAAAACATCCTCAAGTCTCAACATTTAAAATCAAGTTCTACCACACTAGAGTTGTCCAAAAGTACCGACTTCGGTACCAAGTTAATGTATAAACTAATATATCCGCTGATAGACGCCGCTTTTAAACCATCGTTCCAACGAACATTCGCAAACAGCATCAAAAGTAGTCTATTTGAGTTTCTTGTTTGCATGACATGTGGACTCAATAAATCCTTATCTTGAGCCAAATAAGCAAGCTGACATTCAGTACAATCTATATATATTATTTAGAATACATGCAAATGTCATTTACGTCTTTTAGTTTGTCAAGAGATTTAAAGCATTGTTTTTGAAGAGTGCGCATGTGTGAACGTGCTCTACTACGCAAGAACGAACCTATGATTGAATCTGGAAATAAAGCAAAATAACTGAGAAAAATGAGAAATAGTCCTCAGATGCCATGTCCGTTATTTATAGCAAAACATCCAGCATTAATTTGATCGCAAACAGTTTGTAACATCACAACCTTGTGTCTGCAGTAACTTTCAGCATGTTTTCTACAACAACGTCAGACATGTTTATGTTTTACGTGGCATGAGAAAGTCACATAAATCATGTGAAATCTAATTAGAGAGTTCAGACTGAAATGGATTTCCAAAATTTCAAACCACATATAAATGTAGCTCAAAACAGGTTAATAAAAATGGCATTTTATGGGATTTTTATGCCGTTCACACTTGATTCCAGTTGGTTATGCACAAAAGTCGTATTTGGACTGACAGTCTGAACTTGGCTGTAGTGACTGTGAGGTGTGTGCTCTTATCCTGGTGGGGATTGGAGTGCTGATGAGGAACAGGTGCGGGTGATGACAGAGGGGATGCTGGGAAATGTAGTTTCTGACGGGATGACTGGTAGATGGAGAGCAAAGGTATTGGTTAATAAAAAAATTGATTAAATACATAAATATGCCTACATTTGAGTAATTTAACATATTCAATTATTGCAGGTTTGCACACAATTCTGTATTTGCGTTTCACTGTTTTTATTCATGCACAACACTGAATCTGTTTTTGTGCAAGTGAGATGAGTAAATGCTCAGATTTATTCTAGAACTACAATAACCATCATGTTCAAACACAACTTCAGTTACTTATTTGAAAAATTACTTTACAAGATACTTTAAAAAGTAATCTGATTACATAACTCACATTACTTGTAATGTTTTAAACAAAATAATAAATGATGTTGATGAAAGTTATCTAAACCTCTCATCGTCGGCTGAGCATATCCGCCATGTTTTGTAGTTTTTTTTTTTAACACTTTTTTACTTGTGTTTGTAGTTCTGAATGGAATCCTCCTCCAAAGAGCAATTGGTTGTGGACAATATTAGCCTTTATAGTATTATCCACACTAAATATTAGAGTCTTTTCAACTTAATATGCTTTGGAACACACTTATTCTAATCTCACATACTATTTAGGATGTTGGGATGCAGGGATAGCATTCTGTATATTTTTGCAATTGCTAAGTAAAATTAGTTAGCAAATTTAAAAGTAGGTTTTACGGAAAATTCTAAATGGTGGAAAAAAATTCATGACGGAAAATTAACAAAAATAATTTAGTTTCTAGCCCTTACGGTTCAAAAGTTATAAGCACAAACATAAGTCAAACTTTGGACAGCTGTTGGCGCTAGAGGGATTGATTTAGAGACTTCAAATTTGCTATGGTGAAAGTTCAGATTGAGCTGCCATTCAGATGGGCTGCCATAGACTTCCAGAGTGGAAGAAGAAGATGAAGAAGAAATGGAAGAATAATAAGAACACCAAAAATTACAATAGGCACCTAATGAGGTTGATGGAAGGAGAGAGAGAGAGAGAGAGAGAGAGAGAGAGAGAGAGAGAGAGAGAGAGAGAGAGAGAGAGAGAGAGAGAGAGAGAGAGAGAGAGAGAGAGAGAGAGAGGATATGCGATCGGAAAGGATATGGCAATGTAGAATAAGTATCCAGTAGATTTGATTGTTGGCCTCTGAAGGATTAATTAGCTTGTGATGGACATTCATTTTCAGGCTGGCAGCATTTTAACTACAAATAAAGGAAGGTAAGCACCAGGGGCCTGTTGAGTAATACGCTTTCCCAGCGGTGTGCTTTAGGAGTCAGTCGGCAGGGACGGGTCAACCTGCAAATCAACCTGTTTGACCTGCAATTTATACCAGAGGAGATCGGCAGCAATAAAAGCTAGCGAAGTCACATTTCTCAAACGCTCACTCTTTATTAGTCAGCCTTTATTGCTGGGGAGAGCCGGCTTGGTTAAGGAGGTTTTCTGTTTCTCAACGTGAAGCAGTCTCCTGTGGGGATCAGTAAACGTGCCACCTTCCTCTGTCTGTTAAAAGAGACGGATGTAAAGAGCGTGAAGCTCACATCTCCAGGCACAGGGACTACAATGAGAGAGAGACCAACTTAAAAGTGCTGATATACTTCAGTAACCTCTAACTAGCTCTGGTCTGTCAGTCAAATCCTACACACATACAGTAATTACAGACAGATGCTGAGGTGCCAGACAGGCCTGCTTTATAATTAATCAATAGCTGACGTGCATCTGAATTCGGTCTGTTCTTTATGGGGTTTAAATTAGTATATGTTCATTGAATGAAATTGGAGAGCATGCAAACCCTTGTGGGAAAAGAAGTGTTTGAATGTGCGCTTGCAGTTTAATATATAACCTGCTCTTGCAGATAGCATAATATTAATCAAACAAAAAGGCCACTTCAGTGTAACTGAAGAGAGGGATTTTATAAAAAATCAAAAGTGCACTTTGTAATATAAAAAAGTATCATTACTGTAAAATCGAATTAAGATACTCCAATGCATATTTTAAATTGTGATATTTTAATAATCTTTTAGCATGCTTTAAAGAAGTACACTTATTTTGCTGTTGACTAACAAACTAAAGCACTAGATAATGATTTAAAACTGCAGTGTTATTTTATATTACCTTTAATGTATTTTTTAAATGTATTAAATTGCATCTTCATCAGTATATTTGTATAATTACAAATACATTTGGCATTTGACATACAAGGTTCAGTAGAAATGCATTAAGGTCTATTTTAGTTTGCCATATATACTTGTTAGTACATTCAGCAGTAACTTTAACAAAGACAATAGAAGTTATTATGAAGTTATTATGATTTTTTAAATCACTGTAATTCAAAAAGCACTGTAAATTTCAACTAACTGCATTAAATATACATTTAACCATAACACATATAACTGTAAATAACACAATATTAAGCGACTGAAAACATTGTTCAGTTTATTCGTTTAAAGTGCATTATTTCTGTAACTGAAACTATTTTTAAAAGCAAACGGAAGCTATTTTTATTTATTTTTTTCACAAGGGAGAAACTCTATAGTTTGCATCATATTTGTCACTCCCAAAACTTTTCAGCCATCCATTGTGTTGCATCATGATTTCGTAATTGGGCCACAATTAAAAGCTAGAGAGACAGTGTATTTTATACAGGAATATGCTGATAAAATGGTAGAATATAATATAGATAACATATACACTGATAAAAATAGCTTGAATACTGTATAAGATGCTTCAAATTAAATCATTGATAAGGCTGATGAAAAGCCATCATTGGTTTTGCTCTGTATGCTGGATTTAATTGCTGTTCCAGCTGGGAATGCATCGGATCACGGCTGTTCAATATCAATGATTACCCATGTTGAAATCATGCAGAAATCCATGCGTCCATTATCCACCTGTCCTGAGCACTGATGAGTCTGCAATACACACTATTCTCAGCTCCTCGTTCCATTGCGTCATATCTCTAGAATTGTGTTGCATTAAAGCTAAACATTCACAAAATCATAACAATGCAAAATTGAAAAACAAGCAATCCATATAAAACATTTAATAAAAAAAAAAGATTTTTACATGCATGTCACATGACCATTAACCAACATCAAAGAACTGTGTATATGAAGATATGTATTAAATATTAACTTAAACTCTCAGGGGGGTACAAACATCTTTAGAGAATCCCTGGACTAGACCATTGGCCCTATATGTTTTTTCAAAGAGAAATAAAAACCACGGGATCGATAGGGTTGAATCTATTCAAAGGGCTCGTCCTGCAGGTCAAACGACTGCTCTTTATTTGTTCCGAAGGTCTTGATGGGATCCCACAAATCAAACAATCCACTTGATTGTATCCTTACAGGGAATTGATTTCCAACTCGGACGTCACAGCCCTCGGCTGATTAAACCTTAACGTCCTCCCTCCTCTCAGAAAGGATGGAAACTACAGTCAAATCAGTCTCGGGAATGAAGCACATCTTGCATTCGACTGGCTTTCTACTCATCTAAACAGATGGAACAGAATTCTGAACCTGAAATATAACCTTTTGCTTGTTGCTGAAGTGATGAGCATGACATGACAGAATGTCAAATATCTCTGTCCAACCTCTAGGAATATTGGAGCATGACTGTAAAATGCTGCTGAGTAATTGGAAATGCTCTCATTTTATTTATTTATTTATTTATTATTATATATCTATATATATTTTTTTAAATAATCATCAGTTGTGCAGTCCGAACATGGAGTGTTATGATTTGAGCTAACAGGGAACGTTCTCAGATCTTTGGCACATTCTGGAAAGGTTCTCTCAGGGTTATGAACAAACGCTAATCCAACATTAACAGAACGTTCGTTCAAAGTTATCTGGTCTTAAACTCTTTTACCACCAGCATTTCTGATGATTTTCACAAGTTTCATGGCCCCCAGAATATTTTGTTGTATGAATATCTGAACATGCAACATCAAAAGAAAGAACAGAGCCTCTACTTTTAAACAAACAAACAAACAAACAAACAAACAAACAAACAAACAAAAACTGTTTCATTCTAGCTCCATGCATTCTTTTTTTATCAACACTTGAATGTGGGTAAGTTTCATAAAAAAGGAACATTTTGAGCAAAAAGCTGAGAAAATCGCTCAAAAACTACAAAATGCATAAGCAATGCTTTTATCGCTTATTTCTGCTTCTTCTTCTCCTGTGTTTTGATCCGGAGATTCTGTACTCTTTCAGAAGATGTGTAACAGCGCCACCTACCGTTTAAATCAGGAAAAATCCGTCAATGGCAGGGAAATAGTTAACAATGTTCTCAAAACTTTAACACAAAAATTGTATTTATATATTGTTCATGGACATTTTTTTGGGGAACGTTTTAGTTGGAAGTTCGTCTAATGTTTTTTAAATGTTACTACTAGTTTCAAGAATGATACAATCGAATGTTCCGTAAATAATAATAACTATATATATATGTTCAAATGTTATTTATTCCTGTGATCAAAGCTGAATTTTCAGCATCATTATTCCAGTCTTCAATGTCACATGATCCTTCAGAAATCATTCTAATATGATGAATTGATGCTCATTATTATCAGCGTTGAAAAGTTTTTGCTGTTTAATATTTATGTGGAAACTGTAGTCTATGTGCTTTATTTAGTATTAAAATATCTAGTAAAACTGAGACAAAAAAGAGAACTTTTGATATTGTTCCCATTAAATTAAATGAATGCTCAAAATTAAATATATATATATATATATATATATATATATATATATATAAAGCTATAAAACTATTTCACAATGTTGCTGTTTTTATGTATTTGATGAATTCATGTAGGCTTGATGAGCAGAAGAAACAACTTTCAAAAGCATTAAAACAAATCTTAATTACTCCAAACTTTTGACCTGTAGTGTATGAGAAAATATGCATGCAATATGAATATAAAGCTCATATCACTTGATACGACATGAAACTGATGAGAAATGTTTGAATTAACATTGACATATCTGACTTTTAATTGCATGCTTTGTGACCTTGGCAATTTTGAACTTCATTTGAGATGGTTTTTAGATCTCCATCTCCAGAGACCTTTTTCGTAGGCGAGAATTCAGAAATCACAATTTGCTCTCAATTTAATCACACTGTTGTCTAGAAGGAACAATTGATTCGCTAATGAGATCTCTTTTGTGATTTTTCTTGCCAACTATTCTTTCTAGTAATTAATCTACATTCCAATTACAAAAAATGAACATCAACAAAAATGTTCACACTTTATGTGTCCAGTTCCATTGGCAAAGACTCAAAAATATCTGTTTTCCATTCATGCATCAAAAACTATAGATCAAACCGCAGTAGATGTGAGAGAAAACAAGGCTTTTGATCCGCTCTCCAGGATTGCTGGTGGGTTTCTCCCGCTGAGGTTCAGGCGGATTTGGGAAGTCAGTAGAGTCTAACTAATCAGGGGCTGCTTGGGGGAGCACTGAGACAGACATGTGGAGGGGAAATGTGACACCTGGAAATTACACAATGTAATGGAATCAGCCAAGTGGTAAATGTAGCTTTTAAACGGGTTTTGTGTTCTCCATTAACTGCACAGACAATGATTGGTTCTGACAGTGCAGAAAGTGCTGGTCAGCATGTTCACTAACTCCTATCGCTCGCCACAACTTCTCCAAGTTAGTGGGCGGCTGAGGACCGGAGACAATTCACCTGGAGTAATGTGAGGAGAACAAGGCATCGGGTATGCCTAACCCAAAATTTGCCCCATTACAGTCAAATCTTCATTTTTTTATTTAGTTTAGGGAATGTAGTTCCTTTTAATTTATAGTTTTTAGCTAGGTTTATAAGGAACAGTGAATTATGAACATTTGGAAAGCATACAATTATCCTCATATTACTTTACAATTGTATGCTGTTAGCAGGGGCGTAGCACCAAATGTTGGGCCCCGGTTACAGAACCAAGGGGTGGGCCCCTCACAACACCAATATATATCAATATATCTTTGTGGGCCCCCTCTTCACCAAGGGCCCCTGTTACTCAGTTCCACTATTACCCCCTGTCTGATGCCCCTGGCTGTTAGGGCTGGGTAAAACATATTGATTTCTCATTTTAATGAACCAATATCCATTCTTAAATCCCATGAATCGATTAGTCATCCTGTTTTAAGTTGATGAATGAATGTAACATATAGCGCGCATCCCATCCAATACATCACAATAATCTTTGTGCTTTGTTACTATTGATATGAAACAAAGTCTCAGATTTCAAATTACATCCATTTTCTTACGAAATTCAAAAAACATAAATACCGTTTTGGCGCTGTGGCGTGAGATCGCTCTGACTCAGCTCAAGAGAAGCACATGATCTTCTCTTCCGCATTAATAATATCAGTTACAGCGCCAAATAAACATGAATGAACATCTGAAAGTGTGTTAAAAGATCGAGTACAGCTTATCGAAATCCGTATCATGTGACATGGAATCGCTCAATCATTTACCTCAGAAAAACCATATCCAGTGACCATAAACTCGTTAGTCAGCTAGACAAATTAACTCTAGAGAGTAGCATTTTGTTAAATATATGCACCATATTACATATTCATTATAATTTTTTATGTTCTTCAATTTTTTATGCATTTTTGAATAAATCTGGCAGGTTTTTATGACAGTCACCATTTAAATGTTTACATTTCATATAACTTTATTATTATAAAAATAAATAAAAGTGTAATTTAAGTGTTTGTATACAAATCAGTTAATTATTACCTTCAATATAGGCTAATGAAGCCTAGTAGGCTACAACTGACTCACATAGTTTACAGCATTAGTTAAGAGATTTGTTTTCCTTGAGAAATGTGTTGTACCTGATATCCAAAATATTCAATACTGAATCGAATCGGAATCGAAATCGAATCGAATTGCAAGCTTGTGAATCGAAATCGAATCGTATTGTGAAATTTGTATCAATACCCAGCTCTACTGTTTAATTATTGTTTTTTTTTTCCTCTGTGGGACACAAAATAGCAATGTTCCCGCAGCTCTTTCCCAGGCAACAATTCAAAATGCCCATCGCTTTCAAGCTCCGAATTTGGTATCTTGGCGTTTGGTATGTAACTTGATGTCAGGATGTCATTTCTGAACCTGAATGCAAGCGAGACAGATTTACGAGATTTGAGCGTTTCGGTAGAGAAGTGGGTTATCGGTTCCTTTAATTTATTGTTTTTAGTTGTTAAGATTATAGGAATAGAGACATATGAACATTTTTATATTATATAACTAACCTCATATCATGTACAATTATATGCTGTTATTAGCATGCACCAATGCTACAATTTTCTATATGTCTTAATCATTTGTTAACAAACATGTATTCATTACTTAAATTTGTATCTAACTGTCTGATTTGTATATGGAGATTTCTGAAATACATAACTAAGACAGTTACCTCTCATAACAGATCTCTCTAAATTGTAATGTGGACAAATAAATGTGAATTGAATTATTGTTCTTTTATGTGGGTCACAAAATAAAAATGTTCCCGCAGCTCTTTCCGATGCAACAGTTAAAAATGGCTTTGCTTTGAAGCTCCAGATTTGGTATGTTGGCGTTATGTAACTGGATTCTCATATTGCCATTTATGAATCTGAATGCAAGTGTGGCAATTAGAGGTATCACAGCAGCTCTTAAATTTCTAGATTATTACTGATTCCAAAAAGGTAACGACTACGCCAGTTTGTGACCGGAGCGGTATTGTTTTTTAGTATAACCAAATCCAGATAGCACGGACTACGCCACCTTGGGAATTGCACCCAAGGAAATATTAAAGGAACCCAGGTTCGGTGGTGCAGAGAAAAGACAGAGTCGTATCATCAAATAAACAAATACTTTTATTTGTGAGGAAAATATTCTACTGGCATCATTTATTCATAGTGTAAATCACTGACAAGTTTATTATAATAGGATATATCAATCGTTAAAAGAGCATTCCTCTCAACATGGCTGATTCAAACACTGAATCACATTAAACAAAACATCACAACAGAAATTAATGGAGCGGAGTACGATGATGCCTATCCATTGTTCTCTGTAGATGTTTCGAGTACGATTACGCCTATCCATTGTTCTCTGTATCCTCTGTAGATTTGAGTACGATGATGCCTATCCATTGTTCTCTGTAGATGTTTCGAGTACGATGACGCCTATCCATTGTTCTCCGTAGATGTTTTGAGTACGATTACGCCTATCCATTGTTCTCTGTATCCTCTGTAGATTTGAGTACGATGATGCCTATCCATTGTTCTCTGTAGATGTTTCGAGTACGATTACGCCTATCCATTGTTCTCTGTATCCTCTGTAGATTTGAGTACGATGATGCCTATCCATTGTTCTCTGTAGATGTTTCGAGTACGATGACGCCTATCCATTGTTCTCCGTAGATGTTTTGAGTACGATGACGCCTATCCATTGTTCTCTGTATCCTCTGTAGACGATTTTAAGTACGGTGAAGCATACCCATCGTTCCCTGTAGATAATTTTAGTGCAGTGAAGTATATTCATCGCCCCCTGTAAATTATTTTAAGTGTGGTGTCGCTATGGTGGCTCCTGTGTCTAATATTTGTTTGCCCACTTTAGGCCCTGGCACTAGCCTGGTGGCAAGAGTCGTAAAAGCTGTCTTTAATGTTCACATTTGAGTTGACCTATCGTCGGGGCGCCGATAAAAGAAGAGGGGGGTGGAATGTAGTAGTAGGGAATTTCCCTCTCCTTTGTTTTGTGTTCGTTACCCTTATATGGTAATGGGTGGATGAGGTAATTAGGGCCGGTGTATTTAAGTGTGTAAACAGGAAGCCCTAACACGTAAGCTTTGTCATACCCGCCCCTCTTCTCGTTACTGGTGTCATGTTAGCCGAGGTAAGTGACGGAGGTTATGTACAGTTTTGTGTGGTTTTAACAGTGCTTAGAGTGTTTTTACCTTTTGAAGTGATGGCTGTAGCCGTCTCGGCGGTGTTCCCTGGGAGTTGCGTCAAGCGCTCATGGAATGTTGAGAACATTTGCGAGTGCATCCTGACCTCGTGACATGTGTGATTCTCGTGTGGTATGTATGCTTTAGTGAATGTTTTGTATCTTTTGATTGGAGTAAATCATTGTCTGTTATGTTTTGTTTTGCAGTCTCGCGTACCACGTGACGGTTAACTCAGGTCGTGCTGCTGTTTTTCATGATTAGGTTATTTCCTTTGTTTTTTTGTGACTAGATATCAGTTTCTGTGTTTTGTTTTGCTTTCATTTTGATGGTTTGGGTTATTTTGTTATTTTTTTAATGATGTTGGTTTGACCAGTGTGATTTGGGCCATAGTGGCTGTGTGGTGTAATTGTATATCAGCGCGTAGTGTCTATCTAATCCTTGTTGAGTATTTCGGGGTCCTCTACGAGGTAGGACAGATCATTATCCGTGCACCAACTGATCTGGTCCATCATATTTGTGTCTGATGTGATTGTGATGTTTGTATTTGTATCGCACCCACTAATCTTTCTTTTTTTCTTTTGGTTTGAGTCAAGGCTGAGTGTACCGAGGGGGAGGCTAGTCACCTGGGTGAACACATTTGTTGTGAGGTTGGAGTACTAGGGTTCGAGCACCTCTTCCTATTTGGTTTGCCGTGCACACATAAATGGTTGAGAGCACAATCGTTTACAGCTAGCTTGCCACCCCTAAAGTAAATTTTAGCCTTGTATATTCTTTCTGTATTTATTATTTTCTGTTTTTATTTTGTGGGGACGCTCCATTAATTTCTGTTGTGATGTTTTGTTTAATGTGATTCAGTGTTTGAATCAGCCATGTTGAGAGGAATGCTCTTTTAACGATTGATATATCCTATTATAATAAACTTGTCAGTGATTTACACTATGAATAAATGATGCCAGTAGAATATTTTCCTCACAAATAAAAAGTATTTGTTTATTTGATGATACGACTCTGTCTTTTCTCTGCACCACCGAACCTGGGTTCCTTTAATATTTCCTTGGGTGCAATTCCCAAGGTGGCGTAGTCCGTGCTATCTGGATTTGGTTATACTAAAAAACAATACCGCTCCGGTCACAAACTGGCGTAGTCGTTACCTTTTTGGAATCAGTAATCTAGAAATTTAAGAGCTGCTGTGATACCTCTAATTGCCACACAAGCAAGATAATGAGATTTTAAGTGTTTCGGTAGAGAAGTGGATTAAGCAAGAGAACTAAACTAAAGCAAGAGAGAACTAAAGCAAGATACAAACTCATTTGCTGACAACCATGTATTTGAGCTTCTTCTAGAAGTCTTTGAGCTCTTTTATTGGGATTGGTGTTTCATTGGACTCATACTCAAGCTCTTCACATCACGAGTGCACAGCTGTATCAGGTGAGCGACTGAGCAAGTTTACTACATCAGAAACATGGAGCTGGTCATGTGATGCAAACATCACAATGTATTAGTTTACAAATCATGCACTGTGGTAAAAGTGTTTTGAGGTCATATTAGGCCTATTGCAAAGGAACAATACTATGTCAAAAAAGTAATACATTGATAATATGCCCCATAATCATAATTTGTGTAACAATGAATGCCTTGTTTTGCTGCCACTAGTGTTCTTTTCAGCTGGAAATTGCAGTGAATTGTATTGATAGGAAGGTTTTTGGAGTTTTCAAAAATATAGGTAGTCACGTTTTTCCAATGTTTGTGATTTCTAAAATGTTTGTGGGTTTTAGAATATATTATGACATAATTTTGGGGTGAATTACCATATTAAAGTTTAAATGAGCACACACTATGCATGTAAAGTTGATCGAACTTCTAAAATGGCAGTGGCCTCTGGTTAACTGTCGTCCAGTCCAGTCGAGTAACACGTCCAGTCGAACATCAGCCTTTATAACCCGACACCTCTGATATGCTATGAATATACACTGCATGTTGATTTCATTTTCTTGGCATTGTGAAAACATGTGCTGCAGGAGGGAACCCTGGACCTGGTTACTGGAGCCAAATCTGTGACAAGGGTGAAGTGAGCTAAGGCCTTTCTAAAGGCATGCACCATCTCCATTGCAAATGAGCGAGGAAGCTAGTAGCAGTGGTTTATGCATTTCAAATGAATAAATGAGAAAAGCTTCCATTCTGCCAGTCGCTAAATGCACGCGTCCAACTTTTCTGCTTCTACTAAATTAGTTTCCCACATCAATAATCAGAGATGTTTCTTTTAAAAAAACTCATAATTTAAAGCATTGTGTGTGTGTGTGATCCTCAACTGCATTAGCTCAATAATCCAAAGCATGAGAAGTTAAATTAGCCCAAGGGATGCTAATGTTAAAATTGTCATGATGGCAATTAACTGCATTGCCTGAGGTACATTTGTAACTCTCTATTAACATAATGGACTAAAACTTTCATGGCATTGCAAAGCCCTACAAATCAGCGTCAAGTCTCAAAGCACTATCTAACTGAGCATAAAATCCAGACTGACAGTCGACGAGCACCTTTGCTTTTTTTAGCATCTAGGTCATCTCTTTAGCATTGGCTCTCTGCTTCGCTCTGTGTGGCTGCCCAGTCATCTGAAGGGCAAGATCAAATACGTTCTTTGAGTGCTATTGAACCCTAAATGCATTGTCACGTGGACATTTAATGAAGCTTCAGTACATAGTTACACTCCCTTGTGAAGAAACATTACTCTAGCAACTTCTATCCTGATACCACTGGAGTCCTCAGCCTGGAACTGGATTATGTGGCAACATTTTTGTAAAGCGCAAAATACGTTGCGTCGCGGGCTTTACTTTTTTTCTGGAAAAGATGAACGTGAATATGGCAACGTTTTATTACACTGGAGTTTGTATGTTTCACTGCAGTTCTGAATTGAAATGTCCGGTGAGTGTCGCTAAAAGCTCAGTGCTCCATTTTAAAATAATGTACACCTACACTAAACCCTAAACCTACCAGGATAGTCAGGGTTTGAAATTAACTTTTTCACTCACCGGTTCAGAACTTGAACTAGCCAAAGTAAAAAAGAAATAAACCAGATTAACTAGCTTATGTATATACAGTGGGTACGGAAAGTATTCAGACCCCCTTACATTTTTCACTCTTTGTTATATTGCAGCCATTTGCTAAAATCATTTAAGTTCTTTTTTTTTTCTCATTATTGTACACACAGCACCCCATATTGACAGAAATACACAGAATTGTTGACATTTTTGCACATTTATTAAAAAAGAAAAACTGAAATATCACATGGTCCTAAGTATTCAGACCCTTTGCTGTGACACTCATTTATTTAACTCAGGTGCTGTCCATTTCTTCTGATTATCCTTGAGATGGTTCTACACCTTCATTTGAGTCCAGCTGTGTTTGATTATACTGATTGGACTTGATTAGGAAAGCCACACACCTGTCTATATAAGACCGTACAGTTCAAGAATCATGAGGTCAAAGGAACTGCCTGAAGAGCTCAGAGACAGAATTGTGGCAAGGCACAGATCTGGCCAAGGTTACCAAAACCAAAAAAATTCTGCTGCACTTATGGTTCCTAAGAGCACAGTGGCCTCCATAATCCTTAAATGGAAGATGTTTGGGGATGACCAGAACCCTTCCTAGAGCTGGCCGTCCGGCCAAACTGAGCTATCGGGGGAGAAGAGCCTTGGTGAGAGAGGTAAAGAAGAACCCAAAGATCACTGTGGCTGAGCTCCAGAGATGCAGTCGGGAGATGGGAGAAAGTTGTAGTAAGTCAACCATCACTGCAGCCATCCACCAGTCGGGGCTTTATGGCAGAGTGGCCCGACGGAAGCCTCTCCTCAGTGCAAGACACATGAAAGCACACCTGAAGGACTCCAAGATGGTGATAAATAAGATTCTCTGGTCTGATGAGACCAAGATAGAACTTTTTGGCCTTAATTCTAAGCGGTATGTGTGGAGAAAACCAGGCACTGCTCATCACCTGTCCAATACAGTCTCAACAGTGAAGCATGGTGGTGGCAGCATCATGCTGTGGGGGTGTTTTTCAGCTGCAGGGACAGGACGACTGGTTGCAATCGAGGGAAAGATGAATGCGGCCAAGTACAGGGATATCCTGGACGAAAATCTTCTCCAGAGTGCTCTGGACCTCAGACTGGGCCGAAGGTTTACCTTCCAACAAGACAATGACCCTAAGCACACAGCTAAAATAACGAAAGAGTGGCTTCACAACAACTCCGTGACTGTTTTTGAATGGCCCAGCCAGAGCCCTGACTTAAACCCAATTGAGCATCTCTGGAGAGACCTGAAAATGGCTGTCCACCAACGTTTACCATCCAACCTGACAGAACTGGAGAGGATCTGCAAGGAGGAATGGCAGAGGATACCCAAATCCAGGTGTGAAAAACTTGTTGCATCTTTCCTAGGGGTGTAACGATTAGTTTTAACAACGATTCGATTCGATTCGCGATTCGTGGTTGTCGATACGATTCAAGGACGATATTGGTTCATTTAGAACGATACGATCCGAAACGATTCAGTGACTTGAAATCGATTCAGTGACTTTTTAGCCAAACATTATTGTATGGGAATCAGGTATCAATTAATTATGGATATAAACAAACAAGTAAACAACAATTAATGTCAAATGCATTCACATTTTATTTTAATAAGTAGGACTGAACGATTATGACAAAAAAATTATAATTGTCAATTATTCCCTTGAAATTGTAATTGTGATAATTAATTACGATTATCACAACATTGAATGATGTTTTGCCATGGGACCCACCAATAGATTGGCCATGGGACCCACATTTCCCCATGGTCATCAAGCCGCGACCCACCTTTTTAGGAATTATATAAGCCTATTATAATACATTTGTTTACACAAAAATTGTTGACACACAAGTTCTGTCCCCCTTTACTTAACATACAAAAAAAAAATTATAATTGTAAGAATATGACAAATGCTGATAAACAGTAGGCACTTCGAGGTTAAGCTATTAAATAGCAGTCCCAAACTAGTTTTTGTTAAAGGACAAGTTCGGTATTTTACACTTAAAGCCCTGTTTACAGATCGTATCTGATGAAACAGAACGGTTAAGATAAAAATTTATTTTTAAGATAAAAATAAACCTAAAATTCTCGGGACAGCAGCATGTGTCCAAATTTTAATCTTAACCGTTCTATTTCATCAGATACGATCTGTAAACAGGGCTTTAAGTGTAAAATACCGAACTTGTCCTTTAATACAATCTTGGTATGAGCCACCACAGTCATATAAAAATATACAAAATAACCAGTAAGTGGCATTTTGTTATGGAAACAAACAACAATTAGGATACCATGGTGAAACACAATACTTAGAAGAACTGGTAAAGAAACATGGAAATTGCTCCTAATAAATAGCAACACACATGACGTACCAATAACGTAGTTAATTGGTATTTTACTTTTATTTCTTAACTTACTAATTTACGACGTTGCATGCTCATATGTCTTTTGCACTTTAGTGAAGTGATACAGCGCTCACCGCCGCATTTGCGCGTGCAGTTGAAGAGTGCGCGCTACTGCAGTATAGCGGCTGAGAGGACAGGAAAGTCCGTTTTTCTGAGGTGAGAGACTTTGCGCTGCTTGTTGTCTTTGCGCTGCTGCTGCCGCGTCACGCATGGCGATCACGTCACAGATAGGCAGACTGAATCGAGTAACGTTTAACGCCTTTATCATTAAAAGTGCAAAGAAAAAACATCCATATAAAGTCTAACGTGGTAAAATCCAATGCGCTATTTCCTAGTATCGATACAATCGATTCATTACCTTTTAAAACGATGTTAGATCGATATATGTCGTCCGGAAGGCCAACTTGCCGAGCACAGATCGATGCAGTTGGATCGTAGGAATATACATCGATACATCGATGTAGTTGATGAATCGTTACACCCCTAATCTTTCCCAAAAAGACTCATGGCTGTATTAGATCAAAAGGGTGCTTCTACTAAATACTGAGCAAAGGGTCTGAATACTTAGGACCATGTGATAGCCTATTTCAGTTTTTCTTTTTTAATAAATGTGCACAGATGTCAACAATTCTGTGTTTTTCTGTCAATATGGGGGCTGTGTGTACAATAATGAGAAAAAAAAAAAAGAACTTAAATGATTTTAGCAAATGGCTGCAATATAACAAAGAGTGAAAAATTTAAGGGGGTCTGAATATTTTCCGTACCCACTGTATATATATATAAGAAATTAATTGGTAACACTTTAGAATAATGGTCCGTAGTTAACAAGTATGCAGGAAGTAATAGGTAGTACTGCATTAACACCGAACTTAATACTATTAACTAATATGGAAGCAATATTAACTAAGCAGTAAGTAATATCTAATTTAGTACAAAGGTAATTCCTTGGTAGGTATTTGATTATTACTGAAGAAATATATCCTCATTGAGAACTACTTGTGAACTAAGAAAGAATAACCAATTAATTACTAATCACAAAAGTAACGTCTAAAAAGTGAACAATTGTGGGGGGTTTTTTTTACTCTTAACATGGTCATAACATTTCAGAAGCTTGTGCCTCAAATGGGTTCTTTGTGGAAACCAGTTTATGAATATTATATTCCCCCAAATACATTAGCTACAGGTTGAGATTGTGACTTCTAGTCTTGCCAAAAGATGGACGTATGTTTATTTCAAACTTAAACATAGAATAATACTAATAATGATAATTTGTTTACAATTTAAAATAATTAGGAAGTGATGCTGACACTCATGATTGGATTAGTTCACTATTATGAGCTCTATTGAGTGTCAGTTCAATATGTCTCAGACTCCAAAGACCTACCTTTATGTTACAGTAGCCGCCTGAGGAGGACTTCTCTTTAGGATATGAATATAAACATTGATGTTCTCTTGTCAAAAACAATTTGCATCCTTAATGAAGAAATTGGCTGCATTTATGTTGCGATAATCGCAAAACCACATCTTCCAGTTTACAATGTTCGTTATAATATTACTAGTGCCTCACAGAAATGAATGCCTGTATGTGTCAAATATAAAATTAAATTACTTGTATTACTTGTGAAAAACATGCTAACTCCTCAGTAATTACTCAAGCGTTACCTTGTCATCCCGCAGGAACTACTAGTGATGTGGCCCATTATTTTAAAGTGAAAAACATGTTAACTACTCACTAATTACTCATTCAATTGTCTTATCAATTACATTTTCAGTCGCATTTATTACAGTTTAACGTTACTCATAAATAATAACATTTCACTCTGTTCATGCCTTCTGCTAACAAGAATACACTTTAAAACCTTAAAAATACCTTCTTTAATCGTTTAACCATTTTGTAATACTTGGTTTATTTACCGTGAGACACAAAACAAAGGCGTTTTCTCCTATAGACCCATAATAAAACACAACATAAATTCACAAAAGACATCAATTTTATTAGCTTGATGTAATCCAAATCTTTATAATCCATACGTCGTTAGCAAGAAATAGATCCAAATTCAGCCCTTTATCCAGCGATCTTCATCTCCATTTCTCAGCAGAGACCGTAAACGTCAAATCCCGGCATCCCGCGCTCGTAGTGAATTCAACTTCAACAATTGCACCCGAAGCGTTACGACATGTTTTATGGCAGTGATATCAGACGCTCATTGGCTCTTGCATGCTTCGTCACAGATTACGACATGCCGTGTTTAAGTTGGTGTACTACATTTGAATCATAGACAGTATAAGAAATGGACAGAGTCATCTCATTGGAACTCAATTGAGGCAAGTGAAGCCCATTTTCAGCGATTTTTTAGGACTTCCGTTCCTGACGCGCAGACTTAAACCGAGCTTGACGACGTAGATGTGACGTGAGCAACCCGTCTGTCTTCTAGTGGCTGTGGCATGAGAAATCTGAATCATTCCCTTCCGAATCTTGCAGAGACGGAGAGCGTGAGTAGGAGGTATCCACGAGCTAGGAGCAGGAGAAACTTGTGCTAGGTATTCTGATTAATTATTTTGTCATTTTGCCTCCACGTCCCCCCGATTGCCCTCGAGTTTCTCCTCCCGTCCATACGGTAATTCTCTACTGTGCGACAGAGAGTCGCGTGGTTATGACGCAATCGTTAGCCTACTTTTACAAAAACTGCTTCTACGGGGCCATAACCTAAGCTACAAGGTAATGGAGCCTTTTATACATTGTCGTGTTTCTTTAGAAATAAATAATGGACAAATGGAGTCTTTAAACGCCTCAGATGTGAAGTTATTCGCTGTCAAAGTGACGCCAAAATGAATGGGAGTCAATGGGATGCTAACAGCAGGTGAAGTTCTGCTACAAGATGGTGGCACGCGGCCGGCTTCAACTACCGGTCGACTTCCTTCCCGCTTGATTTGAATTGGAGAAGCGCGCACGCCTTCACAGAGCGAACAGCGAACCGAAACCGGATTAACATTTTCATGGATTAATGATTTAAATTCTGCTCTGTAACGTTACCTCATACAAAACTATTATATACTGCAAGAGAGGACTGCGACACATCGTCATGTGAACGACTTTTGGTACCGGTTTTGACATTTTCTCAATAAATAAATTATTGTGATTATACGTGTCTGTCTGTTGTTTTCCTTTATAATTGTAGCCTACGTAGTTTTTAGAAATTGTTAGGTTTAGGGGTAACTTTGGGGTAGCTGCTAGGATTAGTGGCTCAAAATATGTTTTAATGCTATATTGTTAATAAAACTGCCATTTCCCTAACGTTACACATATCTGTCCATTACGTTTTATCCTTTTAATATTGTCTATAAAATGGGTAAGTTATGTTTAGGTGTGGGAGTAGGGTTAAGAGATCTTACATTTATAATCTATAAAATGGTCAAAGGGAAATTAAACAATTATCTTTATGATATTCGTAAATAGTTTACGTTTTTTAGCTGTAACATCGTAATAATGTTACGTTTAAACGTTGCAGATACGTCCATATTATACGTTTCAGCATATATCGAAATGTACAAAAAAGTACGTTTTCTATCTTTGAAAATGACGTATTAATACCTAACGTTGCGTATTAACAATGAGACCAGGCTGCACTAGTTCCTGCGGGACGACAAGGTAACGCTTGAGTAATTAGTGAGGAGTTAACATGTTTTTCACTTTAAAATAATGGGCCACATCACTAGTAGTTCCTGCGGGATGACAAGGTAACGCTTGAGTAATTACTGAGGAGTTAGCATGTTTTTCACAAGTAATACAAGTAATTTAATTTTATATTTGACACATACAGGCATTCATTTCTGTGAGGCACTAGTAATATTATAACGAACATTGTAAACTGGAAGATGTGGTTTTGCGATTATCGCAACATAAATGCAGCCAATTTCTTCATTAAGGATGCAAATTGTTTTTGACGAGAGAACATCAATGTTTATATTCAAATCCTAAAGAGAAGTCCTCCTCAGGCGGCTACTGTAACATAAAGGTAGGTCTTTGGAGTTGGAGACATATTGAACTGACACTCAATAGAGCTCATAATAGTGAACTAATCCAATCATGAGTGTCAGCATCACTTCCTAATTATTTAAAATTGTAAACAAATTATCATTATTAGTATTATTCTATGTTTAAGTTTGAAATAAACATACGTCCATCTTTTGGCAAGAGTAGAAGTCACAATCTCAACCTGTAGCTAATGTATTTGGGGGAATATAATATTCATAAACTGGTTTCCACAAAGAACCCATTTGAGGCACAAGCTTCTGAAATGTTATGACCATGTTAAGAGTAAAAAAAAAAACCCACAATTGTTCACTTTTTAGACGTTACTTTTGTGATTAGTAATTAATTGGTTATTCTTTCTTAGTTCACAAGTAGTTCTCAATGAGAATATATTTCTTCAGTAATAATCAAATACCTACCAAGGAACTACCTTTGTACTAAATTAGATATTACTTACTGCTTAGTTAATATTGCTTCCATATTAGTTAATAGTATTAAGTTCGGTGTTAATGCAGTACTACCTATTACTTCCTGCATAGCTACTTGTTAACTACGGACCATTATTCTAAAGTGTTACCATATATATATATATAATATATATAATTCATAAATTAATTTCTTATTCAAACAAAATCCTGTCATCCAGCATGTCCTCCCTTCCTCTTTCATCCTCATCATTTTCATCAAAAATGTATTTTAGGTGGACAGATCAATACAGTACAATAACATAAAAAAAAAAAAAAAAAAAATTGGATGTTGGAAAATAACGTCTTTTCTGTTCACCGAATGTTTTTTAATCTTCGCAATTGCTTCAATGTAAATGAACAAGCATGCCGTTATTTGAGGTGTAGTGACGTGTGTGTTCAAGTAAGCCAGATATGAGCAGATTCTGCACAATGCGCTGTATTTAATATATCAGGATGACTCACGAGTATTTGCGCAGAAATGGATTAGAAGAACTTCCCAGCAAAGTGAGTAAACATAACACGACAAATTGGCTAGTGATTTGACAGCGTTACCCGACACAGAAAATTTTTACCGGCATACGGGTACCTTGGTGGGAGTTCATTTCAAACCCTGCCGATAGTGTTAACAAAAGCAAATGTGACATAAACACATAATCGTAACCACAACATTTTAGCTTGTTTTGAGCTATTTTATTGTGACTTGTCTTTCACGGGATTCGCATCACAAACACAATTCTGTACCAGCTGAGCTATCGAGCAAGCTTTGTATGTCAGTAAAACCAAACATGTGGAGCTGGTTAATGATGTAAACTTAAAAATATATTCGTTTACAAATCAAACACTATGATAAAAGTGTTTTGAGGTCATAACATAATTGTGCAAGGAGCCGCGTGAAAACAAGTCTTTATTAATCCATAATCGGCCTCTGTAATTGTAATTGTGTGTGAAAACGATTAAAAGTGCTTCTGTTTTACTGCCTCTAGTGTTCATTTCTGTTGGAAACTGCAGTGATATGTACGTATTGGTACGTATTTTGTGTATTTACAGGTACTTTTTTTCCAAGAGCTTGTGTTGCAGCGATTGATTCAATACATTTTGAAGGATTCCAGTTCCCACTTCACCTCATATTCTTCCACACCTGTATGATTTTCTTTTTACTGTTGAACAAAAATAAGCTTCTGGACACTTAAAGCACGGTTTCCCTTATGAGATTGCCTTGAACATATTTGGTGTTGATGTAGCCTACTGTATATCAAGTTACCCGTAGCAACTTTTCCACTATCTCCGACGTTTGCATGTTAATATTTGAAGTCTACAATGGAAAAATGGTCCTGATGCAAAGTCGACCTGAAGTGATAGGGTTTCTTTAAAACCCTCTATGGTACGGTGTTGCCTCCAGGCAACATAGTCTATCTTAGCTTTTTTTTATAAAAACATAATAAAATGTAATTGTTCAATGCTCTCTAAGGGGAGGGGAACTCAAATACTAACCAAAGAAAATGCAAAAGAGTGGTCACATGACCCACAGGGGTCCATTTTGTTCCCTCTTTCAACACACGTGCACATGTCACATGGCTCCATATTTTCTCCACTGAAAAGGGCATTTTTCACTAATTTCTGTCCAAATAATCAGCCACAAAAAATCAGAGTCACCTTCATTGGTAAGTAAAGAAGTATTTTCAAAAAACTTTACATTATATATCATCAAATTTATCATAGGAAATTACATAAAACTGCTTGTTGCCTCGAGGCAACATTGTACCATAATGGAATCACATAAGGCAATGCCAGGCATACTACGTATGAATACAATTATATTTTATTTGTAAGGAAAAGAGTTTGAATTATCTAAATGTATCTGTATTTTTGCAAACTGAAAACTTGGCATGGTTCGACGGGACATTTGGCCACTATAGTGGGTAATCGGACAAATAGTGGGTTCGTGGGAAAGGGGCGTGGCTTGGGAGTGGTCAGCGGGGGTCGATGGGGTATTTGGCCTCTATAGTGGGTAATCGGACAAATAGTGGGTTTGTGGGACAGGGGCGTGGCTTGGGACTGGTCAGGGGGGTCAACGGGACATGTGCCTACTATAGTGGGCAATCGGACAAATGGGTTAGTGGGACAGGGGCATGGCTTGGAGCCGGTCAGGGTGAACAGGACATTTGGCCACTATAGTGGGCAATTGGACAAATAGCGGGTCCATGGGACGGGGGCATGGCTTGGGACAAGTCAGGGAGGGTCAACGGGACATTTGTCTACTATAGTGGGCAATCGGACAAATAGAGGGTTAGTGGGACTTGTAGGGTCTCGTATTTCGGGGGGTTCCCGACGGGCCCCTGGAGGACCCCACACGGGTCATTAGGTCGGCCGGGGAGGTCTTCCAAATGTTTGATCTTGCTGTTGTTGAGGCCTGGCCTTCATATTAGGATAATTTTATAGTGATTGTAAATGTTTTACCTTGACACAGCATGTTTTTATGTTTTTTAATGTTTTGATATGATAACTTGATGATATAATGGTTTGTAGTACTTGCGTTCCACGATGGTACAATTTTGCCTGAGGGCAACAGCTGGATAATAAATGTTACTTTTTATTAAATATGAAATGTGTAATTCAATAAAAACTTGATAAATCTGTTTGTTCAAGTGTTTAGTTAAATAAATTGATGTTTTCAATAAATATATTTTTTTTTTTTCATGAAAATGTCAAATGTTTCAATTTGTCCATTGTGGTACAATGTTGCCTTGAGGCAACAAACTTATAATTAATAAAAAAATAAAAAAATTATGATAATGTTTATTGATATTGCTATAGTGTCAAATTTTAAGCAGGAAAAACATAACAAATATTTATTTTTTTCACTGATATCATAATGCGTACCATAGAGGGTTAAAACAAACTATTTTTTTTTTATAAACATTGCTCCTGTCTGCCTCGCTGCCTCGCTGTGGTGCTGTAAGCTCCGTATTAGCCTCGTATTAGCCTCGTATTTCCTTGTTTTGAACCATCATTTACTACAATTTCTAGTTGTTTATATTACTACTAAATACAGCTTACCCAACATCGCTGGCTTCCGTTACTACTAACATAACACGCTGGTAATTCGCTAGCCTGTTAGCGGCACCCGTGCGCTCAGCTATTTTTATTTATTTATTTTCTCTCGCGCGCTCGCGCCTTTGAGTTCATAAAAGCTCAGGTGAGTAAGAATCACTCAACAAACACGGTGAGTAATGTCTTGTCCTGTTATTATCATGCGTCGCGTCTGAATGCGTTGTTGTTTTTGGAGCTCTATCGATTTGATTTATAATTCTTGATTTTTCTCTTTAAACTCGCTTACAACGAAGATTTTCTACTTTTCCTCACTGAGAAGCACTACTGCTCAAACCTCATAGTTACAATGCGGACTGTTGAGCAGACGCGTCTCAAGCCTATTAGTGATCCAACGCTGCATACTCTTAAAGGTTATGTCCGTGGATCACGGCTGAACGCGTCTTCTCCACACTCATTTATAAACAAACATTTTTTATTTATTTTTTCGCCTATCGTGCGTCTACTCTACACCCCTACCACTAAAAAAAACAAAAAAAACCCCTCATAGTTACAACGCGGACTGTTGAGCAGACGCGTCTCAAGCCTATTAGTGATCCAACGCTGCATACTCTTAAAGGTTACGTCCGTGGATCACGGCTGAACGCGTCTTCTCCACACTCACTTACAAACAAACAAACTTATAATATAAATTAGTATTAATATTGATAGCATCACTGGTAGCTTCGTTGCTAACTCACTGTCCATCTGTTAAAATGGCGAATATATCAGATGTAAGTAGTCTACCGTTTGGTGCAGGTGAGGACACATTTGAGCTGCACGCACTGCAGTCTGAGCTGGAAGCTGTTGAGAAACAGATCCACAACCTTTTATTGAGACAGACCGAGCTGAGAGACCGGTGTTTGGCTCTTGAAACATCACGTGCCGATGCACACAAATCAGTGTTTAACGTTACTAACCCGCTGACTCCGACCGCGTCTACTCCGTGCGTTCCTCAGCATCGGTCGCAATCAGCCATGGTCTCGTTCACTCCGGCTCCAACACGCCACCACGAAGCCTGGGTGGTTCCGCAGCGGAAGACGCGAGTCAGGTTTAGACCAAGACTTTCTCCGACCCTCCCGGTTTTCGAGTTATCCACACAAAACCGCTTCTCCCCTCTACGCGAAACAGAACACGATGCTGTGATCATCGGCGATTCCATCGTTCGGCACGTACACGCTACGTTAGGTAAAAGTAAGGTGCAAAGTCACTGCTTTCCTGGTGCTCGTGTTTCTGAAATCGCTGCTCGCGTTCCCGAGATCCTGAACGATGACGAGCACGTCGGAACTGTGGTCCTGCACGCGGGAGTGAACGACATCAGGCTGCGCCAGACGGAGATTCTGAAGAAAGACTTCAGGAATCTATTCGATACGGTACGCAGCACATCGCCTGAAACAACGATCATTGTGTCAGGACCGCTTCCCACGTACCGACTAGGGCATGAAAAGTTCAGCAGATTATTTGCGCTAAATGAATGGTTAATGTCATGGTGCAATGAGCAGAAACTGCTCTTTGTAAATAATTGGAATCTGTTTTGGGAGCGTCCTAGGCTTTTCCGTGCTGATGGCTTACACCCAAGCAGATTCGGAGCGGCTCTTCTGTCAGATAACATCTCCAAAATGTTAAATACCCTTTGACTAGTAACCAAAAGTCCAAATCATAGTCTCTGCTGCACCAATTCAACTGATATAAATACTAGTGTAGAACATTGCATAGAAACCGTGTCTATTCCTCGTTTAGTGAGATCAAATAACAAATCTAATGCAGGATCTAGGAAAAATCTAATTGTTATTAAAACAGAAAATGTTGCTATTAGTAAACAAAAACTATTTCTAAAGCTAGGTCTTCTAAACATTAGATCACTCACACCTAAGGCAGTTATTGTAAATGAAATAGTCACAGATAATAGCTTCGATGTACTTTGCCTTACTGAAACCTGGCTTAAACCAAATGATTATTTCGGTATTAATGAGTCTACTCCTCCTGGATACTGTTATAAGCATGAGCCCCGTCTGATTGGTCGTGGCGGAGGTGTTGCAACCATTTATAGAGATATTCTAATTGTTACTCAGAAAACGGGTTATAAGTTTATTTCATTTGAAGTACTTGTACTAAATGTTACGCTCTTAGATGTTAGAAAAACATCACTATTATCTCTAGCCTTGGCTACCGTATATAGACCGCCAGGGCCTTACGCTGATTTCCTAAAAGAGTTTGCAGATTTTCTCTCAGACCTATAAGTCAATGTCGATAAAGCATTAATTGTTGGAGATTTTAACATACACGTAGATAATCCAAATGATGCGTTAGGAGCTGCGTTTACAGATTTATTAAATTCATTTGGGGTCAAGCAAAACGTCATCGGACCAACACATCGTCTTAATCATACACTCGATTTAATTATATCACATGGAACCGATCCAACCGATATAGATATCATTCCACAAAGTGATGAAGTCACTGATCACTACATGGTAACTTGCATATTACGTACTGCTGTAATATGTCATGCAGCGCCGCGTTATCAACCAGGCAGAACAATCCTTCCATCCACCATAGATAATTTCTCAAATTGCTTATCTAATTTGTCTCAGCTGCTGCCTGAACCCAAACAAACAGATGAACTAGAAGAACTAACTAGCACTATGAGCACCATTCTCTCTAGAACATTGGATGTGGTTGCACCTATTAAATTAAAAAAGGTCAGAGAGAAAAATAAAGCACCATGGTATAACAATACTACGCATGTTTTAAAGAGAGAAACCCGTATTTTAGAGCGTAAATGGAAACAAACTAATTTAGAGATCTTTAGAATCGCGTGGAAAGACAGTATGTCACGTTATAAAAAGGCCCTAAAAGCGGCCAGGGCTGAGCACCTCCGCAAACTAATAGAAAACAACCAAAATAATCCAAGGTTTTTATTTAACACCGTGGCTAAACTAACAAATAAACAGACGTCACCCGAACAAAATATCCCGTTACAGTTCAGTAGTAATGATTTCATGAACTTCTTCACTGAGAAAATAGAAAGCATCAGAACCACAATTGTAAACGTTCAATCTTCAATCGCGCCTTATAATTCAGCTTCAATTATCACCCCGCAAGAACAATTACAGTGCTTTACAACTATAGAACAAAAAGAGTTAAATAAACTTATCACTTCATCTAAAACAACAACATGTTTATTAGATCCTATACCAACTAAACTACTGAAAGAAGTGTTACCTGTAGTGGAAGAGCCTCTCCTCAATATTATTAACTCGTCTTTATCTCTAGGTCATGTTCCAAGAACATTTAAACTGGCAGTTATAAAACCTCTCATTAAGAAACCACAATTAGATCATTATAATCTAGCAAATTATAGACCCATTTCAAATCTTCCATTTATGTCTAAAATATTAGAAAAAGTGGTGTCCGCTCAACTGGGCTCTTTCTTGCAACAAAATGATATCTATGAAAAGTTTCAGTCTGGATTCAGACCGCATCATAGCACTGAAACTGCGCTCGTTAAAATCACAAATGATTTACTTTTAGCTTCTGACCAAGGCTGTATCTCAATACTAGTTTTACTTGATCTTAGTGCTGCGTTCGATACTATAGATCACACAATACTCTTAGATCGACTACAAAATTATACTGGTGTTCAAGGACAAGCACTAAGCTGGTTCAAATCATACCTATCTGACCGCTACCATTTTGTCTATTTAAATGGAGAAAAATCGATCATAACTCCAGTAAACTATGGAGTGCCGCAGGGATCTGTGTTAGGCCCTCTGTTATTTTCAATATATATGATGCCACTTGGAAATATTATAAGGAAACATGGAATTAGTTTCCATTGTTATGCTGATGACACTCAAATATATATTTCATCAAGGCCGGATGAAAACGCTAAATTTTCCAAATTGACAGAGTGTGTTAAAGATATAAAAGATTGGATGACGCGTCATTTTCTTTTATTCAATCCAGACAAGACAGAGGTAATACTTATCGGTTCAAAAAACCGCCCACAAAACCTCGCACAATACAACTTTAACATCATAGGATGTCCTGTTACTTTATCCGCTACAGTAAAAGACCTGGGTGTTATACTCGATTGCAACCTGTCTTTTGAAAATCATATTTCATATGTTACAAAAACAGCCTTTTTCCACCTTAGAAACATTGCTAAGCTACGTAATATGCTATCAGTTTCTGATGCAGAAAAGTTAGTTCATGCATTCATGACCTCGAGACTGGATTACTGTAATGCTTTATTAGCTGGTTGTCCTGCATCCTCAATAAACAAGCTACAGTTAGTCCAAAATGCCGCCGCTAGAGTTCTTACGAGATCAAGAAAATATGATCATATAACACCGATTTTATCATCACTGCATTGGTTACCTATAAAGTTCCGTATTAATTACAAGGTATTGCTACTGACTTATAAAGCCCTAAATGGCTTAGCTCCAGTCTATTTAACGGATCTTCTATCGCCCTATAATCCATCGCGCTCTTTAAGATCACTAAATTCAAGGCTTTTGGTCATACCTAGGATATTCAGAACCACCAAAGGAGGGAGAGCATTTTCACATTTGGCTCCAAAACTCTGGAATAGTCTTCCTGATACTGTTCGTTGCTCAGACTCGCTCTCCCAGTTTAAAACTAGATTAAAGTCGCATCTCTTCAGCCAGGCATTCATATAATCCTACAGTTCAAACTACAATCCGGCCTCTAGCTCATAAATGCCAGAGGAGAACTGGCCCCCGACTGAGCCTGGGTTCTCCCAAGGTTTTTTTTCTCCATTAGGTCACCTGATGGAGTTTTAGGACACCATTAGGTCACTTGATGGAGTTTTTCGGTTCCT
The DNA here is from genome assembly GCF_965113295.1 of Leuciscus leuciscus. Taxonomy (NCBI): domain Eukaryota; kingdom Metazoa; phylum Chordata; class Actinopteri; order Cypriniformes; family Leuciscidae; genus Leuciscus; species Leuciscus leuciscus. Next base: position 34,273,977 of record NC_138744.1, on the reverse strand, counting down.
TGCCACTGTTGCCTTTGGCTTGCTCAGTTGGGGATATTTTGGGGATATTTAATTTAATTTTATCAATCAATAAATTCCTCTTGAAACAAACTTTGTTGTATTATTTAAATGTAATACTGTGAAGCTGCTTTGATACAATCTGTATTGTGAAAAGCGCTATACAAATAAACTTGACTTGACTTGACTTGACTTGACTTGACTATTTGCCAACGCATTTACACTTGTCTTTTCAATGTGTATGTGGACAACATCCGGATACAGGTCACATGTTAATGAAAGGAAACCATAGTTGCTTTTTAGGGAAATCAATGTAATTTTTTATTTAACAATAATAAAATAACAATTTCAGACACAATTACTCATGACCGACCATTTGACAGAAATGTAGTCTGAAGAACAATGTTTTAGTGGTAAAATATATGAAATTTCCACTTTTCACTCAAAGTTTTGATAAAAATAAGTCACCTCTGATTTTGCAGTAGCATTTGGTCACAATTGCTAGTTTAAATCATGCAATTCTGACTTCATAACTCACAATTTTGAGTTAATATCATACAATTCTGAAAAAAAAGTGTCAAAATTGCAAGATAAAATGTGACAATTATCTTTTAAAGGTCCCATGACATGCTACTTTTTGTAGGCTTTAATATAGGCCTTAGTGGTCCCTAGTACTGTATCTGAAATCTCTTTCCAAAAATTCAGCCTCGGTGCAGAATTATAGCCACTACAAGCCAGTCCCAGAATGAGCTTCCTTCAGACAGGCCGTTTCGGTGTCTGTAGCTTTAAATACTAATGAGGAGGAGAAAGGCGGCGCAAGGTGGAGGGTGGGTGTGGCCTTGACCATCTTGCGCAACGGTAACATGGCGTGCATGTTTACGTTGGATATAGCAATGGCACGAAGACACGCAGTCTTTCAAGCATTTCAGTTTGACCCAGAATCTGATCCAGATGGAGAAGCAACGGATGAAGAAGTTGCAACTCAGCGGCTCCAGCAGGACGTTTCCGAATGGTTAGTTTAAAATATTATGTCTGGATACGGTACTTTATTCGGATGGTTTACAGTTATTATCATGTAGCTAACGCTAACCTACTGTTGCCTTTTCATGAGAGATCTGTAACGTCTGTATTTATCTTATTACAATTACATCAAGCTCTGCGATCTTGAAATGCGGATATCGCGCGCGCCATATAACCAGGCTTGGGAGGGTTACTTTAAAAAATTATTCCGTAACAGTTACAAATTACTTCATAAAAAAAGTATTCAGTAACGTAATCCAAGTACTATAATATGAAAGTAATGTAACTGATTACTTTGGGATTACTTCAAGGTCACATATATAAATAAAGTCAAGCAAGAAGAAATATATATATTTTTTTGTTTTTAAGAATTTGGTCCAGTGTACAATATTTGCAAAATATACACACATGCCTGAAATGTATTTATGTAAAGGGCTATACAGACATCTAGTGGCTAATGTATGGTATTACAGATTATATTGTTTTATTTTTAACTAATTTTTAACTAAAAAATAAAAACTCAACATTTACATTTTTTACACAATCTACATATTAGTTTATTTTAAAATAGGCCTACATGTTGACTAAAGCCGTGATCTTTCTTAATTTGCCTGACTGGACGTGGGGCGTTGGCAGTGGGAGTTCCCCTACGTTACCTAGACAGCGAACATCCCGTTACGGGAGAAAAGATTTGAAAGGACATTTTGGGTACTAAAAAAACTACTCTCCTAATTTCTACAAAATAGCAGCGGAATTTCCATGAATTAAAAGCGATTTTACCCGCAGGCAGCATCGTTTCTACCAGCAGCAGTGATTCAATCTGCGTCTGAGGAGATTGTAGACAGCTGTTATTTGCACACGCACCAGCGGGTGGCACACGTGAGTCATTACTGGCAACAGAACCAGGAACTACTGTACAATCAAGCAGCGCTTAATATAGTGTTATTATGCCAAAATACTTATTTAGTTTTAAATGAAACCATTGTAATCCTGAAAGTATTCCCCCTTTTTTCAAAATGTAACTATAATCTGATTACTATGTTTTTTGACGTAACTGTAACGGATTACAGTTACTGGATTTTTGTATTCTGATTACATAACGCCGTTACATGTATTCCGTTACTCCCCAACCCTGCATATATAACCAACAGGAAAACGGTTATCCAAATAACAAAGACGTGTACAAAACTCGCATTACAGTGTGTGTATTCACACACATAAACTGCATAGCTGCATAGCTAATGTTACAGCCACATTCTACATGTAAAATCTAGGTAACCATAAACAATAAAGCAACACACATATCATTAGTTGACTTACTTGTCCGAGGTGTGTAGCTGAGCCAAAGAGAGTGATCCAGACTTTAGTTTCAGACGTTCAGCAAGCCCAGCTCTGTATTGACCCTTCGGTGTTCATTTGTACATCCAATTATCGAGCAATTGTTATGCTTCGCTCGCTCAAAAGCCATGATATCTCTCGTGGACAAACTAAAACCGCGCGCGCGCGTTCCTACTTCCTAGCGCATTTTCTCATGGGCGGAAAATATTCTCTGGGCGGGCAAAGCAGAGACAGGGGAGGTAACATTTCCTCCTTATGACGTCATAAGGAGGAGATTCAAGATCAGCGCGTATGAGCCTCCATTTTCTCAAAGGCAGAGAAAGATAGCAAAAGCTCGATTTACACCGATTGAAATTTTTAGAAACTTGGGGACCATATACAGGCTAGGGGAACTCATATTAATGTTAAAAAACCTCAGAAAGTGAAAATTGCATGTCATGGGACCTTTAAATTGTTTTATTCTGTGGCAGAAACAAGCTTCCATAAACTCGTATCAATCTCATTTGTTTATTTGCTTACCATCTGCTAATGTGACCATTATCGCTTATGTTCCAGGGTGGGGTTTAGGGTTTGACCTTAAATTTTCATTTGTTTTTTTTGGGGGTTTGAAACGGCTCCATTTAAAGATATGGTTGTGCAGTATTTAGTTGTCATGGCACAGCGCCGGCTAATCTGAAGGTCAATCTTAAAAGGGTGATTTCATTTAAATCATTACATTTTGACTTTCAGGCCTATTGTGCACATTATTAAGAACTGCTAAATAGGAAGTGCTTGGCAGGTTATCAAAATACACCAAGAACTGATTCTCCAAATGTGCAACAGATGGAATTAGGGCGGTGATGAACAAGAACAGTCTGTCCATCAATGAATGTGTGTTCAACGGTGAAATGCTTTTGTTATATTAATGTGCTACTTTTGAGTTTTGCCATTCTTGAAAATATGTGGAAGTTACAGTATATACAAATGTATTTATTTTTAACTCCTCCGAGATGGTCATTCTTGTGTTTTTAAAAGCAACAAAATCTGGGACACCTGCATTAATTATTAATCAGGCCTTTATTTTCTCCTTCATGCGATTTGATTATATTCTTTTTGAAGTGTCTAAGCCGGATGAGGTTGAATTATTAATAGCTGACAGCATAATGTCTAATCACAGACAACGATATTTGGACATTTATGTGGATTGCTTGACTTCCAAAATCATCCGTGAACCACTTAAATGCTGTTATAATATTAAGAGTGTTTGGGGATCAGGGAGGGCCAGAGAAATTCAACCAAAAAAAAGAAGAAGAAAAGAAACAGAAAGACATAAATATCAGATTAACCTTTTGTTCTGTTTGCACTTTCTTTGAATGGCTGTGTAACTACCACTGGCTGCCAGCTGAGACTGTTTACTTCAGCAAGAAGCCTTTAACCTGAGAAATGACAGTTTCCATACTCTATTGTCATTCATCTGTAAGTTGAAGCGAGTCCAGTGGCCGCAGTCGTGCCCGTCGTGCCCGTGAGAAGGGCATCAGAGTCCCAGCTGTTAGAAGGGCACTGACCCTGATGCCATCCGACGCGCTGTCGATGTCCGCTTGCCATTTCAGAGGACAACAGCACAAGAAAAAGAGCTCATTAACATATTTTCATATTTTACAAGGTTTTGCACAGCTCCCGCTGCAAACAAACACGAACGATGAAAACATTGTAGATTTTGAGGTGATATAATCCATGAAACTAATAACAATAAAACAAAGCTAAATATTATAATCCATTGGTAAATTGACTTCGAACCACATTAATTAAGTTGATTTGACAAAAGAAAAAAAGCTGTGATAAATCATGAAAATATTTTTCTACAGTGAGATATGCAGGAGAAAACATGTATATATAATGTCTGAAATATTTATTTCATTCTGCACCATTTTGTTCCCACACTGATCTGTTGTTGTAATATAATCATTGATCTGATCCACCCTGCTCTAACAGGGACATAAACACAAGCAGTGACTGATCGTTTTACATGTCCGTCACACAAATCTTCCTGTGTAAGTGGGCGGTTCTTGGCAGTTGCAATGTGGACCAGGGGCCGGTTTCACAAAGCTATTTTAGACCGGTCTATAGTGTTAGACAAGTCTAAAATTTGCTCATAGACTAGTCTAATGCAAGTTAGACTGTTTCACAAAAATAAAGACTGACTTCATTTAGACCAAAAAAATTAGACACCTTACCCCCAGGCTAACTTAGGTCTAAGACTCTATGTTACCTTGGCAACCAGCAGTAACAATCAGTTACATTACAAACAGCCAAAAGAAAAGGGAAAATGGCTCATAATTTAAACATTTCTTCTTGTTACTACATTCTCCGCTAAATTTCCCAAGTAAAATGTCCTTGTAACTGTTATACTGTTTTTTTTGAAAAGTGTCTGTTATACTGTTTTTTTTGAAAAGTGTCTTATTTTACCCAGAATGCATTGCAGAGTAGTCCAACTTAAGATAGTCAGAGTCTTAAGTGCTTTGTGCAACGGTCTGATTTTGATGTCTATCTGAAGTCTGACTATCTACTATATCTAAGCCATAGTCAAAGTCTATCTTTGTGAAACCGGCCCCAGAGCTTATTTCATTTAGTCTGTGGTCTAATGCGCACAGTTCTACAACCAATCACCTCAATCGACCTCAAAATAATCTGTATAATTTGCATAACAAAAAACAAGTTCTTTTGCAGCAGGGTCATAACCACCATAGACACTGAGGAACACAAGTCACCTCCAATAATTAGAAATGGCGAAATTGAAAATATAGACCCATTTTCAGTTAGTAAACATGGAGACGTTTCTTTGTGGGCGGAGCTTAGGTGGAGGCAGAACGATCCCTCTGGCCGCTTCACTAACGCTAGTTAGCAAGTTGTGTTAGCTTGTTTTTTAACAATGACTGGAGAAAATCAGATTTTATCTTAATGTGTAAGGTCACTCACTGTCCAGCACCGCGATTATTTGCAAAAGTTAACTTTAACGGACAGAACCAGACTGGCCGACCCGTACACGCTCACTCAGTGGACGATCTGACAGGATTAACGTTAACCTCGGTTGAGTGGCCTGACATCTACACCTGACAGAGAACTCGAGCAGAAAGAGAGACTGAGGGCATATAAATCTTTACATGTCTATGACTATATGCTGAATGGTCACGTACACGGCTTGTGTGATACGACCCGAAGTTCTGCCTAGTCAGCGCCAAGGCCAGAGGGCGACCATATGAAGAGTGACATTACAGTGTAATTTTAATGATGTGAATACTTTCTAGAAATAAAAATTCCAGATACAGCCAATGAATTTTTAACTTTATGTATTTGATTATTCTTTCTTATCAAGGTTCTTCAAAAAGTCTAGTCACAATCAATCCACAACAATGTATACAATCATAGATGATTCACAAATAATCACAATAGTTTTGAAAACATTATGCGATAAAATTTCTAAATGGATCCTGTACTCCGTCAATTCTGGCACCCAACAACATGACAAGATGGCATTTTAAGTTCCTAATGTATCCGAATCTTTGCTGGTTTGTATTGGCTGTCTCCTGTTTTCCCTTTGTTTTGCCTCCAGCAAATGCCGAGACGTAACTGTGACGTCGACGCAAAAAGGGTCTGTTCAATCATTTACATGTATTTCATTCAGTAAGTGCAGATAACATTAGATGCTATTTACACTAAGTGCAAGTAGCAAGAGATTGAATTTAGCCAGCACTCAATGAAAATAGCAATATATTCTATTTACACTGTGTAGAAATAGTAGTATTTTCGTTAAAATGGTAGTTACATGCTATTACTTATAAATAGTGGCAGATAGTATTTGCACCTCAGTGTTGTTGCACATTAAACGGTATGCAATAATAATAGAGTGTAAATGGTTATGTTTATTAAAATTATTAAATTGATGCCTCCTTTTGGGACAATAAAGCCCCCACCCCACCCCACCCCACCCCTAACCCATAAACACTATATTTCCACTTTTCAAATATTTTCTTCGTTTTTATTGAAAATAAATGCCTTTCCGATCTGATATGTGATGGGAAAAGAGAGTAGGTTCTGTCACATGCCAAACCCTACACTATTGCTACTGTTGACAATCCAATCCATATTTCTTTGAGCCTCCTGATCAGTCAACAGAGCAACATCTGCTCATCCAATGGCACGAGTAATGGGTGGGGCGATCTGGTTCTCCAACCAATAAAAAATGGGGTGAGTGAAAGCAGTTATTGTTGTAATTCCATTTAGTGTCACTAGAGGCACAGAAATGACACATTTCACATTTAAAGAAACTTGCAAATGAACTATAAATATGATCCGCCACATGCCTGTATCTCATTCACCTTTGAGAAACATAATTATCCTTTCTTCAAAAGGATTCCACTCTGCGGTTTTGAGAACGGCCTTTTTTTCTCTTCCATATAGCACAGTTTATTTCAGTGTCTGCATTCCTCTTTCATTTCAGAGGACGGCTGAGAAAAGAACAGGTGTGCGAGTGTGCGCCCCGTCTCTCCTCAGAACTGGTGACGGTCTATGTATCATCCTCTCAGATGACTATGTGACTGGAAATTCTATTAAAGCAAACATTTAACCAGATTCAATCTTTAATGAGACCGTCTCTAATTTTATCACATTTCCTTTCTAAAGCATCGCTCCGACTCTCGCCCACGCTTGCCGAAGAGCGTCTCAGCGCCGGCCTCCCTTATCAGCAGAGACAGATGGGATTGTTGATAGTTGACAGACATGCTGATAGTTGATCTCATTTTTTTTTTTGTATTTATCCAAAATCACTGAGAATGCACTGAGAATCTAAATCTTCAAAGTGACTAAAAGGCCAGTTACACAAGCAGGCATTTTAAACATGTTTACACCGTTGAGTTTTTGCTGCACTAAAGGCACGAAACAATTACAAATGTACCTTAATGTCTTCAATTAGTAGTCATATTTGTGCATTTGCACATTGTCATTTTTTTTTATTTCAGCTACATTGAGAAGACAGACCTTTAAAGCCAGGTAGGTGTGTTATATAATGCATAAAGTGGTGTGGGAGGATTTCATCTATTGTTTTAAGAGAGCTCAAATAGTGCTCATTATTTCTCACAAATTATGAGTGCTTGTGGTATTAACACTGAATTGCACTGCTTTTGCTTAGAGTTTGACTGTTAAAATGTTAAAATCACTGTTCATAATATTGATATGATATACAATAATTACCTTTTCTGAAGAGATTATGTGATGTAAACGGTTTCTAAGGAGTTCCTATGCAGTTACTAGTTGTTCTGGATAACTACTGTATGGTTGCAAATGGGTTCGGAGTGGTTTCAAGTGCATTGCTATGACTGTTTTGGGAGGTTTCTAGCAGGCCCAAGTCAAAAGGGTCCACTCCAAAGTCTCAACGATATTCTGGCCTCTAAATATAATCAAGATCCCTTCTTCAATGTAAGTTTGTATTCCATGTTTTATCATCCATAAAGCAAAGACTGTTCCTCTGATTGTTTAAAAGAAGTGCACCAATCCTCAACAAGCTACCATTCAAATCTTTAGCACAAATGAATTACACACCAAGGGCCCTATTTTAACGATCTGAAACGCAAGTGTCAAGCGCAAAGCGCAAGTAACTTTGTGGGCGGGTCTCGGCGCTGTTGCTATTTTCCCGGCGGGATAAATGACTCTTGCGCCAGGCGCAAATCTAAAATGGGTTGGTCTGAAGTAGCTTCATTATTCATAGGTGTGGTTTGGGCGTAACGTGAAATAAACCAATCAGAGCGTCATCTCACATTCCCTTTAAGAGAAGACAAGCTTTTTCCATAGCGGATTGCTATTGTAACGGCGGATTTGCCAGGCGCGCGCCAGGAGCGGTTCACAGCCAAGGAGAGCAACGCTCTCGTCACGGCCGTAAAAGAGAGAAGTTACATTGAAATGGAGAAACCCACCCAAATTAACTTCGGTTAAACAGGCGTCAGATAATTTGGGTAAATGTGTAAGCTAGATGCTTTTATAATAAATTGTCTATCTATCTATCTATCTATCTATCTATCTATCTATCTATCTATCTATCTATCTATCTATCTATCTATCTATCTATCTATCTATCTATCTATCTATCTATCGTTCGTAATAATGTATGATTTGCAAAAATGAAAACTGCTGCTTCTGTGTAGATGAGAGAATCAAAGTGTATGCGCGTTGTGCACACGCTACATTGATTATGGCCAAGCATGCGCCCTTAAAATAGCATATGAATAACATGCGCAACGCGCCACTGACTTTAAACAATTTTTTCCTGGTTAGTGGCGCAATTGTTTTCTAAACCTGCAAAATAGCATGAAGGAACGTTTGCGCCGGAACACGCCTCCTCTTTGCGCTGAACCGCCCCCGGGAGCGCAAGTGTATTTCCTAACTTACCGACGTGCGTCTGTGGAGGGAAAAGTCCGCTTTGCGCCGGTGCAAAATAGGAATGATACATGCGTCGGTGTACAAAGTCACTTGCGCTGGGTGCAAGATAGGGCCCCAAAGATTAGTACTCAGGTTAGAGGTTTAAATCCCAGAATCTGAGTATGAGCAATCGCAATGGTGATGCATACTTTTGCAAACATCAGTAAATAAGCTGTTATGTTGATGACTTGAGGCAATGTGTTCTCACTGGGTCAGGTGTCATTCAGTAAATGTTTTTTTATTCAGACCAACAGCAGTACATTAATTACAGGAACAGAAGTTTCTTTGGAGAGATTTGTGGTTAAATACCCTCTTCAAGGTCAAAATCGTTATAAGTCAGGAGGAGTGTTTCAGTAACTCTCATGGGCTCCAGCCTCGATCCTTTGACCCACACATTAACATATCAGATTCTTAATCATCAGGCTGCCCTTATCTCACTCGCCTCATCAAATGCTGAGACCTGCCTTCAACGACAATCTATGAAAAGGCAATGCAAGCCTTGGAAATGTGGCAATGTGGTGTAGTGGTTAAGGCTCAGGTTTTTTAAATGACAAATGTTGAGACAATTCTCTAATCCAACAATTGTGATGACAGAAAGGCACTTACAATGGATGTACACGGATCAGGCAATCAACTCAAAAATTCACACTGTTCCAAAAGTAGCCACAATGGTCACTTGTGTCAATCACAAATGTAATTGTCCACAATAAAGAAAAGGAATTTTATTTTTTAGAAATATAGTTTAAAGTTGCGACCGATCTTTTCTGAGTGTAACAGATTATCGAAAAGGAAATCCAATGAAGGACACGGACTTGATTCAGTCCATCTGTTGACAGATCGGCTGGATGTGACCTTACATTCGACTGAAAAAAAGGGCCAAGGTTAAAGTGAAATAAATGATTGGAGATTTCCGAGATACATAACCTGAGAGAAGTCTGTCATTTCACCGGCAGATCGAGTTATGAAATTTTGATGATTAATTACTAGGTATAAAGCCTAAAAAATGATACCTGCACAGATGAATTGTTCACAAAAACAAGAATTTTAATTTCATGCCAACTTTAAAACACATGTCCCAAGTTCCTTGAAATGTGCGCTTTGTATTCACATTGGCTTCATATGAATATTGTCATTAATCAAGTTTTTTCTTACATCTTAAATGTATGTGAGTGCATTAATCGATAACACATTATAATAACTAGTAAATTCAATTAATTAGTAAACAGTTAATTCATCATTTATAAAGCATTAATTGACATTAATAAGCAGGTTATAAATACAACTATAAATGCTTTATTCTTGATTTATAAGCATATCTATAATGTGTTTAATAATTGTATTTTCATACTTTATTAATTATCAATTTATCAATTGTAAATGAAGTATTGAATTATTTACAAACCGGTTATTTAGGAGTTGTCAGTGGTTCAAGATCAATTAGAAAGTGTACGTAAATGACTAATAAACTTATTTATATGTACATTCATTCATCTTATTATTCAGACATATAGTGATGGTTACTTAGTGTGATAATAATTGCTTTATTAACATGTATTTCTACTGTATTTCTACTGTAATTCATGGTTAATTCAGGTAGTTTTAAAGCATTTCGTAGTTATCAGTTAACTATTTTTGTGAGCTCATCTAAAGTGAGGAGTAGTTATGCCTTGTAAAGCATTTACAAAGGAGATTTAAAGGCTCAGTTATCTTTTAAACAGTGAAATGAAACAAACTCAACACAGCGATACAGAACATAGAAATATTTAAGATATATGAATATTTATTTAAATAGTTTATTAATCATTTACTTACACTTTCTAAGTGATCTTATGAACCACTGACAACTCCTAAACAACTAGTTTGTAAATAATGCAATACTTCATTTAGAAATTATAAATTGATCATTAATAAAGTATGAAAATACAATTATTAAACACATTATAGATATGCTTATAATTCAATAATAAAGCATTTATAGTTGTATTTATGAACTGCTAATTAATGTATATTAATGCTTAATAACTGATAAATTAACTGTTTAATAATGCTTAACTAATGATTAATAGCGTGCAGTTATTATAAAGTGTTACCCATTAATCTTAATCATTACTCACATATTTCTTTTGTATATATTTTTTTCTCCAAATATCACAAATTGACCTTGAACTTATCTTGCCTTGTCATTAAAAGGTCAAATGATCTAATATCACTTATATCTTTTTTACCTAGGAATGTTAATGTTAACAACTAGTCCCACCATAGGACAACATTATTAACAAGCTTTGCATTTTTGCTTTCAAACCCTGTGGTTGAAATTATTTCCTATAAGGCAATCAACATTGTGCCACAAACACTGTTTATAGAGTTTACCTTTTGAACATCACTTACTCCATATAATCTATGTAATAACTGTACTGTGAATGAAAGCATCTGACTATGCTTACTGTAATCACTTTAATATAAAATGTGTTTGTCATTTGAGTGTTATGTAATGTAACATTCTGTACTTACCTTAGGTCGAAACCCATCCATCATGCATAAGTGTTAATGGAAATGCTCTGGCTATTATTCCACAAACTGTCTGGCTACAAATATTAAATTATGAGACATTCTGTAATTGTGAGACGTTCTGCACAGTGACCAGTGCAAACGCCTGTGGGAATGCCTCACTAATGTCACTTGTCATGTTTGTCTGGTATGGCATATTCTGTGTGTGCATTAATCAAGTGCATCCTGCATAAATCATTTATGATGTAATGGGACTGTTGTGTTGGCTGATGTCTTTCCTGTCCCCTCCTCCTCCTCCTCAAAATAACAACAGCATGGTCACAAGAGGCACCTTCAGCCCAATCGGTGTGCATCTGCCTGCCACATTTTAGCTAAAACATGATGAAGTATTAATGATATTTTCCTCGTAGACTGCCGCCAGCCAGGTCTGCAGTTGACATCTGTCTGACAGAACTTGAGGAGGCCATAGCCAAATCTCCACAGCCTTGAAGAATCACTTTTCCTGAGGGGACACACTCTGGCTAGATCCAGTGATTCTCCCTTCTTTCTATCTCCTCATGTTCCTTCGTATGTCAAGCCGAGCAAAGGACTTGGGGCTATTTTGGAACTGATTACTTTAATTGGCAATAAACTGCAATTATTTTTTGCAGCTGGAAAATGAATGACACTCACAAACAAGAAAACGAAAGAAAATCTAACCTTTTGCCAATCTTCCCCAAAACCAAGTTTTAATGAAAATGCAATCAGAAATCTTTAAGACTCAATGAAATTGCTTGATAAGTACATTTTCTATCTTTTGTTGATGTATTTCATATTGGAACAGTAAGTTACTGTAGTGCTTGTCCCTTTTCTTAAAAATCTACTTGCTAGTCCACGGTAAGTGGCATTAGGGGACAGGACATTGTAATGAGTATTTGTTTGGATTAATATGTGTATATGCTTGTAAGTGCAAGATGAGACATACATCTTGAGACATTTTTAAGTAGAGATTTTTTCTTTTTTTCTTTTTTTTTTTTGCTGATCTCAGTTCCGGACTTGCACACAAACTTATGATTGCATTGCAATCATTTCCCAAAATGTTATTTGTATGGAAATATTACAATCTTACAATAACAGGATGTTAACACAGGCCAGAGATAGAGACATGCTGAAGATGGATGCAAAGAGGAGAGGAGAGCACAGAAAATGCTGTATCGGGCACAGCAAGCTCACTTTTTTGCGATGCTCAAAATATTGGAAATCATATTGAATTGGTTTATATGTATCCCTGACGGGAACTGACTGTCATCAGAAAAGTTTCAGTAGTATTTCTTTGTCCTTTTACCTCTGTATAATGGCTGTTAAAGTAGTGTTTATAATGCAGCGCAGCAGTAACCAATGGAATATTGTTGTTCCATAAGCGCCACCTACTGTCAGAGAGTGAACTTGCATTGTCATTCAGACTGTCTGTTGTTTCTGTTTTGTGCAGGTATGTTTTATGTAGCATCATTTCACAAAGCTGAAGTCAGACCATTTTGTTTTTGCTTTAAATCCTGAAATTATACAGTCCATTGTTCCATTGTTTTCTATGTAAACGTGCTAGACAGATTTGTTTGACCACAGCAATCGCATCTCACGTCTTTTGCAGCGCCTTGTGTTCGAAACTAACACAAATGTTCGCCTTGAAGATTTGTTCTGATTTTCACATTTCTTCAAGACCAAATTGTAAAACAAAACAGACATGCTGAATGAAAATGCAACCAACCAATGCAATGTGCTCAAACATAACTCAATAAGACAGAAGAGCACGTTGCAAACACACTTTTGTCTGTCATGCGCTCCAACAGAAAACAAAACATGTAGACTGACCGAAATGTACAGAGCATGGATGTCAGGATCCTGACACTGAAACTGAACCAAGACTGGACCGAAGTGTCAGGATCTAGATATCACGCCCTAAACACACAAACAACATACATAAACACAAGTCCAGGCAAACAAACTTGTGTGCTCATATAAAACAAGACTAACAGGGGTACCAGGATCCCCTCAGCACTGATCCAGGAAAACTAGAATAGAGGTGACAGAACCCTGACACTCAAAGGGTCTCCACCTGGCGTCCCAACACAAACATAATCGACAACTACAAAACAGGCACAACAGCAAGACAGACCGGAGGGAGGGAGGCACATCAAGGGAGGGGAACCGGAAGGACGGACTAAAGGGGGGAAGTGAGGGGAATCGGAAGGACGGACGAAAGGGGAAGGGAGGGGAACCGGAAGGACGGACTAAAGGGGAAGGGAGGGGAACCGGAAGGACGGACGAAAGGGGAAGGGAGGGGAACCGGAAGGACGGACTAAAGGGGGGAAGCGAGGGGAATCGGAAGGACGGAAACAAGGGTAATCGGAAGGACGGAAGCGAAGGGAATCAGAAGGACGGGCTAAAGGGGGGGAAGCGAGGGGAATCGGAAGGACGGACGAAAGGGGAAGGCAGGGGAACCGGAAGAACGGACTAAAGGGGGGGAAGCAAGGGGAATCAGAAGGACGGAAACTAGGGGAATCGGAAGGACGGAAGCGAAGGGAATCGGAAGGACGGACCAAGGGGGGAAGCGAGGGGAATCGGAAGGACGGACCAGCAGAACTAGAACCCCAGCAGATAACCAGGGCGAGACAAGAGGGACAGACCAGGGTGGCTCTGCCAATCGGAAACCCCAGCAGAGAAGGACCAGAGGCGAGGAGCAGGGAAGGCCAGGCAGAGCAGGCAAGTGCTGGAGGATTCGGGGGAGATCCTTGTCAGAAGGACAGGAAGGCAAGGAAGCCAGACAGACCAGAGTAGGGACTAGGGTTAGACACACTAATAACAGGCGAGACAGACAGGGCAGAGCAGACATGCCAGTAGGGCTGGTCAGGCTTGTGCTGTGTAGGTAAGGAAGGGGTAAGTAGGGTAAGTAGGGTAAGGAAGGGGAACCCCACGAAGATGGTTGCTCCAATTCTTCCCCAAACCAGTTCAGCGGAAACTCTGCCCTGCAGCCGATTCTTATGATTTTATTGGTCATGTCAATCACAGTACTGATTGCTTTTCACCAAACACTGATCCCTAAACTTACCCGTCACTGTAACTTTAACCAATTCAATTAGCTGCAGGGCGGGATTTCTGGTAAAGTGGTTTGGGGGCAAAAAAATCATGCTCCCTATTTAATCTCCCTGTGTTCTCTATTCTGTGCCAGTTCATTGTGGTTGTTCACCCTGTTTGGTCTGCCTGTTTCTGCCAGTTTGACGCTCCTGTTTTCATCTGTGTTCCCCTTCAGCCTTGCCTATCTGCTCCACTTTTTTAACTAATTAAGAGCTGTAAGTTACTCTGTGCCTGATACCCCACCTCATCAATTACCTTCATCTGACAGTAGTGTTTTAATGATGCAAAGAGGGAAAATTAGACAATGCAATACACTCATTATCCAGCTTCACCAGCAGAGACAATGGGAGAATTAGTGCCTGTATGGCCAAAGAAGCAGAAAAGGTTTGAAGCCAGAAAACAGAAATGCTGACAAAGACAAAAAGGAGCGTAAACATTGGTATGGCATACACAATGTAGAAAGATTACATTTTTCGAAGGAATAGTGACACCCAAGTAGCTTCTTTTTTTGTTGGGATAAGGGAATTAATTGTTGTGTAGACAGCTCTCCTAAACTCACTAGTATCAATGTAATTTACATAAAACTCAGAGATGATCATGCTGAACCACATCAATAAATGGCAGCATATCTTCTAACACCATCATATCGGTTTTAAAGTACACAAAGAAAAGCAATGTTTCATTAAAAAGTGCTTTACGGCCGTGTATGTCACATCCCTTGCTGTTCTTGTGTGGATATTATGCAAAAGTTACACTGTCATGTCAGTTGAAACATGACAGTTAAAAAGGATACACTTTGCACAGACAAGGTTAATAAGCAATGCTATCACACCAGTCTCATCTCAATTCCTTTATGCTTTAAGATTTAATAAAAACAAATTCATAAAATGCATCAGATTCTTTACATGTTTATGTAATCTATGATCCATATTATAAGGACTCAAATCAACTCATGAGTTTATGAAATTTCAAAAAACCTATTTCTATGGTTTCAAATAATTAAATTTGTTGCTTTAAGTATCACATAATGAATAGCATCAGTTTTCCTGTATCTCAGATAAATAAAAGGCTAAAGAAAAAGGAGCTGAATGACTGAATGACTGACTGACTGACTGGCTGAATGGGTATCGGGTGAATGTCTGTTGGCGGTTACACCAGACAGGAGTAATGAAATTGTACAAGGACAGATTTTGTCATTCATAGACTTCTATGCAATGTGCATTCATATTTTACTCTTCATGTGATGACATTGCTCTCTATAACATATCTTATGCTGCTTAGTGCAACTGCTCTGTGTCTGTAATAAACTACAGATAAAACTATTTTGGTTTTGTTTACCTATGTTAACATATTCTAATTAGGCATAATTTTATTAAATGTACACATATGTGCATGTTAGCAAAATGTATATGCACAGACAATGTCAGACTTTTCATGTAATCTGCTAGTTTATTGCTTGAAAATTTTCAGGGACTTTTGTCAAACGGTATTTTGTTTGTTAACAAAATACTGGATACTACCTTAAGTACACATGGAAAATACTACCAAAATGGAACACATGGAAAAAGATATTCAAAATTCAAAATAAACAAATACTAGCAATATCAAAGAATTAAAATCTAAAAATGGGGGTCTCTGAAACCCAACATTTCTCTCTCTCTCTCTCTCTCTCTCTCTCTCTCTCTCTCTCTCTCTCTCTCTCTATATATATATATATATATATATATATATAGTTGCATTAGAATTGGTTTCACTCTTTCAAAGGCCAGTTTCTAGTGAAATTTTTTAAATGCAAGATGTGATTTTAGATCCAAACCTCCATGGATGATTATGCTTTTCTTCACATGTCATTGTGTTTTTTATGTCAACAAATTCAAAATGGCTTATGACAAAAAAAAAAAAATATATATATATATATATATATATATATATATATATATATATACAGTATATATATATATATATATATATATATATATATATATATATATATATATATATATCTGCCTTATTTTTAACTGCAGTGGACAATGCATATTGTTTAGAAATGGAAATTGTTTTATTCTTGGTTTGTAAGCAAGAATAAACATATTTCCCTTTGTGATTTAATCATTAATACATCAAAGGGTTAAAAGAGCTGTAACATATATCCTTATTTCTATCAAAGTCCGACTGAAAACTCAGTCAAGCTTTCTAGGACAAACTCTAGCTGACAAGTCTGGAAGGTGATCCAGTCTAACCCTGGATAATGACCAGGCATGTCCAGAATGGACAGCGTGAGATGTGTGAGAGCAGATAGACAGGGCAGGGAGACACAGGACAGTGAAGTGTGGCAGATGAAACTTGTATTCCATCATCTGCAGCTGACAGAAGCCCAGGAACACAGGCGACAGACTCTCTCTCATTTACCTTCTTTTGGTGTGTGAGAGTGTAATATTGTGTTGGAGTGTGTGTGTAAGTCTGTGCACAGTAGAGATTTGCTGGCACTGAGACCTTGGACAGAGGAGTAATTGATTTAGAGAATGTTAAAATCAATTGGCAGACAGCTGGGGTCTGGGAGATTAGAAGTGAAGTATAGGTGGAGTGGAGAGCAGCCGACGGCCCCAGAGCAAACAGTAATCTCAGCATTATAGACCAGGGGGAGATGTACCTGTTTTCTCTTATTTCACTTTCACTCTCTCTCTCTTACTCTTGTTTTTTGGACTGTCGGGGACAGTCCATTGTCTCTTCCACCAATCTTGCCTCCGTCTCAGCACCTCTCAGCAGCTTTATTCCCCAGAGGGAGATGGCAAAATAAAATTTGTTGAGAGTGCAAAATGGCCAATTGAGTATCACGTGTCTCAGGGCAAGGTGTAATTTCAAAATATACCAATCCTTATGCTGCAATACATTCATCTCTGACAGTTGGAATTTTCAACGTCCTACTTGGAAATCCCAACATCGGCTCATTGGAATAACAATTCCACGGACTCTCTGGACATAGAGAGCTTAGGAGGGCAAGTTGAAGCTCACCAATGACCCTTGTAATTACCTCCAAAGCCTACAGAGGTATAGCCGTCAGTAAACAGAGGGAGGTCACTAGGATGAATTTCAGGCCATTCAACTGTTTTAGAAACATGATCCATAGATTCAAATCCGCAAGGCAGGAAGGGATTAGGGATACTATATTGTATTGGGCAGGAACACAAGATGCGAAGGGAAAAATTTAAAAGGAGTCAAAGGGACTGATCATGAATCCGGACACCAGCTCTTTAGATATCAAGTTGTCGACTGTTTTGGGTTTGGCTATTGCAGACTGTAGGTTTTTGCAAATAAGGCTGGTAGTAGGTAAGCTTTCCATACCTGGATTAAAACCTTTCTTGAAACCTGAGAGTAGATATTGTGTAGCTTGGCTAATTCGTGCCCTAAAGAGGAGACAAAGATAGGAGATGACAGATATTTTTTTAATTCTTCATTGGAGTTTTCTGAGGAGGGATAGACAGGGTATACGGAGCGAGCAATGAGCTCCAACACAGAAATGGAATCGCACTTGGACTGTGTTACATAATATGTAGAATTGATGAGTTGGGAAAGGCCTGGATTAGTGTCTGGATATCTGGGAACGGCGGGATTGAAAAGGGGACAAGAGGAAGGCTCATGTGTGACGGAATTACACAAGACACACGTCAGCAGCCCAGGAAAACACTGTAAAGCTCCAGCTCTAGATCACCCCAATAAGGACATTGATTACACTGGGGGATTCGGGCTGCACAATTGCCTGAAAATAGGTGAAAAAATGACTACTTTTGTAGGAGTGTGACAGTTCAGCTATGCTAGATAAAGTGTTTATCTAGCATAAAATTATTTCTGGCCAGGGAAATGGACCGTTTGCGGAAGCAACCTCACGCTTGGATCTGCTCCGATAGCAGAGGAGGAATGAATGGAAGAGGGAGGAGGGGGGCCACTTGCAAA
Organism: Leuciscus leuciscus; assembly: GCF_965113295.1. Lineage (NCBI taxonomy): Eukaryota > Metazoa > Chordata > Actinopteri > Cypriniformes > Leuciscidae > Leuciscus > Leuciscus leuciscus. Next base: position 34,255,605 of record NC_138744.1, on the reverse strand, counting down.
GGCAGCCTTACGTTTTGGTCTCTACCATGGCTAGATGGATCCGATTGAGTCTGGAAGACAGAAGGAAGGTGTTAAATATAAAGAAGGAGAGGACAGAGGAAGCAGTGAGCATCTCACCTAAGGGAGGGCGAAAGGTTAAAGTCACTGTCGGGGTGGCTGTGTAACTGTCAGTCATAATTCGGGTTTGGGCAAGCCGAATGCTGAAAGAACTGACAACGGGAAGAAATAGGAGGCTGTTTTCATTCCCTGGTATTAATTAGAAGATTAGATGGCTGTTTAATAAGTTCAAGTTATTTTGGTAACTTCACTTGAAGTCAGTATATTGTTTGTTTTATATTGAGTTTGTCAGTCTCCAGACTAGTTCTGATTATTGAATTTTTAACATACTACATTAAAATGACTTCTCAACTTTCCAGTCAAAGTTCTTACACTACAGGATAATTAAATCTGTTTAGCAAACTTTTGCAGGCACAAGTGTGTAAAACATGGTAAATTATCTTTTCTAGTTTGATAATCATACAACTTCAGCACAAATGCATTGCACAGCATTGTTTACAATTTTATTTTATCCATCACAATTTAGCGTTTTTACATTTTTCTTTCTTACTGTATATCTCATAGTCTGAGTATTGAGCAATGAAATGGCCTCTGGTAAAATCGGAGATATCAAAGTTGGAATATACCACATCTGACAAAAATCATTTTCTTAATCTGTATTTCCAAAAAAAAATAATAATAATAATAATCTACACATTCTTTAAACAACATACATTTACTTTAGATTGAAGAAAACTTGTGTAAAAATAAAATTAAAATATCTTTGTATATATATATATATATATATATATATACAATATATATATATATATATATATATATATATATATATATATATATATATATATATATATATATATATATAAAATACAGCATGTCTTGAATGAAGTAGATTTTTAATACCACTTGGGCAAATGCTTTTTCATTTGACAATAAAGCACAGACTAAATTTCCTTAAATTCTAAGGATTTTAAGAGGATTTGTATTTTCCGTCTCCTTTTCCAGTAAATGTTGCTGTGTACAACAAGGCCACATAGAGTTTGAGTTTTCAAGTACTTCTCAAGACGAAAGAGGCCACTTAATTTAATGAAATAACCAAGGCTACAGACCAAAGGTTATTTGTTTAATTGTTTTCAGCCCGATAGAACAACTTGAAAATATCCGAACCTTTGTCCCACTGCTGGAATATATCAAGTCTGTTGTCCGATAGATTGAATTAAATCAGCAGAGTAAATCTATCAGTGTACCGGTGGAGAAACAGGCTTTGGAAGCGGACACAGGCTGAAGATATATAGCAATGAGGAGTAAAGAGTGCAGACTACACCATTCACAACAAATTAGTTACATCAGTGCAGAAGTCTGAATACTTTCCCTTCAGCTATTTTGAACCAGTCTGAAGGAATATGATAACTGAATGATGATTTACAGCTAATGTGACCACAATAATTAACATTATGATGATGATTATCCCTCATACAGAACATAAATATATAATATACATACTGTGGATGGTCAGGATAGCACTGCAGTACTGGCCTTTATGTAAATGTCTGGGAATGTAAATAGGTTTAAGGTAGCTGAATCAGAGTTTCCATTTGAGAAAAGGTTATCGGAGTGGAACGGATATGTTTGTATAGTCAGTCTTAACTCTCACAGATATTAGAAAATCTTGTCAGGTTGTACTTTGTGTGGTTGTCAGTCAAAATAAAGAATTACGTCTATTTGTTTAATACAATATTTCAAGACAAAGCATCTGAAATAGATTTGCAGCATGGAAATTAAACTAAATGGAAAGAAACCTTCAGAAAATGTCCATACTGTGCAGGTGTTTAACTGTATTACTCCATCATCTTCAGCTGTACTTTACTGAACCCTTGAATAAATGTTGAATTAAATATTTAAAAACAGGCTTATGAATCTTATGAAGGTTTTAATTCTTCCTTCATGTAAAGTTGAATAGCTTCTCTAAAACAGACATGACTAATAGAATCTGTATGAGTAGATTACAGTACACACAATCTAGACTTTACCATGTCTGGTTAGACCGCATTCACATCTCGCAAGCCAGTGGATACTTGCAAATCCATGCAGCGTCTTCAAGAAGTCATAGTGTGTGTTTGCATTGTAATAAAAGCTTCATAAATGGTCATCAGATTCTACATTTGGTGTATGTTTCCTCTGTTTCACAGTGATAGCACTAACCACTGGTAATCTATACTAAACTGTTGCAGTTGAAGAAGGTTTAATACAACAGCTTAGTGGGATATTCTCCACAATAGCATTACTTTCTGGATCAGAGAGGATAAACCTTTCACTTTGTAGGGCTAGGACTAACTCTATGAGACTGCCTCAAGACTGGTCAGGGTTGTTTGTTTGGTCTTTATGTTGCAAGTTGGTGGCGGGATCAGATCATTTTTTGTTTGTCGTGATTATGGTAAATCCAAGGCTTGTGCATCTACTTACATTTTTGCAAAGCTCCAAAAACTCACTGCAGTTTCCCGCTGAGAGGAACACTAGTGGCAATAAAACACCACCAACTTCTGTTCCCTTTCATACAAATTATGATTACAGAAGCAGATTATCCATTAATAAAGACTTATTTTTATGTGATTCCTTGCACAATACTACTTTATGACCTCAAAACACTTTTATCATGGTGCATGATATATAAACTAATACAATATGGTGTTTGCATCACATAACCAGCTCTATATGTTTGTCTTTTCTAACATAGTAAACGTGCTCAGTAGCTCATCTGATACAGTGCACTTGGGATGTGAAGCGTTCAGGTAGGAGTCTTGTGAAACATACAATATGATAAAAGAGCTGAAAGACTTGTAGATTCAGCTAAATAACATGGTTGTGTTTCTATCTCACGTTTGCTTTTGTTAGCTCTATTGGTTAGGTTTAGGGTAGGTGGAACGTTATTTTCAAACCCAATAGAATATTAACGTTTAGCGCCGCTCACCGAACTTTGCCAGATACTATCTGCTTGCAACATTATATATTCTTCACACAGTGTGCATTATAATTAAGTGTGTGTGTGTGTGTGTGTGTGTGTGTGTGTGTGTGTGTGTGTGTGTGTGATGATTATGAATGTCTATTAAAGGATTAGTTCACCTCAAAATGAACATTTCCTGATAATTTACTCACCCCAATGCCATCCAAGATGTTCATGTCTTTCTTTCTTCAGTGAAAAAAAAAAAAAAAACAATTTGAGGAAAACATTTCAGGATGTTTCTACACACAATAGACTTCAATGGCAACCAGAATGTTTAAGTCCAAATCAATGTAGTTTGAAGTGCTTCAAAGGGCTCTGCACGATCCCAGCTGAGGAATGGGGTTTATCTAGCGAAACGATCGGTCATTTTCTAAAAAAATAAATGCTGGTCTGCGACGCGCCATGTATTATGTCATCACGCGTTGGAAAGGTCACGAAAAAAAAGAAGAAAATAATAATAATAAATTAAAACAAAGATGTCGGACAATTTTAAATTTGGAAGAGAAAATGAGATTGAATTTTTTCGCCTTTCTCTACCTTTTTAAACCGGAGTACACAGACAAATAACATAGAAAGATGACGTGACTCATGACCTTTCCAATGTGATGACGCAATGCGTGGCGCGTCGCAGACCAGCACAAGACGAACAATTGTGATTATATACAATTTTTTTTTTTTTTTTGGGGGGGGGGGGGGGGGGGGGGAAATGACCGATCGTTTCGCCAGATAAGACCCCATTCCTCAGCTGGGATCGTGCAGAGCCCTTTGAAGCACTTCAGAGCCCTTTGAAACAGCATTGATTTGAACTTCAACATTCTGGTTGCCATTGAAGTCCATTGTGTGTAGAAAAATCCTGAAATGTTTTCCTCAAAAAACTTAATTTCTTTTCCACTGAAGAAAGAAAGACATGGACATCTTGGATGGCATTGGGGTGAGTACATTATCAGGAAATTTTCATTTTGAGGTGAACTAATCCTTTAATGCAGCAGGATGTTTTACATACATACATTTGTGTTGGGTTGTATTGTCATTCTTCTTGTTCCTGCTTTGTTGGGGGATTTATATATGTCTGTTTATGCGGCAGCAGCATATCTAACATGCTCACATCAGTGTGTCTGTATCTATTAGCAGAAGCAAGTCCAGTAAATACTTACTCTGCAGCAGCAATAATAATCAACAGCAGCAAAGCAGCAGATCTAATCCGTCAAGACCAAATACATTAACATTGCCGTATTCATTAACATGATAAAACTACAGTAGTGGCCAAAAGTGATGTCAGGCTTAGGAAAATTGACATCTTCACCCTTTATTCAATTATTATTAAAAATGTGTTAATGAATTTGTAAGCATTTTGCATGGTTGTGCTTGGAGTCAATTGTTTTATTGTTTTGAGCAGGCCATGATGAATGAGATTTGTAATTCTGCAAAACTGAACTAACCATGATATCTTCCCCTATTTTTTTTTTAATTCAATGACATGGTTCACATTTATATAACCTCTAAAACTTTTATCAGAAGCGCTCCATTTTGCAGAAACATTTGTTCAGATAGAATGATCATGTTAGGATGTCACACAACACGCTATAAATTTGTGCTGCTTGTCTCCTGGATGTGTGAGGATGTGTCACAGCCCGAACGCTTCTGAAGATTTGACACAGCACATCTGAAGCCATGAAGCTGATGCCCCTCGGAAGCTGTTAGCGTCAAAGGGAATTCTTCTACCGTAATCTCTTATTTCCCCCATATTTTATTGCAGCGTGCAGAATACAGTGATGAAAACAGGACAAAAGACATCACTCTTCTGTGCGAGATATCAAAAGGTCAGGACTGAGGTTTTAACTTGTTATCTGGTGGGAATTATGGGTTTAGATCTTAGTAATAAGAGTTATCACAGGTACGCTGCCTGTGAATGTGTTATTCTGATGAATGTTGGCCTTTAAGATTGAAAAGATTCATCCATCTACACATTGAGCAATCACAAATTGCAAAAAGACAGTACAACTTTTACTAAGGTTATGGGTTCTTTTCCTTTTGCTGTATCTTTCTTTTGCCAATAAAATATTACAGGTAAGACTGGGGCTCACTGTCACAAGGTCTATATCTCAGTAATATCCAATTACACAAAAGATTGGTTTCTCTAATAGTGGTTTTGCTTTTTATTTTCAATTAGAATATATATACAATGATTCAAAAATGTTTTATATTTTTGAAAAAGAGTATTTTATGTTCAAAAAGCTGAATTTATTTGATAAAAAAAAAAGGTAAATAAAGTTATATTGTAAAATAAACTGTTATTTAAAATAACTGTTTTCTATTTGTAAAAAAAAAAAAAAAAAATGTGGGATGCATTTACAATTTTCTAGTCAAGGCACCTTTATTTATATAGTTATTTATATGTTTCAAAGCCGATTTACAGTAATAAACAGGATAGAAATGATCAATGATTTTCAATTCAATTCAAAATTCAATTATCCTACAAATTCACTCAGCGAACGGAAGAGACTCAAGCGAGTCAACTTTGAGTTGGTACTGGCAGCTGAACCAAGAAGTTCAACACAAGATGAAAGCCGAGCGTTGAAGTAGCAGCATCACGGTATGAGTATCAGTTCTTGCATCAGACGCTCAGGAGGCTTTCAGGCCTAAGTCGAAGAACAACAACATTTAAGTATCTCAGTATCTCCATCAAGTCACTTGGTATCTTCACCGACGTCAAAGTCACTGACATGCTTTACAATATGACCCACCTAGCCCAGCCATATGGCTTGAAGATCAATCCGGACAAGACCATAGTACTGACAATGGATGGCTCGCCAAAAATTGTGCACTTCAATGGATTCCATATGAAACAAAAGTTTGAAGAGTTTGCATGAGTTTAAAGTCCAATCGGCGAAGATTGCTTCAGCTGCTGAAATCCATTCAAGAATTGGTCAGGATATGTGTGCCTGGCTCATTTGGTGACAATGGAAAAAGATCAGTATCGATATTAGGACCAAAATAGGCCTCTTTCGGACGCTGATCCTCCTCATCCTTTTGCATGGATCCAGAACTTGGATCTTACTCAAGCCAGAGCTGAACAAACTTGAGGCTGGTGCAAATATCCACACTGAAGAAGACGTGGGCCAAACACATTGAGGAAGATCTGAGGAAAATGTGGCTCAACCTCCTCCACCAAGAAGATCACCATCAGAAATTCAGAATCCTGCAGCTCCCGGCACAGTGCCAGCTCAGGACCAGAGTGAAGCGAGAGATGAATAAGGAGTTCAAAAGAACAGGGTTTATTTGAAATAGTGAAAGGACTAGATATAATGAAGATCATTTTTTAAATGAAAGGTTGAACTTGTGTTCTCAGGACAAGGGTATAGTTCATAAATGTCCGGTCAAGTGGAGTTGTTTCCAGTGCAATAACAGTAAGTATACTCTTTACTTAAAGCCTTTATGTGTAATGCTTTATGAAGGTATTCATAATGTACATTATAATGCATTACATATTTTTTTATAAATAATTGTAACCAAAGTTAAAATGCATTATAATATTCCCAGATTCCTTGTTAAATCTGAATTTGGTTGTTTGTCATGTATTAATGCATTATCCTTTCTAAAGGCGTATTATAATGTACTATAAATGTGGCTACAATTATTCATTAAACCATACAATGCATAATAAGGTGCATTACAAGGCATAATTAATGCATTCAAAATACTTTTATATTGCATTATACATAAAGGCTTTAAGTAAAGTTTTACCAAACTGACTTTAATAAAAAAAAAAAAAATATGAGAATTATTCACTGGAGTCAAATGTGTGAAAACTAGCCCTGGTCACCACTATATTCAGAACAGGCTGATTTTGTATTCATGTTATGCATGTCTGTTTAAATGTACATCAAATAGACTATGCTTTACACAAGTTCTCCAGAAGCAGAAGTTGTTCTGTAATTTCCATTTGCTGCGTTTGATATATAATTAGATGTCATTGCCATATGCCACAGAGTCTGAAACACAAGCATATAGCGCAGTGTCATGCTAATCTGCTGGACTGTTTCGGCTGATGCTCACGCCTGTGTGTTTTTACATGTGCATCAGCCCTCCAGATTTGCTGGGATTGTGGTTTTGCGCTCCCTCAGCGGGGCGCTGGGAGCACACATGCATGCGGTCCGGGCCGGGCTCGGGGATCCGGGATCGGGGATGTGTGTGCACTGATCCAGAAGATGTCGAGATCACATCACGCAGAGAGCCCTGCTTATAGCTCCCAGCCGCAAGCTAAACGTTTGGCAGATCCGTGCGGTTTATGGTTGTCAGATTGTGTCCCACATGCACAGATATGTAAATCAGACTGACAAATAACTCAAGCCCTGGTTAGAGAGGAGAGGGCATTTGCACTCAGAGTGGAGGCTAATGTAGGGAATGAAGTGAGAATTTATTCAAGTCAAAAAAGGCATCGCTGCTTGACAGGATGGTGCCAAAACCATTCCTCTTTTCTCTGTGAAGAAAATGCAATGCCACGGGGCAATGATGACTTTAATAAAACATTCATGCTGCACTGAAATCCAACTGCATAAACTGCAAAACTTGAGATAACAAATGGTAAAATTACATACAAGAACCCTTACTTTGAGCGTATGATTATGCAGGTTTGTTTCACCAGAGCATACTGTTGCTGCTGTGAATTTATGGCATTCATTCTTGAGATTTTGGAAACGTTAGCAAGACTGAGCAAAGATTTCCACTTTAAAATGGATCAAGAATCATCACTGAACTGAACTCAACAATACAGTAACACTACGGGCCTATCCTTATACGCACAGGAACTTGCATAGTTAGAATTTGGCAACTCGTAAAATATGTATGATTTAGCAAAAATCATACGAATTGGTACGAATTAGCCACCTCGTAAAATTCGTACTCGGGTTGGATAATTCAGTAGATGGAGTTTAAAATCATCCAGTAGTCTCAGTTCATTCATTCGTTGAAGTGAAAGTTCTGTAAATATTCATGATAAATATTTGATGCATTTTTAACTGACTCAACTGACCCATTAAGAGTAAATGAAAACCTCTAAATATAAAAATACCTAGACAGATTCAGCCAAATTATGATACATAAAGGTTGAGTTCTTCTGTTTTGTACCCATTCTCAAGAATAATGATGAATAAACGTGGCCCATTTTCCATTGATTTCCTCTTCTTAATCTTATACTTAATCCAATTTCTGGATCTTGGTGGTAAACCTTGTTCTGATTTGTTGCAACCTTGGTTAAAGTTAGGGTTAAAGGTTGGATTGCTGTGGATTGCCAAATAAACATTCACAGAATAAGGGTTATCATCTTAACATGACAGAAACTTTCTCACTTGAAACCACACAGCAGAAGCAGGCATAAAATATTTGCATTTATTTTTTTATTTTATTTTACATTTGTGTTTTCAGTTCAGTAAAAAAATTAAAATAAAAAATAAAAAAAACTTTATAAAATTTTTGCAAAGATGTTCATCCATCTCTAGGCTGAATATTTTTCAGACTCAAACCACAAAAGGATAAACAGTCAGACGATTATGTAAATACATCTATAAGATATGAGTCACTTTGTATAATGGGTGCTGAGTGCTTGTACCGTTTTTTTTTTTTTTTTTTTTTTTTTTTTTGCATTGGAAAAGAGACAGAGTCTGTTTTTCAGCCTTGTTTCATTTAACTCATTTGTTGCTTGCTGTTTCTCTGCATGAAATGCAACAAAGGCAAGATATCATTGGTTTCACAGAGTATTGGAACATCTGAGAATGTGAAATAACACCAAAAAAAAAAAAACAATAACAAATCTCACGCATGCATATTATAACCACAGACATTCATCAAAGTAACTGTTACAGGCAAAGACTCAACGCATTGTTGCCTATCAAATGTGCTGTTAAAACTGTGAAACAGGTATGATATGATTTTCCCTAGTAACAAACCAGGACATGTTCCTGGATCATCAACATCCATATTTCTTAATTTATGTCAGGAGTGAAAAATAATCAATCTGTAATATTTGATATTTTGAATAAAATATCAACACAAATATGAATTCTCTTACGTCTGGCTACGCTTTATTTGTGTTCACATAGATGCATAGACAGCATCCACTAGGGCTTTTAGTCCAAAGGTGCGCATATTTTTGGAGACAAAAAATATTTATTCTCACGTTTGCTAAATGTTTTGTCATACAGAATACCATTTCTATGCATTTCTCACTGAATTATGCAATCTGAAGACCTGAAAGAGCATTTAGAGCGAGCTCTGTCTCTCCTATAGTTATAATGAACAATCTGTTCACTATCTGTTCACTTAATGATCTGTCAAATGAACGAAAGATTCAGAAGGAAAAGTATTTATGTTCCCTCTGAAACATCTTAGGCTACATTATAATGATTTCTTGATTTAGAATATGATCAAGATTGCATAGGTGGATTTGTTCTGGGAATTTGGCTGTGAAAAATATAATATTTAAAGTATTTTAGGTCTATAATTATAACATTATAGAGAGTCACTTAACATTAGTCAAAACACTGCTTCATGAAGCTTCGAAACCTTTACAAATCTTTTGTTCCGAATCAGTGTATGAGCATGTATCAAACTCACATGATTTCAGTAAACGAGGCTTCAATACGTCATAACTGTTACGAAACATTTCAAAACACTTCGAAATTTCAATGGTTCACCGTATAGGGGCGATGATCTCTGTCAACCCATGAGAACCAATGAACAAGTGTATGTGGGTCTTACCTGATCTCTGATCAGTTTTATACTTGTGTAGATGTTTTAATTTGACATTAGTATAATTAAAATGAATAGTCTCTTATTGGCCTGTTTAGCTGAGCCATTCATAGAACAAAACAAACCATGACAGTTGATAAAAGACATCTAATCGTATTAGATGATTAGATAATTGCATTTGAAAGATTTTACTTTCATAAAAATAAAAAATAAATTAAAAAAATGCTATAGATTTGTAAAAGGTGTGTTTTTTTTTTTTGCATGTTTGGCCCAGGTTTTTGTTGCATTTACACTGTTCTGACCACTAGGGGTCACCGCGGAGAGTGTTCCACGAAGCCTCGATCCGCCCACCACTACTTACCATCACTACTTGAAAACTAAACTTGACCATAACTTGACATAAACACAGCATTTACAGGAAAAATACAAGACTATATGCAATGGAAAAATGAGGCCTATTTATACAACAAGACTAATGTTATGAGCAGCAACCTTTTATGCCCCACCTGCCAAAATGTCATTTCATAGCAGGGTTTTCAATGCGGCTGACTTAGCAGAATCAGAATTAAGCTTAGCTCGTAATATCAGAACAACTAGTTTGCTAGTTCACAGTATTGATGCACTGACAGAATCTCAAATGTAAATTAGTTTGAACAACTTTACAGATGCACAAAATCTTTTGGAATCTATAAACAATATTGGGGATTGGGAACAATATTCTTTTTTAAAGGTAATGCATTACACTATTGCGTTACTCCCTAAAAAAGTAACTAATTGTGTACTTGTTTATTTTTTTTATGGAAAGTAATGCATTACATTACTTTTGCGTTACCTTCTCACCTGGGCTGGCCTTACTTTGGGTTGTGGGTTTGTTTTTAATAATAAAAACAAAAGTTCTATTTTTGGTAAATGTAAAGGCCCTTTCACACTAAAGGCCTATTTATGTTTTTGCGTCGAACTCACGCCGTAGCTACGTCGTAGGCTGTGTTTAGCGCGCTTACCCTTCGGCGTACCCTGACGCGCACCTCTCCAAAAATGTAACAACGCGTCAATTCTACGCGGACGCAAGCGCTGTGATTGGTCTGCTAGAACCCCTCCCTCGGGTTTCACATGGTCCTTCACACGCGTTGGTTTAAATTTATACTTCTGCGTCGTTGTCTGCGTTGACGCACAATTACTCACGCAGAAGTATAAATTTAAACCAACGCGTTGCCTACAGCGTAGAGGCTCCGGCGTAGGTCCGACGCAGAAGTATAACTAGGCCTTAAATGTAGAAGTAAATAACCCTCAGGCTGAAGGAAGTGTAAATTCACTCCTGTACAGTAGAGGGCACAACTCAAACAAACCTTTCATCAGTGCCTGGATCGCAGAAGATCAGGACGCAGAAGAAGAAAGTTCAACACTTTTACTTCAGCAATAGAAGAAAAAAAAAAGAAAGAAAAATAAACACAAATGCGATGCTTATCTAAAGTAATTTTTGCTTATTGGTATGGTTGAATTAGATCATTGAAGGTCAGCAGCAAAATACATTGCTTAATAAAGTGAGATTAAATACATATATACCACCGATTTCACAGAAAAGGCTTAAACCTAATCTGAGACTAAAATACATGTTTTAACTGAAACAGCTTGCACTGACAATATATCAGTGCCATTGTTTTGTCTCAAGATGCTCACCAGTGATGCTTTTATTTTTCTAAGGCAAGTTTATCAAAGCTGCTTAAATGCCCTATTTGAATTAAGGCCTAAACCTGGCTTAATCTAAGACTTGTCTGTGAAACCGGGCCAAAGTATATTTGTGTAATGTAATATATTTAATTAATGCAGATTTGGATAATATTCAGCATTTGCGTTTCACTGTTTTTATTCATTTTGAGTATGTGAGATTAGTAAATGCTTACATTAAGGGTGTACAATGACAACAATGTACTAAAAAGAAAAAGGTTTTCCTTTTGCATTTTCCCCGTACAGACGACACCATTGTCGAAATGATCCCGTTCACGTGGATTATTCATTCCAGGCCAGTAGATGGTGATGTCACTTTGTAAAGAAACACTACGCGCCTATAGACTGAACACGTTACACGTATGCGCATGATGTCACAGTTTTCACAAATTCTAAAGTCGATAACGGTGTTGTTTTCAAAAACTTGCACTTTGAAACCGGTTTTCAAAAGTTTGTGTTTTCAGGCCCCCAAAAAGCCTGACATGAACGGCCAAAACGCAAACATTTATTAAAAAGTGTTTAGTGGAAAACAGAGTCATGTAAACAGCCCTGTAGTGTAGAACTACGATAACCATCAACTTACTCAACATGGGGATTGGAGAGCTGTCAGTCAATAAATGGGAAAACGCACCCACTTCAGTTACTTATTTGAAAAAGTAACTCAGATACTTTGTTGTGAATTTAAAAATAATGTGTTTGATTACTAGTTAATTGAAAAAAGTAATGATTACGTAACTCGAGTTACTTGTTATGCTCCCAACACTGTCTATAAATATTGAATTCATGGAATTATTTGGTTGATTCTATAAGCTCAATGTACTTAAGGCACGAAACCCATGAGGTTTGAGCAAGCACTGTTGATCTTCCATTTACCATATAGAGGACCATAATCTCTCCTTGAAGGGAACGCCATCCATTAATCTGTGCCACTTGCTAACAAAGGAAATTTGTCCACTGGGCTCCTGACCTGACCAAGGTTGAGTAGCACTGATCTATGCTAACTACCATGCAAGCACAGCACTGAATGCAGATGAGCCACATCACAAACTACTACTCCCAATCACATCTGATATGAGATGCAACATCATCAAGAAAATAACATGTGATCTGATTTATACATCCTAGTCTATGGAGTAGAGTAGGGTTGCAGGATTTGGGGAGGGGGAAATCTAATTGCAATTTGTCTGCTAAAAATTGCAATTGCTATTTAAAGAAAAGAAAGATTTAAGGAAAAACAATATAATAGTAATTTAATCATGCAAAGAAGGTCAGTGAATAAAATACCGACACAATGATGAACAAGTGACAATAATATTCGCAATAAGATGTCGTTTACTGAATAATTAAGTAAACCTAATTTCTTAATTTATCTTAGTAAAGAAACCTCATTGCTTAACTGGCGACTCTCTGCTGTCTCAGACAACGACATCACTTCCTGTCGGCCACCGTAACTTCTGTTTGGTGCAATTCGTAACCTCTTGGAGGAATGTGTAGACGTTTAGTTTCCTTCATCTCAGCCTTTTCGACCTTCGTTCAGGATTTCTGCACAGGAAAGTTGGATATGAAGGAAAAAAAATATATGTTTTTAGCTACACAAGAAATTAAATAAAGGAAATTGAACTACAAAGTATCATACAGACAAGGTTGAGGTTGAAAAACAATCGTACAGTATTTTACGTTCGTTGAATGATCAACTGCCATCCCTAATTCTTTCAAATTCAAACACTGTATAAAATGCTAAAGACTTCTGTTTCTCCAATTGCATGTCATGTTAGCTTGTCTGCTCAACTATACCTTATAATATGTTTCATTATTTTCAATTATATAAACAGTAACAAAACAACATGCTCTATAAAAAGTTCTCATTAAAAATGTGTTGCTTCCCTTTATATGAACTCCAGGATAAGTGCCATTTTCTTTGGGTATTTTGTAGCTCACTGCCTCAATGGGGTAGGAGATGTGGTCAATAATAACTTCTTGAATGACAGCAATCCTGAATGCCCATCACCTTAAACAAATGAGATATTACAAAATGAAAAACATTACACGATCACTTCAGAAAACCGCTCCAAAAATAGTTGTTTAAATCTTCCCTATACAATGTTTTTCTATTGACCATATCAGCATAAAATCTTTGAAGGGGGTATTCAGCAACCAACTTTTTAAAAAATTTTCCTCAGACTTTAAATTTAAATGTGTTTTGCCAATATTGAATACTCAATGATAAAAAAAAATTAAAAAAATACTAATAAAACAAAATACAAACCCATAAGGAGCATGCAGGGTGGTGCTTGGGATGCACAGTAACGTTACATCAGCAAAGTCCTGTCAATAGATAAGAAAACAACAGAAACACTATGAAAACAAACTAAATGAGGAGGGAGCTGGTAAAGAATGACTAACGTTACAGGCAGAAGTATAACAGCAGTCATGTTAAATGTAAATTATTCTTTCAAGATCATTATTTGGGGTTTAAAGTCAAATAATGTGTAGTGTGTGTATAATGTCTGTGTGTTGTCTAAAACAAAGACGACAATAAAAAGTCTAACGTAAACATAACATTAACGTACCTCATTTGGCAGAAAATGTGGTGTTATCCTTGATCCAGCTGTACTGCATCTTCACACACAGTCTCTTCACGTTGTATCTTCATGCCTTTTAAATCAAGCAAGTCTTAAATGGCCTTTCCTTTTCTTGACGATTCATCTGGTAGCTTTTGTTTGAAGCCATTAAACTGCTCCTAAAACACGAGTGCTAACGTTACTGCACTTCATACTAGTTAACAGGTGCGCTCGGCACGAAATAAACCGCATCACCGACAAAATAAAAGCCAATAAACCAGTTACAACGAGGACACTATAATAACACATACAATCAGGGGAACTTCCACGAGTGTAAACTAAATCTTTCAATGTGTGACGTTATGCATAAAACGATAAACGCGACGGCTCCGACATTGCCCAACAAGCCGAGTGGCAACTAAATAACGTTACGTAAACAGCTTATTTGACATTTAGCAAAATATAACTTTCGGTTTTTACCACAGAAGTGTCAGAATGGCTTCCACACATCCGAAATCCGACTTTAATAAGTAACTTTGGCCGCGTCATCGGTGTGTGTAATGGCGCTTGCGTCTCAAACTTTTCGCGCCGATCAGGTTCTAGTTCCCACAATGCAATGCGTAATTCAAAATACGGGTAAAAGTCCTGTAAAAGACAAATACGGAAAATTCCTTCAAATTAATATGGTACATTGTACCGTATTTTTACGGAATTTTTTTACAGTGAATGGTGCAACGCTCTCTTGTTCACTGACTACACAATAAAACATTCAAGCTTTCCAACATCCTTGTTTTAAATGGGCAACAAGCGACATTAAGCAAGAGACATGTGACGATTTAAACAAGCTCAATGTGTAAAATTTGCAGTTTCTACAACAAGAGAAATAAAAGACTACATTTCTTTTCTTAGAAGTGCATTCTTTCAAAATGCTTCCAACTTGTCTGCAAGCATCAGAATTTCCTTTTTTGGCATTTCATTGTGAGCCAGTGTCTGGCGGGGACACATTGAGAATGGTTGTCTCTGATGATAATAACAATGCTCAGGGGGGTGGCAGTCCTTGTAGCACACGTTATCTTCAGTCTACCATGCACAAGAGTGTTGTTTTTTTCACATGCCTGGTAAAGCAGCCTTAGGCAAATGTCAAGACGGCCATTATCAGCCTCGCACATTTATTGTGTATCATATTAGTAAAGCTACCGCACATTCGCTCGGGTTCCCCGTAATCCTCTGCAGGAGTGTGGACCGGTGGACCGAGCGTGTTCTAGAGAACCATGTAATGCGGCATTATTGTTGTCTAGAACTGAGTTTAGAATACTTTTTTTTGTTGTTTTTTTGTTTTTTTAAAGAAGTCTAGTATGCTCACCAAGGCTGCATTTATTTAATCACAAAAAAGAAAAAAAATTAATAAAAAAAAATATACAAAAAAACACATTATTGTGAAATATTACAATGAATCATTTCTATTAAAATGTAATTTATTCCTGTGATCAAACCTGAATTTTCAGCATCATTACTCCAGTCTTCAGTGTCACATGATCCTTCAGAAATCATCTGAAGATTTGCAGCTCAATTATTAATAACAATATAAGTATGTAAAAAAAAAAAAAAAAAAAACGTTTTTGCTGCTTCATATTTTTTGCGGAAACCTTGAGACCAAGCTTTCGAGGGTGTGTGTGGACAGACCGGATGATGGTCGCTGCCAATGGATCTACTCACAGGGAATAAGAAGGATTCGGTTGGCAGAAGCACCAGGCGAAAACCCATCCAACCTTTCAGAGATGGGAGTAAAGGTGCGAAGTAAGCATCTTATCGCAATCCTCAAGCACATTGTTGTGCTATTTCCCCTGTCTTGTGTCCGTCGTTGTGTGTGGAACTTTTAGTTGACTTTCAAAGCATGCGCTGCATCCAGATTGCTCATACAGTTCTCATTAAAGTTTAACAAGAGAGGAAACACTAGAGAAAATACATACATTTTCTCAAGTTTCACTCCACAAGAGGTCTGTTCAATAATAAATGTGACCCTGGATCACAAAACTAGTAATAAGTCGCACAGGTATATTTGTGGCAATAGCAAACAATGGGTTGAAATTATCGATTTTTCTTTTATGCCAAAAATCATTATGATATTAAGTGAAGATCATGTTCCATGAAGATATTTTGTAAATTTCCTGCCATAAATATATAAAACATTTATTTTTGTGAGTGAATGCAGCACAATCGCGAACATAAATGGACAATTTTAAAGGATATTTTCTCAATGTTTCGATTTTTTTGCACCCTCAGATTCCAGATTTTCAAATAGTTGTATCTCGGCCAAATATTGTCATATCCTAACAAATAATACATCAATGGAAAGCTTATTTATTCTGCTTTCAGGTGATATATAAATCTCAGTTTCATAAAATTGACCCATGTGGTCGGGAGGAGTTGAGGAGCTCTGGGATTAAAGGGTGATCCCCATGTGATCTCTCACATAAAGTATCACACGCCCAGCCAGCATTCCTGAGCGGAAATTGTTTGTAATTATTCATATACAATATTGACATAACAGCATGTTAAACACAAATATTTTATGCATAAACAATATAACCCCACAAAGTCTGTCCTTCTAAATGAAAGAGCCAGTCGTTTCACTGCAGCAGATGTTAGGACTCTGGCCGTCGAGATTCACTTTCCTGCAGAGATTCACTCCAACCCTAATCACACCTGGACACGCTAATCAAGGTCAGGATTACTGGAAAGTTACAGGCAGGTGAGTTTGATCAAGGTTAAAACTAAAGTCTACTGTAAAGTGAGAAGCTCTCGCAGAAAGCTATTCTGCATTTAAAAGACATCTAATAGCGTCCAAACGCAGCCCTGACGTCTAAAACAAGGCAGAATTTGGGCCGTCAGTGAGAATGTAATAGACGTCTAAACCATAGCCCAAGAATAGACTAGTTATCAATTAGATAGCAAAGAAATGAATTGAAATGATGGGATGTTTGCTGTGCTGTGTTCGAAGCTCTGGTTCTCATAGAAACATGATGTTAGAGTGTTAGGGGTAAATATTGTGGCTGTGGATCCACAACCATGATATGTTATTCTGTAGGTCCCTAATATACGTTAGCATCCAGCACATTGGCTGGACAGTTTTTTTGTTGTTGTTGAGATTACAGTATTTTCCCAGTTGGTTTTGCATGACTAAAAAAGCTGCCCGGAGGCATTGCCAATATGGCTTCCTAGTGAACGGACTTTCTTTGCAAGCGACATTGACCGAGGACAGTTGTAATGAGGTACGTACACAGTTGTAACACTGATTTCCCCTTTCATGCAAGTTCGAACAGTCATCATCCATGTGCACATTCACATTAACATATTTTCTTTGCACAGAAAAATCCAAATTCGCGCTGAAATATTTGAAGGAGAAAAAAACTCGTTTTTTTTTATTGTGAATAGAATGTCATTCATGTCTGATCATGAAAACATATTTTGCATTTAATTATTGATTTGTAATCTTGGGACATGCTAGCATGCAACTGTAAGAAACTGAGAAAATCAGACTGTTATATTTGGGGTCCCATTTTGACACATGTTGACATGTTGATGGTGGGACGATGTATATCTGCCATCACTGTGAACATCGAAAAAAAAATATAGGAATTGTGTATGCCTGTTTCTGACATTTAATTTCCCGGCGGACAGATATAGGCAAAAATGTACCATGTTTATTCTAGTCATTATTTGTGCAGTAGAGCAAACAGCAAAAATGTTACAACTGTATGTGGTCTACACAAATACTGTGCTCAAATTATTTGTGTATACGGTGTTTGTATTGTCATGATTTATTGGCCAGACAATAAAAATCACACAGAACAAAATGAAAACATTTAAATGTCACATCATGTAATTGTATAAATGTGTAACGGTCACCAGCTGGAGTGTCCTTGAGAGCCACCAGAGGGCACTCCACATCAGACTATTGTCATTCCCTCACAAACTACGTTTCCTATAACTCACTGTCCGGACTCATCATCCCTGATTACATACACCTGTGTCTCATTACCTCGTCATTCTCAGCCTTTTTAAACCATGTACACATCCATTCCCTGTGAAGTCTTGTATGTTACACTGCATCTCTGAGCAGTCTCATGGTCTCATCCAGGACTTCTTAAAGCTACACTGTGTAGGATTTACTACCATCTAGTAGGGGTGTCCCCGACTATGGATTTTCATAGTCCAATCAGAATCGTCAAGTCTTGCCTATAGTCGACTAATAGTCAAATCATGTGTATGGGGGCGGGGCTTTAACATTTCAAAGCCGCGATGTACAGAAAATCACACAAAGATATAGAAGAAAATGTATAAAAACATTTTGGATCAATAAAACTAAGAAATAACATTAATAACTCTGCAGACAGGATTTGCATTTCACATGCATAAAAATAAAAATAAATCGGCTTAATTACCTGTGCGAGCAGGCTCTAAGTACAGCACAACATCGATGCACCGAAAAAATAAACAATTAATTAAATATGAACAGAATATACCTTTCTAATAAATAAAAATACAAAACGAAATAAATCAGAATCAAGTCACAAGATGAGCAAATGTGTGCAAAATGCCTAAAGTGCAGGGGAATATATATTCAAAGCACAAGCCACAAATAGTTAGATTAGATAACCCTGACAGATCAATAAATAAAATTAAAATAAAGAAATTATTAAAATAACGATAGTAGCCAGAATTTTCAACTTTGTCTTCTTAACTGCAGAAAGAACAATGCTAAACTGGAGTGGCAGTCTTTTTAGCTAAAAATGTTCACAGCATCCAAAAATCAAATTAGAACCGGCTGAAAAGTTTTGAAATCACTTGTACCCTACCTGACCGAGAGAACAAATCCAGTCTTTCACGCTGTCTGTATCCGTTGGAGTCTTTGTGCGCGCGGATAAAATACATTCTAAAACACTTAACGTGAAAAACGTTTAACGACTCAATCTCCTAAAATAGTTAAATTAAGGAAAACCATGATCGCACTTCTGCCGGCCAACGTTAACAAGTTGGTTTTCCACGGGACATTCTAAAATGCTTAACGTGAAAAAAGCTTTTAAAACGCTTAAAAGGCACTTTAACGTGGCTTAATGTACACAGTAGCCTACACACTTTATGTGTAGATAAGCAGATGAACCCAGAATATGAACGCAATGCGTTCCTCCAATATTTTTAATGGAACTATTTTAGGAGATTGAGTCGTTAAACGTTTTTCATGTTACATGTTTTAGAATGTATTTTATCCGCGCACACAAAAGACTCCAACGGATACAGACAGAGTGAAAGACTGGTTTTCCTGATGCTAAATCCACCCTTGGAGAATATCCTTTCTGATGGTGTACATGCACACTTTAGATTTTCTTATCCCAGACATTGTTAAAGATTTAAATCCTTGCCGCCAAGACGCTCCTCTGTCGGTCACGTATTGAAAGTGAAACTTAAATCTGTCGCGGGGTGTTTGGATTTATTCACGCACGTTAAAAAATATTTATTAAAAGCTTCTTTCTTTGCACATTTTTATATACAGCATTATCATAATAGGCTGAATATTAACGTATTGACAGAAAACGTCTCAGGTTACGTATGTAACCCTGGTTCCCTGAGAGGGAACGAGACGCTGCGTCGAGACGCGGTGGGAACGCCCTGCGTGATTGCGTCGTGAAGCACGTGTATAATCAGTCCAATGGAAAGACGAGACGTCATAGGCGGGTGACGTCATCGACCAGGAAACTATAAGGCAGCCCCGCTGACACAGATCGCGTTAGCTTCTGAAAAGCCGAAGCAAGTCGATCACAGGCATGCAGGGAGTATGGCAAGGCGACGCAGCGTCTCGTTCCCTCTCAGGGAACCAGGGTTACATACGTAACCTGATACGTTCCCTTTCAAGGGAACTCGAGCTGCGTCGAGACGCGGTGGGAACCCTATACCCACGACGCCATATGACAAATGCCTGTTCTGTATGAAGACCATGCGCATACTAGGAAACAAGCACCCTAAACCCTGGAGTGGAGCCTAGGTCCAAGTCATAAAATCTAACAAATGTATGCGGTGAGGACCTGCCTGCCGCATTACAGATGTCAGAGTGAAACTCCTGATAATTAAGCCTTAGAGGCAGCCATACTCCTGGTAGAACAGGCCGGGACAGCCAAAGTTGAAGGCTGTCCGACTGCTTCATAAGCAAGTGAGATAGCCTCAACTACTCACTTGCTCATTATCTGTTTAGATGCAGGGCAACCTATCTTAGGTAACCCGAAGCAGACAAATAACTGCTCTTATATATACGCCACAGGGCAGCTCTGTGGACATAAGCATCCAAAGCCCAGACAGGGCATAACAGATTAATTTTTTCCTGATCTGGAGGTGGAGGACAAAAGGCCTGCAGCACAAATGACCCGCAAATTTAGTAGGGACCTAGGAATACAACCCGGCAAGGGGTGAAGAAAGACTATCACCATATCAGGTGCAAATCCAAGTACGTGCAGGCCTCAGCCTCATGTACCACGGAGAAGACGAAATAAGAATCTCACCTCAGAGATAACCCAGCAAAGAAACATTCATTGCAGAAATCAAGTACTGTACCATAGGGCAGATAGCAAGATTCAGATATTCAGTCTTCTCGTGGAGGGAGCTCTAGACTGGAGTATGGTCTCCACGACCTCAGTCGAGAGACCTGAATCTATGAGCTGGGCCCCCTCAGAGGCCGGGCCCATAGTATCCATAACTCCGGATGAGAGTAACTCCCGGGAGCAAAGATATCGGGAAATGCGTACAGGTGTAGCCTCAACCACACCTAATACGTTGCATCCAGTTCAAGCAGAGCTGGATGTGTCAGGGAGAACCACATAGGGCAATGTGTTGTATAAAACGATGCGAAAGGTAGACTTGAGTTTTGACCGAAGTTCTCCCAAAGGAGCTCCACCACCTTGGGGTGAAGTCTTCATTCCCCGGGCCTCAGCCCCTGCCTCAACAGGATATCTGCTCTGATATACGAGACCATCAGTGTGTTGTCCGGAAGGACAAGCACATGGTGACCTCTCAGGTCTGGCAGGAAGTATTTGAGAGCTCGAAATACTGCCATCATTTCTAGCCGATTTATGTGCCAAGAACGTTGATGGTCCTGCAAAAGACCTTTCGCTGAGCGGCCACTCATGACCGCCCCCCATCCCGTGAGGGAAGCATCCGTCGAAAGCGTTACGCGTCGACAAGAAGCCCCCAGCACTGGGCCCTGGGCGAGGAACCAAGGTTTCTTCCACATGACCAAGGCACGAAGGCATCGCCGCGTGACCTTGATCGTGCAAAATGGATTTCCCCTCAGAGAAAACCCCTTGATCCTGAGCCACCACTGCAAAGGTCTCATGTACAAAAGGCCAAAAGTGATTATGTTGGACGCAGCTGCCATGAGCCCCAACAGTCTCTGAAACTGTTTCACAGTGAGTGACTGGCCTAGTTTTACCCCCTTTACGACTGTGAGAATCGCAGAAATACGTGCAGGAGACAGACGTGCTTGCATTATTGTCGAATCCCATAAAACACCCAGAAAAGTGGTCCTCTGAGCTGGGAGGAGCACACTCTTCTTGGCGTTGAGCCACAACCCCAACCTCTTTATGTGAGACAGAACGACATCTCGATGCCGAACTGCCAACTGCTCGGACTGAGCAAAAATCAACCAATCGTCAAGATAATTTAATACGCGAATGCCCTGGAGTCTTAGAGGAGCCAGAGCTGCATCCACGCATTTTGTAAAGATGCGGGGTGATAAACCTAGGCCGAAGGGAAGAACCCAATACTGGTATGCTTCGCCCACGAAAGCAAACCTCAGGAACTTCCTGTGATGAGGATGGATAGATACATGGAAGTACGCGTCCTTCAAGTCTATTGTGACAAACCAGTCCTCGGACTGAATCTCTTACACAATCATATTAGCGTAAGCATACTTTGAACTTGAGATTCTGAAACCTGCTGTTTAATTGACACAGGTCTAGAATAGGACGCAACCCCTCACCCTCTTTCGGAACAATGAAGCAACGGCTGTAAAACCCTGACTGTCTGCTGGGAGGAGGAACCCCTTCTATAGCTCCTTTTGCAGAAGTATCAGTACTTCCTGCTCCATAACCAGAGCCTGCTCGGGGTCCACCACTGTGGGGAGGACCTCTAGAAATCTGGGCGGACGAGAACCGAACTGAATTCTGAACCCTTTTCTATAGTGTGCAGGACCCACTGAGAAATATATGGCAGTAGTTTACACGCTGCCAGAAATTCTACTAGGAGAACCAGTCTCTCGAGACTGGCCTCTGGATTTGGTTGAACAGTCACTTTGGTGCCCTGAAGCGGCGAACCGGCAGGGAACAACCGAACTGACCGTTCTACGCCCCTCCTCGAGGGTCGTATGGGGACGCTGACACCTCGGTGCCCTGAACGGAGAACCGGCAGGGAACAACCGAACTGGCAGCGCTGCGACCCTCCTCAGAGAGTCGCACCCCAGAGGGTGCCGAGGAGAAACGATTTCTCAAAACCGTCCCTGCCCCGGAGGAACCTTCAGAAGCCTGATAGCCTCAGCGTCAGGACTTCTTGTCTAAGTTTTAATAGAGATAACGACAGTCCTCAGATCTTGCCTACCTCTAACTAGCTTTATTCCTACGACCCTCCTCGGAGGATCGCTGGAAAAAAGCAGGCACCTCGGCGCCCTGAAACGACGAACCGGCAGGGAAACCGAAATGACTGCTCTACGACCCTCCTCGGAGGATCGTTTGGGGACGCTGACACCTCGGCGTCCTGAAACGGCGAACCGGCAGAAAAACCGAACTGGCAGCGTTGCGACCCTCCTCAGAGAGTCGCACCCCAGAGGGCGCCGAGGAGAAACGATTTCTCAAAACCGTCCATACCCCGGAGGGGACCACCCTCAGAAGCCTACAGCCTCGGTGTCAGGGCTTCTTCATCCAAGCTATTTTAGAGATAAAACAGTCCTCAGATCTTGCATATCTCTAACTGGCTAGACTGCGACCGCCACCCAGGTCCCCCTCAATTGTGGACGAGCCCGAATGGCGACGCTCTGTTTTGCTGCATTTTATTTATGCTGCGAGGAGCTTTAGTAGGCTGAGACTGCTCCCGCCCAGCAGTCTCAGGAACATTAGATCGGTGAGGAAGAAACCTCTGGAACGCCGCTGAATAATTTATTCTTCGTTTTATTGAAAGCAGAGCGTCCAGAAGAAAAGACATATTTTATCTTTATTTTTCTTTACATCAGAAAAACATATATATATATCACTCTGTGGCCACCAGCAGGAAAACAACCAAACTGGCAGCGCTGCGACCCTCCTCAGAGAGTCGCCCCCCCAGAGGACGCAGAGGAGAAACGATTTCTCGAAACCGTCCCTCCCCGGTATAGTTATCTGTTGCGCGACGCAATTCTCGAATAGCGTCAGTGCTGACATCCTCACATTCATCCATGTCCTTACATACTTTACCCACCAGCGCTGCCTTTTTAATTTTTTTTTATAATACTCATCAATTTTTATGATGGCTGGTGGGTAACGTCGGGGTTGTGATGACGCCGACTCGGGAGAGAGATAGCTCACAAGCGTCTCTTAAACTCGAGGCACTGTCATACCATGATACTTAATACCCATAACATTACTATAGTAGAAGTTTGGGGATTAAATACATAAATAGAAACCGGTTTTCAACACCTCAGTGTGGAGATAGGGAAAAAACGGCATTCCCTGACGAGGAGGCTGAGATATAGAGTTTTCCTTATATTTTCACTCTCATAATAACCGGCTGGCCAGTAATATTTAACTTAGCAACAGCACTAGATAAAACCTCCTTTTAAAAGTTTATTTTCTTTTTCTCCTCTTTATTCAACAGAGTTATGAGCTGACTTATTTATTTATTTATTTATTTATTTATAAACTCATAAACATCTGCTTTATTCTTTTTATTTTTTATTGTTTTGTTCTCTTAACAAAAACACTAACGATACCAATTCCTCGGAACTGGAAATCGCAGCATGAGTGCCTCATCCCGGGGAGGAGAAACCGCAGAGCGTGCTTTTCCCCGAGATAAGGCACTGGATCTAACAGGTGAAGGCAGAGATAGGGCGGGGCCCGTCTCAAACCCCGCTGTTCGATCCATTCGCAATCCCCAAGATGCGCGTCGACGCCGTGCCTCGGCAGCAGCGGGACCCGCGCCTCGGGGAGCGCGCACCGAACCGTCCTCCTCGAAGAACGGCCGGCGGGAGCGGAGCGTCCTCACGGACAGCTTCTCGCAATGCTCACAGTCAGCCCCCTCGAGAACTGACTGTTGGCATGCTCCACTCCCAAACAAGCAACACAAAGCTGAATTGTGTGTCCCCACTCGTGATATAACGTGGGCAGGGAACAACACAACGCTTGCTTGCTCTCTTTTGCCATAATATATATATATATTGCAACTTGACAGACAACAATAAATATGACAAGGACAGAATACACAGATCGCTTGCTGAAGGCACAGAAGCTAACGCGATCTGTGTCAGCGGGGCTGCCTTATAGTTTCCTGGTCGATGGCGTCACCCGCCAAACATCTCGTCTTTCCATTGGACTGATTATACACGTGCTTCACGACGCAATCACGCAGGGCGTTCCCACCGCTTCTCGACGCAGCTCGAGTTCCCTTGAAAGGGAACCGGTAGTTCTATGTGAAATCAGACATTGAGCGCCCTCATATAGCCAAAGTGGCATGATCCTCGTTTCATAAAACCTCTGCGAAGATTCGACCGTGAGATCGATAGTCGAATCAGGCTCCTCCTATCGAAGCATCGAATCTTCGACTATTCGGGGTCACCCCTACCATCTAGCGGTGAAATTGTAAATGACTACCAACTGAATATTACTTTCTAGCCCCTCCTATTCCGAGGGCGTTTTAAGTCCTACGGTGGCCGTATTATTGCCGGCAGTCGCGAGTAATCTTCCCCTCGCATTCGTCACGGTGCCACTGAGTGTAAAAATGCGAAAGGTGGAGCTTGAATTTCCAGGTATGTCCCTCTTTGTCTAATGTATTTTCAAGATCGATGCGCAACATGGCTGCCGCCATTCGAGCGACTCGCTCGTATGTATTCTAAATGGCAGATTATACACTTACGAGAATACTTAATTCGTTGGTTGAAGTGATTACTCATTAATGAGAGCGTATAATTTTGAAAGAACAAAGTGTTTTTTCCTAAAAATCTACTTAAAATATTACACAGTGTAGCTTTAAACATTGCAAATTTCTTTGGCCTTCCTGACTATGCTCTCGTTAACTTCTTTTGTTACGGACTTAAGTCAAGTCACCTCCATTTAAATAGCGCTTTTAACAGTATGAATTGTTTCAAAGCAGCTTTACAGTGATAATAGGAAACTAGATGCGAAAGTTCGTCAAGACAAACTTTAAGTTGGCTTGAGAAAGTTTGGACCAGAAAGTTTGAAGAAATTTAAAGTAGTTTGAAGTTTAAATTAGTTTAAAGTTTAAATTCATTTGAAGTTTAAATTAGTTTAAAGTAGTTTGAAGTTTAAATTAGTTTAAAGTTTAAATTCAGAGATTGTTTTGGCTTTACACCAGCTCTAGAATAAAGTTATTGTCCAGCTAAAGTTAGTTTTGATTGATTCACTTCCATTTCAAAGATCTTTAGTTATTAACTTTGGGGCCGCTTACATGACACCGTTCTAACAGAAAACGCTCAACGCGCTCCGGCCGCCCATCCGCACAAAACAGTGCCTGGTGTCTCGAGAACGCACTCCCTGAAATGGCTTTGAAGGTGCAAACGATCATCCGTTATCTCTGCGCAAACCTCAATGCAAATACTGACGTCGCGCACATGCGCATCACGTGTTCAGTCCATAGGTATGCACGTTTGAATATATGTGCTCAGGCGTGTAGACCTTTTTTACAAATCAATCCTCAACAAACTACTTGTCTGGCCTTAAAAATGTATAATACAGAATTATTTATCGTGTCCGCGTAGCCACATGGTGACTCTTTACAGATAAAACAACTCAACGATTATTACCAGACTAGGCTTATCCGTGATTGTCCTCGAGGGTCCCTCATTGAATTTTTGAATTATGCCCTGCTTTTGTGTGGTTCCTCTTTCACGTTTGGTGAGGTTGAGGAGGACATGTCTCCTATATTTTTTGGGAAGGGGCACCACACACCAAGATCCAGTGCCCATGTAGCTTGGCCCACCACGGTCACCAGCATCTCCAGCTATCGGATACGCCCTGGCCCCCTGAAGCGTCGGATACGCCCTGGCCCCCTGAAGCGTCGGATACGCCCTGGCCCCCTGAAGCGTCGGATGGGCCCTGGCCCCCTGAAGCGTCGGATGGGCCCTGGCCCCCTGAAACGTCGGCGCTTGCTTCGCCCTGGACGCATGCTTCGCTCTGGACGCATGCTTCGCCCTGGACGCACGCTTCGCCCTAGACGCCTGCTCCGCCTCAGCCTCCAGGCGTTTTTCCGCTCCATGTGCCTGGCCCTCCATCCCGCCCCCGGGTCCGCCTCCGCTCTACCTCCCTCCTGGACAATTTTAGGAGTGTCTGGAAGCTGCTCTTTTGAGAGGGGCTATGTAACGGTCACCAGCTGGAGTGCCCTTGAGAACCACAAGAGGGCACTCCACATCAGACTATTGTCATTCCCTCACAAACTACGGTTCCTATAACTCACTGTCTGGACTCATAATCCCTGCATACACCTGTGTCTCATTACCTTGTCATTCTCAGCCTATTTAAACCATGTACACATTAATTCCCTGTGAAGTCTTGTATGTTACACTGCATCTGAGCATTCTCCCTGGTTTCATTGTCTCTTGGTTTTTTGCCTGTTTCTTGGATTCCTTTTTGCCTCTGACCCCTGCCTGTTTGTTTATATGGACTGCCTTCCTGTGCCTCACCCTTTGCCTGTGTTTGATTACGAATCTGTATTACTCAAATAAACTGCGTTTGGATCCTCAACCTTTGTGTCTCAGAGCAGTTTGTGTCAAACTGTGTGTAATGTGACAAACAATTTAAATCTCTTTTAAGGTGACTAAAATGAACTTAATATTCTATGAACCAACTGATTTGTAAAGTTTCTTCCTTTGTTTATGCATAAAAGGGTTATGTTGTAGATGCTATCAGTACATTGATGCAAATATTGCTTAATAAATCCCTGCTTACACTATGCATATGAATTAGATTGTTGGATTATACAATAAAGAATATATTTTAGTGAGATACATTTTTGCACTTTCCAGCTAATGGACATCAAACTACAAAGCACAATTACCAATACATACAGAAATAAGTGTACATCCACATAACTTGTGTATGAGAATGTTACAATACATTAACTCATTGGTTTGCTTTTAACCTACAACAATGAATCCTTAATTATTCATAGCCAAGAAGACACTTGCTATTGTTTTCCATTGAACAAAAGGAGATTTGAATATATCAGGAACACTGAACTGAGTTCTTTCACATCTTGCGTTTGAACGGACAAATTCACACACATGTAAAAAAAAAAAAGTAATGTTTCTGTGAGTATCCTAGTAACAGTCTGTTATGGCTTAAGTGAAAATAAACAGTTGAGAAAGACCAGTACTGGTATATTGGATCTGTGCATTTGGTCTTAAAGTGACAGCAGCCTAATATTCCTGCTGCTATCTGTGTTTTTAATGTTAAAGGAACATGCCGACTTTTTTGTTGTGTTCCTTTAATCAAACAAACGACTAATAAAATATCTTCACTGCTCTACTGTAAAAAAACAACAAAACAACAACAAAATATATATATATATACTGTTAGAAATGAAAGCTTTAGCATAAGTTCTGCCGGGAAGACTCAATTTACCTTCTCATCTATCCAATCACATTCTAATACTCGTGGTTTAAAAGTTTGGTACTTACACACGTTTGAGTTTGCAGATGCTGACGCTTCCATTCACCTCCATCCTCCCCACCACCTCCAAGACGGATCCTTCCCACCACCTCCA
The DNA here is from genome assembly GCF_965113295.1 of Leuciscus leuciscus. Classification (NCBI taxonomy): domain Eukaryota; kingdom Metazoa; phylum Chordata; class Actinopteri; order Cypriniformes; family Leuciscidae; genus Leuciscus; species Leuciscus leuciscus. The sequence goes on along the minus strand of NC_138744.1, from coordinate 34,227,504 downwards.
AGACGGATCCTTCCCTCCATCCTCCCCACCACCACCAGGGTGGTCCCTTCCCATACCTCACGGGGGTCGGCTGCGCCCCTGCTTTGTCTTCAGGCAGGATATGCAGAGTCCGGACCCTCAGATTGCGAGCTACGGACTGGGCCTACGCCAAATAACTTTATTGCTTGCTGGGCTGTTAATAAATGTATAATTGTCACAGTATTTAGTCTTTCTGGTAGAACTACCTGAAAACGTACTCGGTTACTAACGTAACCTCGGTTCTCTCTAGAAGAGGGAACGAGTACTTGCGTAAGTATCTTACGCTAGGGGAGAAAACCTCTTTTCCTCGTGATATTGAAGCCAAAAATTATCCTTAATTTTGCAATAATGTAAAACGCATTGCAGCAGCATGCAGACATGGGCGAGACAGCTCGCGCGCCCATTGGCTGCTCTGCGGCAACTGCACCAGCCTATCGATAGAGGCCCCTCATGACGTCAGAACCAATGAGGGTGCTTCGCGGACATTACGTCATGTCTCGCCGAAAGCGGGTCGGGCTAGGGCTATAAATACGTCCCAGAGAGGCTGGTTTGGTCAGTTTTTTTTTCATCGCTGAAGCGAATCAGAACGTGACGCATGCACGGCAAGATACGCAAGTACTCGTTCCCTCTTCTAGAGAGAACCGAGGTTACGTTAGTAACCGAGTACGTTCTCTTACGAGAGGTTCTCTCGTACTTGCGTAAGTATCTTACGCTAGGGGAACACAGTGTAAAACGCCGTGCGTGCTTGAGACATAACACTAAAGTCCCAAGGGCAGGTGCCCGGGGCTCATACAGTGCCTAATCACAAGGGACTCACAGAGAATCCGGGAAGAGGGGCTAGAATAGCATAATTCCTGTAATATAGAGCTCTGATAAGAGCATATTATATCAAGTGTTCCACACAGCCAGGGCGAGCTCGGCCTGGACTGATAAATATGGGGGACTTACGCACTGCCCACAGAAGTATACAGACGATCAGTGATCGACGCTCTAGCAGTTTCAGCATCCTGAGCCGATAGCATCGGGCGGGCAATACTGAAAAATTAAACCGAGAGCAACCTAGCTTGTAAAGCGGGAACCTCGAGGTTATAAAACCTTATAAATGTAGACGGGGAGGCTCAGCCTGCCGCCATACAGATATCTTGCAAGGCAATCCCACTGGACCAAGCCAACGACGAGGCCATGCCTCTTGTGGAGTGCGCTTTGACACCTATCGGGCATTGCAGGCCCTTGGATGTGTAAGCTAGCGCTATAGCATCAACTATCCATCTGGATAGACTCTGTTTTGATGCAGCTAGTCCCTTAGAACGTCCGCTGAACAAAACAAAGAGCTGCTCCGTCTGTCTGAAAACAGATGAGTGAGACACATAGGCTCTTAACGCCCTGACCGGGCAAAGGAAGCCTGCGTCCCCTTCCTCTTCAGATACCGGCAGGGCCGACAGGGAGATAACCTGTGCCCTAAACGGTGTATTGAGGAACATATCCGTGCTTTGGTTTGAGTATGACTCTCGAGTCATTAGGCCCAAACTTCATACACGTCGCGCTCACTGAGAGCGCTTGCAAATCCCCTATGCGCTTCACTGAAGCGAGAGCCAGAAGAAACACTGTTTTGAAAGACAAGAGTTTCAGGTCTATTGACTGTATTGGCTCGAATGGGGCACCTTTCATGGCTTCCAGAACCGTTGAAAGGTCCCAAACGGGAACTGAGGGAGGTCTGGGAGGGTTCAGCCTCTTAGCTCCTCTAAGGAAGCGAATGACCAGATCGTTCCTTCCTAATGACTGGCCAAGCGGTGCCATGAACGCTGCTATGGCCGCCACATAAACTTTGAGCGTGGAGGGGGTTCTGCCCTTATCCAGAAGCTCTTGTAAAAAGGAGAGAACCTCCGGCACCCCACAGCGTGAAGGTGAAGTGCCACTCGCTGTACACCAGCTAGTGAACACAGACCATTTTGAGGAATAGAGCCGCCTCGTAGATGGAGCTCTAGCCTGTGTGATCGTGTTTAACACTCCCGCTGGGAGGTTAACGGGTACCCGTTGATGGCCCACACATGTAGGGACCAAAGCTCCGGGTAAGGATGCCAGATCGAGCCGTTTGCCTGCGAGAGGAGATCCCTCCTCACCGGTATCGGCCACAGGGCGGTACTCGTCAGCTGCATCAGGACTGGAAACCAGACTTGGTTTGTCCAAAAATGGGGCGACGAGTAGCACCGGGCATCCGCTCTCCCTGATTCGCTCTAACACCTGGGGTAGGAGCGTGACAGGGGGAAACGCATAGAGCGGGCAGCGGGGCCACGTGAGCCAGCGCATCCCTGCTCTTGGAGAAAAATTCCTGACAATGAGCGTTCTCTTGAGACGCAAATAGGTCTATTTTCGCTCTGCCAAATGTCCTCCATAGCAGTTTGACTGCCTGTGGGTGTAAAGACCATTCTCCTGCCGGAAGATAGTTTCTGGACAGTCTGTCTGGTCCCACATTCAGATGGCCGGGCACATGCGCTGCCCTGAGTGAGCGCAGATTGTGCTGAGCCCAGACCAGGAGGTGTTCCGTCAGCCTGTGAAGGATTCTGGATCTGATACCTCCTTGGTGATTTATATAAGCCACCACTGACATGTTGTCCGAACGGACCAAGACGTGGTGTCTTTTATCTGGGGACAAAAAGCGCCTCAGCGCGTTGTCGACTGCCATCATTTCCAGGCAGTTTATATGCAGAAGCTTCTCCCGTTCCGACCACTGGCCGAATAACGGTCTGCCCTCGAGCAGCGCTCCCATCCCGAGGTTGAGGCGTCCGTAGACACCACCATCACACTCGAGGAAGTCCCCAGGCTTACTCCTGACCGGTACCAGTCGGTCACTGTCCAAGGTTTCAGAGCTGCGACGCATTTCTGATCGACCTTGAGGCGCGCGAGACCGGAGGTCCAAGCTCTGCGCGGCGCGCGCTTTCAACCAATACTGCAGCGGGTGCATGCGAAGCAGACCCAGCTGAAGCACTGAGGATGCTGAAGCCATGAGACCCAGCATCTTTTGAAACTTTTTGAGCGGGACTAAAGCGCTGTGGTGAAAAATCTCTGTCATGCGCTGAATACTTAGTCTGCGCTGCGGCGACAGCTGTGCTGTCATAGACAGTGAGTCCAGATCTGTGCCCAGAAAATATATTTTCTGACTGGGAGACAGCGAACTCTTCGCCCAATTGACTGTGAGACCTAAATTCTCGAGGTGATCGAGTAATATGGTCCTGTGTTCTATGAGCTCCGACTGTGATCGAGCTAGAACCAGCCAATCGTCCAAATAATTCAGCACTCGTATGCCTCGGAGCCTGAGGGGTGCGAGCGCTGCATCCATACACATCGTGAATGCACGAGGTGCCAGGGATAGGCCAAATGGCAGGACTGTGTACTGATATGCCTGACCCTCGAAGGCGAATCTCAAAAATCGCCTGTGACGTGACGCTATTTGTATTTGAAAATAAGCGTCTTTCAGATCTATCGACATGAACCAGTCCCCTTGGCAAATTTGTGAGAGGATTTTCTTGGTCGTGAGCATTCTGAACCGTCGTTTCAGAAGTGCTTTGTTTAGTCGTCTTAGATCTAGAATGGGTCTGAGACCCCCGTCTTTTTTGGGTACCAGAAAATATCTGCTGTACATGCCCCCTTCGCTCTGAGCTTGTGATAAGGGTTCTATAGCCCCTTTGCTCAGGAACTTCGCTATTTCGGCTCGAAGTAGGTGTGCTACTTCCTTTTTCACCGTAGTATCGATTCGCGCCGCTTTGCGTTGCGGGCGTCGACCGAACTGTAGCGAATAGCCTCTTTCTATAATGTCTAGCACCCACTTCGAAACCCCAGGTAGCCTTGCCCATGCGTTTGCATGAATGGCTAGGGGTTGAATGCGAAGCGCGCTCTGGTCGCTCAGCGACAGAGGGGCTTCAGTGTGCTGCAACATAAAAGTCGCGCTTATGACATTTGAGGCAGGGGGCGCGCTGATAACAGCGGGCAGATTGCCCGCGCTCGACTCCTCTGCGGTGGTCAACCGAGAGGGGGAGGGCTGGGCGAGTCCCGTAAGACCTGTCATGTCTATGTGTGAATGTGGGCGTGGGATAGCGGGCACATTTACAACACTGAGAGCATTGTCCGCCTGAGCAGAGCGAATGCATGTTGGTTTCGTTTTACAGAAACCTTGAGACATGCATAACGTAGTGTTTGTGGGCACTGGGCAGTGGGCACATTTACCACATTTAATGCGCAATCGATCTGGGTCGATTACATGTGCGCGAGCCCTGTGCGACGGGCTGTGTTTCTGTGTAGGAATGAGCACTGGGCAGTGGGCATTTTGTCTACACTCATAACACCATCGGCCGTGGCCGGAACACCAGAAAACACACTCTTATGGGATTTATCTGGGTAGCCGTAAAAGCGGCGTTTGTGTGCAGGCAAGCGGGCTGTATCGCCGACTTGTTTACTGCAGAATACACTGGAACAGTCGCATTTACTGGAACTGAACGAGCGAGAAGTTGCCATAGAAACAGAGAGCGTCAACATGCTGGCGTTTGTTTGTAGGCGTGCGTGTATTACAATAGGCTCGTCCACTGCAATATTGACATTTCCAGAGAAATGTGTGAGAATGGAGGTAGATCCAGCTGCAGCTGGACTAGGAACACTCTTTTTTCCTTTCGCCAGTGACGCACGGAAACCATAGAAACGGTGCTTGGGTGCAGGCGAGCGGGTTGTACAACGCGCTCGTTGGCTGCAAAAATACACATCTGCAGTCGCCTTTTCAGGGAACTGACAGAGCGAGCATTGACGGCATAATTTTATCTGCCGGTCGACCCGGGCTCAAACACGGGTCTCTCACGTGATAGCCTGAGAATCTGCCACTGGGCCACAGGGGAAGACACATAGGTATTTAGTTAGCGCGAGTATTATCAGAGAGCGTCAACATGCTGCCGTTTGTTTGCGGGCGTGCGTGCATTACAACAGGCTCGCTCACTGCAGTATTGACATTTCCAGTCGCCTGAACTTCAGAGGGGAATGAGAAATGTGTGAGAAATAGATTTTGGCCCGGCCGCAGCGGGACATAAACGCTCTTTTCTCCTTTCGCCAGTGACGCACGGGAACCATAGAAACGGTGTTTGGGTGCAGGCGAGCGGGTTGTACAACGCGCTCGTTGGCTGCAAAATGCACATCTGCAGTCGCCTTTCAGGGAACTGACAGAGCGAAGCATTGGAGGCATAATTAGTCTGCCGTTAGACCGGGATTCGAACACCGGTCTCTCGTGTGAAAAACCAAAGATTCCGCCACTGAGCCACAGGGGGGGACACAAAGGCTTTCAGATGCACGAGCATTTAAGAGCGTCAACATGTTTTCTTCGGCGTTTGCTTGCAGGCGCTGCAATATTTATATTTCCAGTCGCCTGATCAGGGAACTGAGAAATGTGTGAGAAAATTCAGGTCCGTCCAGCTTCGGTGGGACTATAAACACTATTTTCTCCTTTCGCCGGTGAGTGACGTGTGAATGGGGCGCAGGGGCAGGGTAGCTTTCTTGTACGTAAAGAAAAACTAACCCCGACCGTCCGCTTCCAGCCTCCCCTGTGAACGGCGCAGTTTGCGCGGCTCGAACAGAGGGAGAGCAGGTATCATCCTCCAAGCAGGCAAGGCAAGCGGGCGCACCAGCGAGCTTTGCGGGCGGGGGGCGGAGGCGCAGTCTCGGAGAAGGATGCCAGGTGAGTCCGCAGAGTCACCATAGGCAGCAACTAGCTCGCAGTGAGGGCAGTCGCCGTCAGCGAGCGCGAGAGCTGCGCGTCCTCAGGAAAGGGGCGTCTTGAAAAAGACGCCCGGCTCTTTTAGTGCAATGAGAGTGTGTGTCGCGGCGGCGAACACACACATACACAAAACACAGTAGCAGAGAAAAGGATATGTACGCCGGAAAGCGTGAGCAGGAACGGCGACTGAAGGCGGCGAGTTGTCGACCGGCAGCTTCAGATGCAGAACAGAAGAGATAAAAAACTGACCAAACCAGCCTCTCTGGGCCGTATTTATAGCCCTAGCCCGACCCGCTTTCGGCGGGACATGACGTAATGGGCGCGAAGCACCCTCATTGGTTCTGACGTCATGAGGGGCCTCTATCGATAGGCTGGTGCAGTTGCCGCAGAGCAGCCAATGGGCGCGCGAGCTGTCTCGCCCATGTCTGCATGCTGCTGCAATGCGTTTTACATTATTGCAAAATTAAGGATAATTTTTGGCTTCAATATCTCGAGGAAAAGAGGTTTCCCCCCTAGTGTAAGATACTTACGCAAGTACGAGAGAACCTCTCGTAAGAGAACCACTGTTTATTTCATTTGTACCTTTGTTCTACTTTATATGTTGTGATATTGCTTGTAATTTGATTATTTGTGCATGTTTTTCTTACTGTTTACTTGTATTTAATAATGTTTTAAATGTAAATTAGTTAGGCTAGTAGTTTTAGCTTGTGAGAATTGGGAATTTTCACTGGTATCTAAAATGTTGGTGTCATTACTGCCTATTTTTGCAAAAACAGTTTCATGGTTGGTAAAAAAAAATGTATACATTTTCCCAAGTCAACAGCCATTGACAGGTGTGGCAAAACGTTTTAGGCCCTGCATGTTATAATGCAGTATGAAGAGGAAATTGAAAGATGAGCATATTTTAAGCTGTTAATTGGACAAATAATACATTCATACATTCATCAGATTCAAAAATACCTTGCATAAATATATTCTTTTGCAGAATAAACAGACATTTTTGGAGTGCTTTTAAAAAACAAACAAAAAAAACATTGATTTGAAATGATGCAATACTTGGCACAAGAACCTAATTCATATAAAGCAGTAGCAACACGCATCAGTAAGCGTTTGGCTTCCACCATATCTTCTGTGGGAGCCATATTTGTTTTATTAAATCACATAATCTTAAAATGCCATGTAGTTTCGTTTCTATTCCAAATCCATGAGCTCCTGCAGTACAGCTCTCTCTCGCCCCAGCCTTTCCTCTTCCAGAGAAGTCTAGCTATTGATGGAGGAATGGGCAAATGGCCAATATGTTCACACTAGATAAAGTTTCAGGACGCTGCTTCTTTAGTGCAGAAAAGTTAGCGACATAAGACGATGGCTTTCTTGGCATAACATTAGATGTGACAGAAAGCCAAACACGCCAATTACACACTGGGGGTCCACTGAATTCCCTGACTCGTGGCTTTCTCTGAGAGGACAGAAACTTCTCGCTGCTATGGTAACACTGACATGAATTAGCAATCTTCTCACTGCAGTAATGTTGTTCAGAATACACGAGATTCATGTGTAAATGTGTACTTTCGTCAGGTAGCGGAGTTTAGAGTATGTCAGCAGGTTATTTGAAAAATGTATTCAGATTCAAATACGGTAAACATAGTTGCTGTGTCAATTCTCCCCTGCTCATAGATTTAACTTATTTGCCCAAGATAACTGATCATGATAAGTGTTTGCTCTGTATCCATGGCAACCCACTGTAACTATGATCAGGAGGCCTGTGAACGGCAAACAGATCTGGCAACGTACACACTATGAAGTTTCAGGAGTGAAAACCGGATTTAAATGCTGTAGTGAGTCCCCTTAATTATCGTTCCATGTGTGAACGGAACACGCCTCGCTTCAGAAACAGCGATGAATGACACCATGGTAACCATAGAAACGTTCTGACCAAAGTAATATTACAGTGACAAAACACTTGTTGTGTTCAGCAATTTTAACTAAAGCCCGGTTGACGCAGGCGTTGTGTTTTGTTTATGCTTAAACACTGCTTCACAGAGCGGCTCTTGCAGTGTTGCCAAGTCCTCTTATTATAAGTGTTTTTGAGCTTGTTGCTTAAGCTTGCCTTGGTACATGTATTTGTCCAGAACTGTCTTGGTACGGACGTCACTGTTCGGTGCAAACAGTCGGATCTCAAAAACAGTCAATCACTGGCGATCCACACTCCAGTCCAGAAGGGGGCGCACACGGTAATGCAACGCTGTTTGCTAACAGGAAATAGAGCAGAACGGCCCGACCCAAAACAAGAGTTCAGGGATCTTGCTAGTAGCCTATATGCTGAGTTTCGATTAATTTTTGTGACGCGCTCCACAAACTTCATGGAAAGGAAAGCGGGATGGCAGAAAGCAGCCTGTTTGTTATCTGTATGTTACAAAACCACAAAGTTTTGTTTTTATTGTGACACAAATAAAAACAGACAAAGTGTCACATGATGTCTTACTCTTATATGTTTGTTCATAAATGAGTATTTTAAGTTGTTTCCACTGTTATAATGAGACAAAATCATTTGGGATTGTGTTGATTAGTGTCGTGTAAGACTCACTACAGTCCAGTGATGAAATATGTGAAGTCTCAGGTTCTGCTTCACTCGCTGTCTCCACGTGCAAAGGTGAAGTAGGCTCAGATGAAAATGACACACGTCTACTTACTCATCTTTCCATGATTTCTTGAAGAAGCGTAAGATTGAACTTTCTGCATCCGCCATTTGTACTGTCTGTTCAAAATAAATGAAAAGAAACCCAGCTTTGGGGATTTGTTGCTTTTTCTTGTTGAACCGAGCTCATATTGAACTGTGACCCCAAAACCGAGGTACGTATCGAACCGTGACTTCTGTGTACCTTTACACCCTTTTTTTTGTGGGTCGCAATATTTCGGTCTTATTTTCAGCACAAAGCATTTCTATTTATTTAAGTTTTTATGGGCTTCAAAATGCGTATTTTAACGTTCATCAGATATGTTGGGTAAATTCTGGTTGGTTGGGACACTTTTTCCCAATCATCTCAGTGGCATCTCAGTGGCAAAACTCCTATCTTTTGTCTGTCGTCTCTCATATCTCTTGTTGGACGTCATTAAACTGGTTGTTCAGATTTTTTTCCGTACACACTGCATATCATTTTTGTAAATGTGGTTGTCACTATTTTCGGGAGTTCATTTGATTGTAGAATGCGGTTATCAGTATCACTCCTGTAAATCACTGAACTGTGTGTGTGTGTGTGTGTGTGTGTGTGTGTGTGTGTGTGTGTGTGTGTGTGTGTGTGAACACAACAGGATTAAGCACTTACTGTAAAGGTGAATTTAGCTGCAGTGTGCAAGGTTATCATGTGATAGAAGACACACAGCATTCACTCTCAAAACACCAGTGTGATTATACCGTATGTAAAGGGTTTGTGGATGAAGAGAAGACAGCTTGAAAAAAAAAGAAAAAAAGATAAAGCTATAATTTGCTTTTTCACTAGAACTGAGACATTTTGGCAACAACACTTTACTTGCTTGACAAAGAATGTGGATCTTTTAAAATGTTTACACTGAAAGCATCTGGCAAATTTTAAAAGCATAATATGAATATAACTCCTGGGTTAATGTTAAAGTGATGAAGAAATCTAAATTGAACCTATTTACTTTCGTAATAGACATTCCTGGTCTGTCTTTGCAATCTTTCATCAAAATAACGTGATCCACCTTTGAAACGAGTTTTCTTTTCAGCGTATTGTTCAGCGGTGCTGTGAGATGGACGATGGATACACACTGATGCCAAATCCCCATTTTTCTGTACTATCTTCCCAAATTACACTGACTTTCTTTTATTTCTCGGCATCATGCTGATGCTTTAGTCTTTACAATGGCAACCAATGTAGATATTCTGGATTTAGACAACACTGCCTGAAATAATGGATCAAATCACTTCCAAAAAAATCTAAACAGATACAATTTTTGAGCAGCATAATAATTTATAATATTGGTAACACTTTACAATAAGGTTCATTAGTGAACATTAGTTAACTACCTTAGATAACGTGAACTAAGAATGAACAATACTTCTACAGCATATATTAATCTAAGTTGATATTAATTTCAGCATTTACTAATACTGTACATTATTTAAATCAAAGGTTGTATTTGTTAACATTAGTTAATGCACTGTGAACTAACATGAACACACAATGAACCGCTGTATTTTTATTAACTAACATTAACTAATATTAATAAATATTGCAACAAATGTATTGCTCATTGTAGTTCATGTTAGTTAATGCATTAACTAATGTCAACTAATGAACCTTATTGTAAAGTGTTACCATAGTAATATTTGCAGTTTTCAACATGCAATATTCAGTTTACCTCAAAAAGACCTTGTATTGTGAAAATAAGGGTGTGTTTACATTTGTAGTTCAGTTCTTTTGGTCCGGACTTTTAGGGGTCTCAGTCATAACAATTTATGTATTTATTTTTTATAATAATATACTTTTTTTTCTGTCGTTTTAATTTTTTTATTGGAATATACAAAGGTACAGCAATATTAATAAATGTATACGTTCCTTTTTTCTTTTTCTTTTTTTTGCACAATACTTTTTAATCCAACCAAATCTGCCAAGTGTGAACAGACCCTAAGAGGCTGTCGATTTGAAACTTGATTTCATGTAATGTCGTGCAATGCAAAATGTGCTATCTTTAGAAAGACAACCAGTAAGTGCCAGAGAGCTCTAATGATTTCATTTCACACTAATAGTTTTTGCCATAACTCCTAGTGTCAATGATGATGAATGCTGTTTTTGTTTACCCCAGTATTGCTTAGTAAATCAAGGGAGGGCTACAAACATCTGCATAGTTGTGTGAAACGATAGGCCCGCGAGTCCAGGTTGAAACAGAGGGTTCCAAATGCCACATTGAGCCACATGCTAATTAGTGCCGGAGAGAGTTAGAGAGATTTCCTAATGACACTCCCCCGGGGGATTCAACCACCAAACTCACAAAATTTCAGAGTGCGCTTCTGTCGGCTCTGACAGCGAGAGCAATGGGAACAGCTTTTACTGGGGGAAACAAAGACTTCGCTGAGCTCCTGTGGGAGGCTTCATTTGAATCCTCTGTCTCTCGCTGTAGCTGTAGCGTCAGTTCCTTCGAAGCACTTACACGAAACAGCTGCATAATTGTGCCTCAAGCTTCAGTGCGTGGAGAACTGACACAGAACATAGAAGGGATTGGAAAAACTTCACTTGATTTCAGCAAAGTTTGAGTATACTCCCAATACTGCTAAGAGGGACTCAGTTTTGCTCACTTCAGAAGCAGATGTACCACAAAATGGAATGGAAACTTGTGCATCCATTCGAGTGAGATTGTTTTCAGTGCAATATTACTTTTAGTATTTCTTTACATCCACATCTTAGGGATCAGGGTTTACTGGTTAGCATGAGCTGCTGGTCGATGCTGTAACTAAATCATTAAATAACCAAAAAGCATGGCTGAATTCAGAACATAATATTAAAATATTACCATTTCTACATTATAAACATATGCTTAAAATAATAAGAGACGAATGCCCATGTGCTGTTGCAAATTCAGCCGGCACTTCTCCATTGATTATTAATCAAAAGTAACTGTGTGTTCTGACGCAATAATGTTTTGTGCAGTAAAGGCCAAACTTTGTTTGTTTTTTTATAGATACTGTAGTGTGTGTGTGTGTGTGTGTGTGTGTGTGTGTGTGTGTGTGTGTGTGTGTGTGTGTGTGTGTGTGTGTGTGTGTGTGTGTGTGTGTGTGTGTGTGTGCGTGCGTGCGTGCGTGTGTGTGTGTGTGTGTCTGTGTGTGTGTGACACAGATTTGTCATCAGTACTGTACTCGTGCAGCTCGCACATACAGCTTGATATTTTCTGCAATAACTAGTGTGGCAAAACTGCTCTGGCCCATTGTTTCATAATCAAAGTAAAAAAGATAATAAAAAAACAATAAAAAAAACCAGCAACAAACCACTGGAGACGGCAGCAACTATAGGGATGTCAGGATAAATCTTTTAAACACATCTCACAGTACATTACCAGCTGAAGTATCAGTATTGAGTTAATTCATAATTCAAATCTACAAAATGAACCATATTTTCATAAATACATAGATGTCAATGAAAACAGACCTAATTTCCCTCTGAATACTTTATTAATGAGAATGAATTACTGGCTATTGTTACCAATCAAATTAAATCAGTGTTAACAAAATCTATTTTAGCACTGCAAAAGTGGCACAGAATCTGAAGTTACATTTAGATGGATTTACATTGACAGTTTAATGCTGCTCAGAGGTGGGATTAATGCCATTACAATTGCATACATAATGTTACAAGATTGATGTTTTAAATATAAAACTCTGGATATTTACATATGAGATATTGGGGAAAATGTAATACGAATACATTTAAATTGGAAACTAAACCCGCCATTAAGTGCCAGCAAGTTTTAATGATTGAATAATTTATTCAACCGATTTGTTCAAAACTGCTGATTCGTTCAGGAACTAAGAAAGTGATTGTTTTTATGAATGGCTCAGTGATTCATTGTTCAAAAATGCTGAGTCATTCAGAAACTATAAACACCTGCTGTGTGTTGCTCAGAGAAGCGCAATCATTCTGCTTTGTTTAGAACTATTTTCATTGGCAAAATGATCAGTGATCAGAATCAAATATATTGTATTGACAAAGCTGAAACCTTCTTCAAAAATCGTTGTTTGCATTTGCAGATGAAAAGAAAATCAATTAAGTTCGCAATATTTTTTTTTTTTTTACTATTAAATATTTGTATTTTTACTCCACTAAAGGGCACATTAAGTGAGGTCATTGTGCTCTCGTCCGTATACATTTCTCAAAACAGTATTCAAGGCTGTCCAGTGACCATCATCATCATCATCATCATCATCATAATGCTGATAATGGGGTGTTTAACACTTGGCTAGTTTCTCAAATTGTGTGTCCAAGTTTGAACAAATGATTTTAAAACTCACTATTTCTGAAGCACCCTAAATATGAAATCTTCCCCATTCTCCTGGATTGTAACTGCTCAGCCCTGCAGTCAAGATTGTGTTACAAATATTGGCAGAGCTGGCGAACGACATTTCTGACAGCTCTGAGAGGGTTGCTTAAGCATCAGGTCCTCGAGCTCAAGACTGTGTAGCTGTGTTTAAAACAGACTGATAAAAGAAACCCTCCGGCTACAGAACTGTTCGCACTGAATACACCAAGCAGACCTCCAAACTATCACCCTCTCTTCTCCATCTCAGAGACAGAACAACTGTGGCCTAGTGTTGTGAAGAAGTGCAGTGCTATCACCATGTGTCCTTGATCAAACGTTATAACCTCAGGATACACAGGGATAATTGTTGCATTGGATAAAGTGTGCCGTTAATGAGTAGCCTACTAACATTTAAGTTTATATTCCTGGAGGATTAAAGTACAATTACCTAAAGCGATTAGCAAAGGAAGTCTGGTAGCCTAAAGTAACACAAATAGATTGAAGCTACTCAGAGAAATGGTTTTATTGAGGTTGAGCAAAAAGGTTACTAGTTACTAAAGGGACTAGTTCACAAAAGTAGTTAAAAAAAAACAAAACATAATTGTAAATATTTAATGAACGATCTGATTGACAGCAGTGGTTCTTGATGCAAAGTTGTTCAGTAGCTGTTAACACTTTATTTTACAGTGTAACCTTATGTTACATGTACTTACTTTAGTAACAGTGATTTATAATTGCATGCAATTAACTCTAAACCAAACCCTACAGTAAGTACATGTTATTAATAAATATTCCTCTGAATTTAAATGTATTATTACACTGTAACAACATGCCTTCATATAATGTGTTACCAACTATTACTTAGCAAAACAGTGGTTTACCACACTAATTCCCTCGCTATTAACCTAATTAAAAAAATAAAAATAAAAAAATAAATTGAATTTCTGGCTTTTGTTTTTAGCCACTTCCAGTTATTTTAGATGTACAAAATCAGAGTGTTATACTGCTTGAAATTGCAAACTGGAATTTGTTATTATGTTTTTCTTTTAATTATCGTTAACATAAATACACTAGTTTGTAGCACAACTAGTTTTACCGTTTGCATTTTTTTTTATTCTTCAGTTATTTACATAATTCAGAAGTCTTACACATTCACAGAAATAAGATAATAACTGATAGACTGGTGAGGTGTAAGTAATGTGATTAGTTGAACTTTATTTGTCACATAATCAATGGGTTGGCATTGGGGTTGTGAAAGATGAGGATTACTTTCCAAATTTTTTTTTTATAAATACTTCTTAAAGATGTTTTATGTCATAATCTAAACATTTCTGGTGAGACTGCTGTTATAGAAACTGATTTTGTTCTAACATTGTCAAATGCAGAGGAGAGTTGACCAGATTCAGCCATCACAGTTTAAAGAGACTCCTGTACTGTATCTCAGAATGCAAATGTAAATCACGTAAAGTTCCTCTTTAGTGATTGCCCATGTTCAGGCTCGTCTGTGCGTTGATTGAAGGAACACGAGCACAAATGGCCTTGTCCTCTTGCTCCGTGATTTGTGAGATCTCTGGCGGTGATAATTTCACTTTTTTACTGTGGTCAATGCAGAGTATGAGCAGAACGCACCGTTTTACTTCTGCCACGTCTGAGGAGACCACAAGCTATAAAACATTAATAACAGGCTTCAATTATATGTTAAAGAACTTGAAAACATAAACTGCCACAAATAAATCAGTGCCTTCTTAATCACTGTATTAGTTATGGAATTTAACATCTGAAAGTGCCAAATATGGTTTAGGGGACATGACAAATATGTACTAAAAAGTATATTTTTGATTGAAATCGACGAAATTTGATGAAGTTGAGTAGTTTTCCTCACTGGATATTACTGTTGGCTGTTTAACATCTTGTGTTTCTCAGTATCTATGGTGGTTACGGCCCTGGATAAAATGACTAAACAGGTTTTCCTGCTGTGGCCCTGAGGATCACAACACATAAGGATTGAAGAAGAAAACAAAACTGACAACACAACAACATTAACAGCATTTAATAGAAATGAAACATTTGGAAAACTTCATTTGCAGTCACTCAAGTGTTCCAGGCTTCTAGCACACGGTTTATGCTTTGGCAACACATATCGTTGCATAGCAATAAAGCACTTTTTAATTGAACTGAAACTCAATTGTTGTTTTTTTGTTTTTTTTGCAAGGTAGGAAATTGTTTATTATGTAATTATATTAACTATGAAGAAATCTGGCAGTAGTGTTAGCAGAGGTATGCCTATAGAGCTAATGCTGGATAATAGGCTTGTTTTTCATGCAAATTTATTGGGACAACAAATTTGCTTAGTGCTAACAAAATTAACAAAGTGGATATGTTTTTTTTTTGTTTTTTTTTATAATCTTGTCTGTCAACTGGGTGTGATTAAGAAGAAAATGATTTGCTGCGACAAAGTGACTAGAAGTCATTTCTTTTTCAAAGAAAGAGTGTGATTTGTGGTGACATGAGGGCAGCGACTGTGCATCGTAAAGGAATAGTTCATCTAAAAATAGAATTTCTGTCATCTTTCAATCACTCTTATGTAGCAAATTTGTTTGTTTCTGTTTTTTTTCCCCCCATGCAGTTACAGTGAATGGGCCATAAAAGCTATGCAAAAGCTCCATAAAAGTAGTCCATATGACCTGTGCACTGTCAGCTCTTCTGAAGCCATGTGCATGATGTGTGATGAACTTGCCAAAATGTCTGCTATTCCCTGATAATGTTTTATTCCTGTTTTATTCACACTACTGTGACCGAATCAAGTTGAACTGTTACCTTCATAGTTGAACGGTTTGGTGTTTCCCGAGAACATAATTCCAATGAACAACATCACAAGTTCTGTGGTTAGAAGCATAGTTTTTTGTTAGCATGACACGTGGATAATGCTTTTTGGGGAAATTAGCAAGCTAACATGCAGTGCCTTCTGTTTTTGATCATTCTATGTTTTATTCCATATGTTATCTACATCTTTACTTCTACATAAATGCATTGTTTTTGAAGACTGCGCATGTGTTTGAGTGCCTCGGAGAACAAAACAGGGAACCTGCCACTTTCCCCGAATGCCTTTTGTCTTGAGCATCTTTTTTTTTTGCATGTTTCTGTTGTCCATGTAAATGAGCTATAGTAATCTGACATTCAATCTCAAATTGACAAATTCGAAGTTATTACTCCACCACATGTGTGATGTTATTAACGTCAGTTTCGTTGCTGGACAAACATTGTTCGAATGAAGGATATGTGCAACAATGTTACGGTTTCGGGAAACAGCCGTGACTGTAGCATTACTGTAGTTCATTTATTGTTCAATATGCATATGGCGTGTTGTTGAACTATGTTGGTAATTATGTAACTTGCGCAGATATGGATCAACTTTTCATATGTGACTGAATGATTCGCTCATGAATCAGCTGACCAATCACAATACTGAGCTTCTCGAAAAAGCAGACTTTAAAGAGACATGAACAGAAATGGAGAGTTTCAGGCAGAGGGTGATAAGAAATGCTGTAGCAAAGTACAGTAAATGACTAAAATAATGATTTTTGAACTTGATATATTCTAGCAGACCCCAAAAATAGAATTATAAAACATGGGCAATTTAGAAGCCTGACAGACAGTCCTAACCCTCATTCACTTTCATAACATCTAAATCATGATTGTATTATTATCGTATTCCTTCAGGTCACGTGTCGATGAATTAGACTCTTTGGAGGGAAAGTGTTCACTGATGTCATTTAGTTTGATTTACAAATCACAATTTCCATTTACTGGCTCAATGTTTGAGTCAGTATTCATATAACCCAGCAGTTCAGGCTTTGTCATCTTGCGGCCTGTAACATTTCTGCTCCTAATGCTGTTGCACTGTATTGTTGCAATATGGCAGGTAATGGGTTTCTGTTCTCTCTCTTGTTGAAGTGCTGATGGTGCAGGTTGTTGAGTTGTTTCTTCACCAGAGTTATTGGGATTTGCTCTACTGTGCTGTTGTTCTACACAAACACATTCTCAATGAGGCTAACAGTGAATTTAAGATGAAAGAGCGTAACTTAAGCACTAATCGGACAGCAATGTGGACGTCTGTAAAAAGACATTTGCATGGCACCTCAGTGATAAAACTCATGCATTCGGATGGCGATTTATTGACGGTGGAAGAGAGTTTTGTGATCATACAGACCCGCGAATGTGCTGCTCACGTGGTCATTCACATGATTGTCTGCTGTAAATAAAATGTCATATGCTTGGAATAATAAGAATAAATTCATATTTAAATTAATAATATGAAAATAATGTTCTATTTAATATTTAATTATTGAAATGTCCTGTTTAAAAATAAGAAGATATACGCACTATAGTTCAAATAATTGTATCTTAAAATTATGGATGTCATTTTAAAACTGTGAAAATTAGCGGAAATAAGTCAAAACAGCCTCTTTACATGAGGTAAACACAAAGCTGCATGGTTTATTCTTAATGTATATAATTGCTGCCATAATAACAGCCCATTTCAAATGTGTACGTGCTTTTCTTCTCTTTATCATTTGAGCGGTGATGTGGATTCAGACGGCAATTACAATAACACACGATCTTGGTGTTTGTCTAAAAACAGTAGGTAATCCGGCTGGGGATTTTTATGCGGGTGGTGGGAGAAAAAACACTGACATTCTGGATTCGGATGGCAATTACATCACAGACTAGACTCTGTAACTGACGAAAATACCGTACGACCCCATGAGAAACCATTACCATCCGCATAGGGCTTATGTATTGTGTTTTACAGCTGTGGATACTATAATTCAACAGGTATCACAATGAAACTATTGAGCTGGATGTCAGCGAAGGAGAGCCACTGATAGAGGTTTGGCAATGATCTGTCAAGGCTAGAAAAAAGCTAGGCTTTTTGAAAGCGTGGGACAGTTTTTTGAGAGGACTGGCTGGTTGTAGTTGTTGCAGTTGCCAGTTATTCCCTATAATTTAGATTTAAAAACCTAAAAACTAAATTCTTGTCATACTGTGTGATGATTGCTTTGGACTCGGTGTCTGTGATGTTGTTGTCTAAGACACATGAAGTCAGCGCAGTGAGATTCTTCTCAAGATCAGTAGCGCTTCTGTCACACACAGATGTCTTCTCTCTCGTATTGGCAACACTTCAGTCATATCAGCTGTGACTCAAGTGTTTTTTACCTGACACACAACGCTAAAAGACTTTCTGTAGCAGCAGATGTCATTGGCATGTCTGCAGTCACAGCGGAAAACAGGAGCGAAAGTACATCCCTTGTATTTTGTCTTCTAGCTGTAATTTATTTACGAGGCTGAGGCGGATATCTTGTTTATTGAATCATATCCATCCATCTATTTATCCATCCTCCTCTCCAAAAACCTGAATTATTAATACAATTTCCAGATTCCAGTGCTATTACTGAAATACACTATTTAATCACATTGGGGCTTTGGCTAATCACAATAACATGTAATTTGCAAACACATTGACTTAAATCTATTAGATCTGGTATTACTTTAATCTGTTAGTTCAGGTTGCACTATAATCAGTTTGGTAATTAATTTAATCTATTAGTTCTAGTATTAATTTAAATCTGGATTAGAGGTTCATCATCTGCGGTATTACAGAAAAGCCTAGTATACACACACTACGATAAACCAGAAGCCTTTGCAGTAATTGGGTAAATTTGGATAATTTGATTCTTTGTTATATCAGTGGTTGTCAAACCATAAATGGGTCACAGATCTGTTCTGATTATCAGATTGGAAACAGTTACTATACAAACATGCATCAATAGCAGAATAAATCTGAATAGCTTTTAAAAGAGAGGAACAACTTCATTCCTATATCTTTAGATGTTGACATCAAAAGTCCAATCAAACTCTACTGTATTTTGTTGCAATTACATCTGTCACGTTTTGAGCCAAATTAGACAGATAACAAAAGCTACATAAAATATAGATTAATTTGCAGCAAGGCATGCATTGCAGTCACTTGATCCTGAAAGCATGAAACCATAAAAAGTAAAAAAAAAATAATAATAATAATAATCAGGAATTAATTGCGCAATTGCAGGTTCATTTTTCAATGGGTACAAAGTGGCTCACCACATTTTAGTTATGGTGAACGATCTCGACGCTGTGTTGGTTCACCACTCAATCTCCAGTTACCAACAGTGGCTCATTGGAAAAATGTGCATTCTTACCAAACTCCAAAAATATACCTAAATAATCCACTGCAGTTTCCATCAATAAACACCAACAACTTTTATTCCTTTTCACACACATTATGGGGTAGATTATTGATTAATAGCCACTTATTTCCGTGCGATTCTTGCACAATACTATGTTATGACCTCAAAACACTTTTAACCATAGCGGATGATGTAAAGTAATACATTTTGACATTTGTATCATACAATCAGCTCAATATGTTTGGCTTTTCCAACATAGTAAACTTGCTCAGCAGCTCATCTGATCCAACACTGCACTTGAGATATGGAGCGTCCCGTGAAACACAGGTAAAAATAAAATATCTCAAAGGCCTCGTTTACACTGTAAGTGAAATGTGACCCAATTCCGATTGTTTGCTCATATGTGACACAGATCGATGTGTTCTATGACTGTGTAAACAGGAAAAAATGCATGCATTCGGATATTTCGAGATCGGTTTCAGGCCTCATTCATATGTGGAAATAAATCAGATATGAATCAGATATGTGCCAATGCGACTGTCATGTAAACAGGCGGATCGGAATTTCTGAGGCATTATCTACATCTCTGCGGTTTAATGACGAGAGTAACCCTGACGCGCATCTGCGAAGGGACGAAACGTTGCGTCGTCGTAGGAGAGGAATGTGGACAAACGTTGACACAACATATAAGGTTGGCTTGTTCATCCTAAAATTTCAGACCGACCACTCCTCGTTAAAGACAATATTTAAACACAATCTGCTCCCACGAGTCCTGAGATCTCTCTCTCGCTCTCAATAACTGAAGCATGAGCAAAGGCTGCAATGATGGCACTTTTACTCCTCCTCCGCCTCAAAATCATGGTGATGTTTGGCGAACTTCGCATATATCATCATATATAGCATCAAGTATATTTCGTGTTCGTCCATCTGTGCAAGAGAAGTTAACCCTTTAAGCATGCACAATGTCTCAGATAGTATGGCATCGGATATGGGTCACAATTGAAAGAACGTGTAAACGGACGGTGAGAAAATGTAATATAGGCAACAAATCAGAACTGAGCATCAAGACCAGCAGTGTAAACAATAATTCTCTCAGTTTGGGTGATTTAGTGTAGGTGCTACATTAATTTCAAACATGATAGAACATTTATGCACTTTTAACTGACATTTCACAGTGTTGCGGAATGTAATAATGTAATGTTTTGCAGAAATTGGCACAATGCCAATTACATATTTGTATGACAGTCTTTATTCCATTTTGACAATCATAAGCATCATATAATAGCACAAAAGTCCCTGAAACAACAGAGGTAGCGGCGGACATGAATCTCCACATCATCAACGGCCCGTCCGCTTTGATGTGAATTTTTCATGCTCTTGTATCATTAATGATTTGCATGGCCTGACAAATATGCAGGTATAAATCAAGCCAGAGAGATTACATCCTAAACTATTTAAGAGCCGTTCTGAGCTCGCTAAGCTCCCGTGGAATAGATGTAATGTAATTATTTTGCCTTGTTTGTATTGGGTAGGGTCATTCAGGTTAATTGAGTATTACTTCAAAACACTGGCAGAGAGCCACACTTTCTGCCTGTACAGTATATCGTCTTTAATTAATAATAAAATAGACGGCAGCAGGTTATGTCAGCCAATGACAGGCAAACAGAGTAAGACAAAAACAAAGTCAGTCTCACTGAAGCGCCTGACAGATATTAGGAGACGATGTGGATAATCAGATTCCTGCTGTCAGATGGAGGATCTGCCTGACAATTGAACAAATGTTGCAGATTATCTGAATTAGCTAAATTTGTCTTAAATAACTCATAAGCCCTATTCATACGGCAAGTGTTTCTCATGGGGTCGTAAGGTATTTTCGTCATTTACAGGGGCTAGTCGGTGATTTTATTGCCGTCTGAATCCAGAATGTCATTGTTTTTCTCCCACCACCGGCGTAAAAATCCCAGAAATCGTGTGAATTACCTACTGTTTTAAGATGAACACCAAGATCGTGTGGTATTTTAATTGCCGTCCGAATCCACATCTCAGAGTTTACAAGAAGAGATCACTTCAAAATTCACTGTTTAAATCCTTTTTGACCACTGCCGAGATGCCACAGATGCTTGTTTTTTACAGACATACATCTGGATGCTTGTTTCAAACTGCAAGTTGTTACAGTTGTTTTATATATTGATATTATATACAATTCATAGTTTAAAAATGTGTAATCATGATAAAAAGTGTAATCACAATAAACCTCATTATCAATAGGCCTACAATATTCTTTTGGATTGCAGGGTTCTAATCTAAGGGATTTGGTGTGCTTTTAATTATAGAAAATTGTAATGCATGTATGTAATTAGTACTTTTATTGGGAATATTGAACATCATGAGAAATAATTACACAGATGGAGCAGGTTATGACAGAGCTAAATATACAA
Organism: Leuciscus leuciscus; assembly: GCF_965113295.1. Taxonomy (NCBI): domain Eukaryota; kingdom Metazoa; phylum Chordata; class Actinopteri; order Cypriniformes; family Leuciscidae; genus Leuciscus; species Leuciscus leuciscus. Next base: position 34,206,043 of record NC_138744.1, on the reverse strand, counting down.
CGCAGAGGCTCTTACACACGCCGAGGCTCTTACACACAACTGTTATCTCTTAATCCACTGTATGAATGGATTTGATCATGTATTAGTCTAATACTTAATTAACCACCGTAACTCTGTTACATATCGAAGTATGGTTTATCCATGAGATCTTACACACTTTGGGCCCTATTTTAATGATCTAAGCGCATGGTCTAAAGTGCAGGGCGCAAGTTCACTTAGAGTGTGTCCGAATCCACTTTTGCTAGTTTAACGACTGGAAAAATGGTCGGCGCTTCCGGCGCATGGTCTAAAAGGGTTGTCTCTATTCTCTTAATGAGTAAAGGGTGTGTTTTGGGATTTACGTGCGTTAAACCAATCAGAGTCTCATCTCCCATTCCCTTTAAATGCCAGTTGGGCTCGCGCCATGGTGGATTCGCTATTTAGATGACGGAATTTGATAGTGGAAAGGCCGAACGGGTCTCCAGAGCGCAAACACAAGAGCTTGTGCGCGAGGTAAAAGTGCACAAGCAGATCATCTACGGGACAAGCCGGATTCCACCATATCTTTATGCACACAATAATAATCTTTTACATTGTAATCCTTTTCTTTTAAATATTTGGCATGTTTTTGTGCTGCTGTGCGTCCCTGTGTGTTTAACAAGCAGAGTGTACGGACGTTGTGGACCCGCCTATAGGCGCAAATTACTAACGTGCTCATTAAATAACAAAAAAAAAATATTGTGCCATTGACTTTAGACCAGGGTTCAGTTGGTCAATGGCACAGTCTATTTCTGTTGCCTCAAAATAGCAACGCTCCAACAATGCGCCAGAACACATCTCATTTCCAGACCAGCACGCCCATGGGCGCTCAAATGGGCGCAAATGCATTTGCTATTTAAACAAAGTGGCGCAGGACGTGAAAATCATAACTTCATCGGGCTGAAACTAGCAAGAAACACGTGCGTTGCGCTTGGCGCTGCATTGCACCGGGTGTAAGATAGAGCCTTTTAACTCTGCCAGGATTTTCATCGGCGTGATTGAAAGTGGTTAGAAACTGTAGACAAAGGACTGTTTTTCCATTTACTCTTATGTCTGACAAACAGTTGTGGGTATTAAGGGGTTCATAACCTCATTTTAACCACAGTGCTTTTAGACTTCCTTTGTGAATTATTGTGTTGCCATTTTGAATGCAGTCAGCTCTATTTTTATGACTGTAAAGCCTGAGAGGTTTTGAATCTCATGCTGTTGAACATCAGAAAGTAAACAGACTTGAAGGTGCATTGCTTCTTGATTAAATATCAAATTACAATCAAAACAAAATCACAATTTTTTTACTGTATTGCATTAATATGCATTAAATACTCCCTAGATCATCTCTTCAGAAGGATTTCCAGTCTGTTTGGTATTTGAATTTACCATGAACCCACATTGAAACCCATTTTACTTCTATAATGTGAGAAAGGAAAAAAAACAAGAAAAAAAAAAAAACAGGAAGTTTCATATCTTGCATTGCTTTCTCCTGTAAAAGACAAAAATATATTTAGAAGAAAACATTATTTTTTTTTTTTATGAAAGAGTTAACAATTCACAGTAACAATTTACATTAAGGGTTTATAAAGATGTTCATTAATGACTATTATCTCATTTACAAATTCATGATAAATAATTGATAAACAGTTATAAAAGGGTGACAAACATTAATGCTTAATAAATATATTTAGTCGCACTTATTTTACTCAAAACCAAATTCCTGATTTATTTAATGATGCAGCAAAATAGACAATCATAGAGAGACTGAAGGGTATCTGTGGTTCTCTTACGAGAGGTTCTCTCGTACTTGCGTAAGATATCTTACGCTAGGGGAAAACCTCTTTTCCTCGAGATATTGAAGCCAAAAATTATCCTTACTTTTGCAATAATGTAAAACGCATTGCAGCAGCATGCAGACATGGGCGAGACAGCTCGCGCGCCCATAGGCTGCTCTGCGGCAACTGCACCAGCCTATCGATAGAGGCCCCTCATGACGTCAGAACCAATGAGGGTGATTCGTGCCCAATACGTCATGTCCTGCCGAAAGCGGGTGGGGCTAGGGCTATAAATACGGCCCCGAGAGGCTGGTTTGGTCAGTTTTTTATCTCTTCAGCGAGCTACTGAGAGGAAGCCGCGCCGTCTGACTCAAGCACCCAGCGGGATTTATCTGCATCTGAAGCTGCCGGTCGACAACTCGCCGCCTTCAGTCGCCGTTCCTGCTGACGCTTTCCGGCGTACATATCCTTTTCTCTGCTACTGTGTTTTGTGTATGTGTGTGCGTTCGCCGCCGTGACACACACTCTCATTGCACTAAAAGAGCCCCCGGTGCGCCCGCTTGCCTTGCCTGCTTGGAGGATGATACCTGCTCTCCCTCTGTTCGAGCCGTGCAAACCGCGCCGTTCACAGGGGATGTCAGGAGCGGACGGTCACGGGGCTAGCTTTCTCTCTCCCTCTGTTCGAGCCGCGCAAACTGCGCCGTTCACAGGGGAGGCTGGAAGCGGACGGTCGGGGTTAGTTTTTCTTTACGTACAAGAAAGCTACCCTGCCTCTGCGCCCCATTCACGCGTCAATCACCAGCGAAAGGAGAAAATACTGTTTTAGTCCCGCCGAGGCTGGACTGACCTGAATTTTCTCACACATTTCTCAGTTCCCTGATCAGGCGACTGGAAATATAAATACTGCAGCGCCGGCAAGCAAACGCCGAAGAAAACATGTTGATGCTCTTATATGCTCGTGCATCGGAAAGCCTTTGTGTTCCCCCCTGTGGCTCAGTGGCGGAATCTTTGGTTTTTCACACGAGAGACCGGTGTTCGAATCTCGGTATAACGGCAGATTAATTATGCCTCCAATGCTTCGCTCTGTCAGTTCCCTGAAAGGCGACTGCAGATGTGCATTTTGCAGCCAACGAGCGCGTTGTACAACCCGGTCGCCTGCACCCAAACACCGTTTCTATGGTTCCCGTGCGTCACTGGCGAAAGGAGAAAAGAGCGTTAATGTCCCGCTGCGGCCGGGCCGAATTCTATTTCTCACACATTTCTCATTCCCCTCTGAAGTTCAGGCGACTGGAAATGTCATACTGCAGTGAGCGAGCCTGTTGTAATGCACGCACGCCTGCAGACAAACGCCAGCATGTTGACGCTCTCTGTTTCTATGGCAACTTCTCGCTCGTTCAGTTCCAGTAAATGCGACTGTTCCAGTGTATTCTGCAGTAAACAAGTCGGCGACACAGCCCGCTTGCCTGCACACAAACGCTGCTTTACGGCTACCCAGATAAATCCCATAGAGTGTATTTTCTGGTGTTCCGGCCACGGCCGATGGTGTTATGAGTGTAGACAAAATGCCCACTGCCCAGTGCTCATTACTACACAGAAACACAGCCCGTCGCACAGGGCTCGCGCACATGAAATCGACCCAGATCGATTGCGCATTAAATGTGGTAAATGTGCCCACTGGCCAGTGCCCACAAACTCTACGTTCTGCATGTCTCAAGGTTTCTGCAAAACGAAACCAACATGCATTCGCTCTGCTCAGGCAGACAATGCTCTCAGTGTTGTAAATGTGCCCGCTATCCCACGCCCACATTCACACATAGACATGACAGGTCTTACGGGACTCGCCCAGCCCTCCCCCTCTCGGTTGACCACCGCAGAGGAGTCGAGCGCGGGCAATCTGCCCGCTGTTATCAGCGCACCCCCTGCCTCAAATGTCATAAGCGCGACGCTTATGTTGCAGCACACTGAAGCCCCTCTGTCGCTGAGCGACCAGAGTGCGCTTCGCATTCAACCCCTAGCCATTCGTGCAAACGCATGGGCAAGGCTACCCGGGGTTTCAAAGGGGGTGCTAGACATTATAGAAAGAGGCTATTCGCTACAGTTCGGTCGACACCCGCAACGCAAAGCGGCGCGAATCGATACTACGGTGAAAAAGGAAGTAGCACACCTACTTCGGGCCGAAATAGCGAAGTTACTGAGCAAAGGGGCTATAGAACCCCTATCACAAGCTCAGAGCGAAGGGGGCATGTACAGCAGATATTTTCTGGTACCCAAAAAAGACGGGGGTCTCAGACCCATTTTAGATCTAAGACGACTAAACAAAGCACTTCTGAAACGACGGTTCAGAATGCTCACGACCAAGAAAATCCTCTCGCAAATTTGCCAAGGGGACTGGTTCATGTCGATAGATCTGAAAGACGCTTATTTTCAAATACAAATAGCGTCACGTCACAGGCGATTTTTGAGATTCGCCTTCGAGGGCCAGGCATATCAGTACACAGTCCTGCCATTTGGCCTATCCCTGGCACCTCGCGTATTCACGATGTGCATGGATGCAGCGCTCGCACCCCTCAGGCTCCGAGGCATACGAGTGCTGAATTATTTGGACGATTGGCTGGTTCTAGCTCGATCACAGTCGGAGCTCATAGAACACAGGACCATATTACTCGATCACCTCGAGAATTTAGGTCTCACAGTCAATTGGGCAAAGAGTTCACTGTCTCCCAGTCAGAAAATATCTTTTCTGGGCACAGATCTGGACTCGCTGTCTATGACAGCACAGCTGTCGCCGCAGCGCAGACTAAGTATTCAGCGCATGACAGAGATTTTTCGCCACGGCGCTTATTTAGTCCCGCTCAAAAAGCTTCAAAGGATGCTGAGTCTCATGGCTTCAGCATCCTCAGTGCTTCAGCTGGGTCTGCTTCGCATGCGCCCGCTGCAGTATTGGTTGAAAGCGCGCGCCGCGCAGAACTTGGACCTCCGGTCTCGCGCGCCTCAAGGTCGATCAGAAATGCGTTGCAGCTCTGAAACCTTGGACAGTGACCGACTGGTACCGGTCAGGTGTAAGCCTGGGGACTTCCTCGAGTGTGAAGGTGGTGTCTACGGACGCCTCAACCTCGGGATGGGGAGCGCTGCTCGAGGGCAGACCGTTATTCGGCCAGTGGTCGGAACGGGAAAAGCTTCTGCATATAAACTGCCTGGAAATGATGGCAGTCGACAACGCGCTGAGGCGCTTTTGTCCCCAGATAAAAAGACACCACGTCTTGGTCCGTTCGGACAACATGTCAGTGGTGGCTTATATAAATCACCAAGGAGGTATCAGATCCAGAATCCTTCACAGGCTGACGGAACGCCTCCTGGTCTGGGCTCAGCACAATCTGCGCTCGCTCAGGGCAGCGCATGTGCCCGGCCATCTGAATGTGGGACCAGACAGACTGTCCAGAAACAATCTGCCGACAGGAGAATGGTCTTTACATCCACAGACAGTCAAAATGCTATGGAGGACATTTGGCAGAGCGGAAATAGACCTATTTGCGTCTCAAGAGAACGCTCATTGTCAGGAATTCTTCTCCAAGAGCAGGGATGCGCTGGCTCACGTCTGGCCCCGCTGCCCGCTCTATGCGTTTCCCCCGTCACGCTCCTACCCCATGTGTTAGAGCGAATCAGGGAGACCGGATGCCCAGTGCTACTCGTCGCCCCATTTTGGACAAACCAAGTCTGGTTTCCAGTCCTGATGCAGCTGACGAGTACCGCCCCGTGGCCGATACCGGTGAGGAGGGATCTCCTCTCGCAGGCGAACGGCTCGATCTGGCATCCTCGCCCGGCGCTTTGGTCCCTACATGTGTGGGCCCTACATGTGTGGGCCATCAACGGGTACCCATTAACCTCCCAGCGGGAGTGTTAAACACGATCACGCAGGCTAGAGCTCCATCTACGAGGCGGCTCTATTCCTCAAAATGGTCTGTGTTCACTAGCTGGTGTACAGCGAGTGGCACTTTACCCTCACGCTGTGGGGTGCCGGAGGTTCTCTCCTTTTTACAAGAGCTTCTGGATAAGGGCAGAACCCCATCCACGCTCAAAGTTTATGTGGCGGCCATAGCAGCGTTCGCTGAACCACCGCTTGGCCAGTCATTAGGAAGGAACGATCTGGTCATTCGCTTCCTTAGAGGAGCTAAGAGGCTGAACCCTCCCAGACCACCCTCAGTTCCCGTTTGGGACCTTTCCACGGTTCTGGAAGCCATGAAAGGTGCCCCATTCGAGCCAATACAGTCAATAGACCTGAAACTCTTGTCTTTCAAAACAGTGTTTCTTCTGGGTCTCGCTTCAGTGAAGCGCATAGGGGATTTGCAAGCGCTCTCAGTGAGCGCGACGTGTATGAAGTTTGGGCCGAATGACTCGAGAGTCATACTCAAACCAAAGCACGGATATGTTCCTAAATCCCTCAACACACCGTTTAGGGCACAGGTTATCTCCCTGTTGGCCCTGCCGGTATCTGAAGAGGAAGGGGACGCAGGCTTCCTTTGCCCGGTCAGGGCGTTAAGAGCCTATGTGTCTCGCTCATCTGTTTTCAGACAGACGGAGCAGCTCTTTGTTTTTGTTCAGCGGACGTTCTAAGGGACTAGCTGCGTCAAAACAGAGTCTATCCAGATGGATAGTTGATGCTATAGCGCTAGCTTACACATCCAAGGGCCTGCAATGCCCGATAGGTGTCAAAGCGCACTCCACAAGAGGCATGGCCTCGTTGTGGGCTTGGTCCAGTGGGATTTCCTTGCAAGATATCTGTATGGCGGCAGGCTGGGCCTCCCCGTCTACATTTATAAGGTTTTATAACCTCGAGGTTCCCGCTTTACAAGCTAGGTTGCTCTCGGTTAAAATTTTCAGTATTGCCCGCCCGATCCTATCGGCTCAGGATGCTGAAACCGCTAGAGCGTCGATCACTGATCGTATGTATACTTCTGTGGGCAGTGCGTAAGTCCCCCATATTTATCAGTCCAGGCCGTGTTCGCCCTGGCTGTGTGGAATACTTGATATAATTTGCTCTTATCAGAGCTCTATATTACAGGAATGATGCTATTCTAGCCCCTCTTCCCGGATTCTCTGTGAGTCCCTTGTGATTAGGCACTATATGAGCCCCGGGCACCTGCCCTTGGTTTGTCTCAAGCATGCACGTCGTTTTACACTGTGTTCCCCTAGCGTAAGATATCTTACGCAAGTACGAGAGAACCTCTCGTAAGAGAACGTACTCGGTTACTAACGTAACCTCGGTTCTCTCTAGAAGAGGGAACGAGTACTTGCGTATCTTGCCGTGCATGCATCACGTTCTGATTCGCTTCAGCGATGAAAAAAACTGACCAAACCAGCCTCTCGGGGCCGTATTTATAGCACTAGCCCCACCCGCTTTCGGCGGGACATGACGTATTGGGCGCGAAGCACCCTCATTGGTTCTGACGTCATGAGGGGCCTCTATCGATAGGCTGGTGCAGTTGCCGCAGAGCAGCCTATGGGCACGCGAGCTGTCTCGCCCATGTCTGCATGCTGCTGCAATGCGTTTTACATTATTGCAAAATTAAGGATAATTTTTGGCTTCAATATCTCGAGGAAAAGAGGTTTTCCCCTAGCGTAAGATATCTTACGCAAGTACTCGTTCCCTCTTCTAGAGAGAACCGAGGTTACATTAGTAACCGAGTACGTTTTCTCATTAATATCTCATGACTTAAATCACTTTTCTTATATGTTGCTTAAGTTACTCTTTAGTCTAGTTAGTCTTACCCATAATACTCTGCAAACAGGTCATGATGTCAACATTAACATCAGTATTAATTAATATATTGAACTAACTGTCCCGTGTTGCAGTAGTAAATCCAAATGGAGAAATGCATGATGCAGAATGAACTATAAATACATTATTTATTAATCCAGGAAGAACGATACAAAACACAACGAACACAAGTTCAACACGAGGCAATGAACAGAGTAGGAGCCAATTCTTAATGCACTTTGAACTAACCTGAAGGAACAACACCATATTACTAACATTAACAAATAATGGTTAGACTTTTCTTTTTTTTTTTTTTTTATGGTCCACTTCAGACATTCTATTAACTATAAGTAACTTTGCAACTCCATGTCAACTAACTCACATCTGAGTATTAGTAGACTGTTAGGGTCAGTGTTAGTGTTAGTGTTAGAATAAGTTCGACATGTATCAAAGTTATTTATATTCAGTAGAATGTCTGTTGGGGAGCATCAGAATAAAGTGTTATCAGATATTAAAGGGGTGCTATTATGCTTTTTCACTTTTTCAACTTTAGTTAGTGTGTAATGTTGCTGTTTGAACATAAAAACAATCTGCAAGGTTGTAAAGCACAAAGTCCACCCCAAAGGGAAATATTTTATTTACAGTCCCCCTGAGGTGAAAATCCAGCTTTTAATTAATGTTGTTTGTCTATATGGTGTTTTTAATATGCTTTAAGACTAACCATGTGTAAATTCATAAGTCGACAGCATTGCTGAGTATTTTCTCCTTAAAACTGCAGTGAACCAAAGACAGCCTCAAAAACATGGTTTGAAATCGCTGGTGTTTCTGACGTCACAAACTACCTTGTAACCAATCAGATCAACGTGTGATCGTCAACGAGTGGATCTCTGAGCTGAGTGAGTGAGTGGAGGCGGGGCTCATTTGCATATTCATAGAACCGCAAATACTAAATGAGGCAAGGGTGTCGAGTTACGTTCAAGATATTTTAAGGCATGAAGATATTTTTTTCAAGGGAAAAAAAACATTTAAATATGTCATTTTGGTGATTAAAGATGAGTTTTAAGGGATACAATTATTGACTACAGGGGGACTTTAACAGAATCCACTTTCCAAGAACTACAACAAATGACTCATTTGGACTATTACACATCTGTTAAATTAGATAAAATATAAAGATTTAGGTGCTTTTATTCCATTTTATTCTTTTTACCCCTAGAAACATGGAAATAACCTCGCCGTGAGTATATCGGGGCCTTAAAGAGTTTAGGATTTCTGCTTCTACTCAGGTTTCACAGCCACATGATGGAGTATAATCCCAGACTAATGTCCAAACATTGAGGAATCCATAGAAGTGTTGCTGGTGTATCCCATCATCCGGTGTCCGCCGAGTCAACGCCGTGGGCTCCTTCCTCTCACAGGGCTATTGATTTATTCTCTAGTACAACTGCACTTGTTCACATTACATCAGCCTCATTGATACGGTTTCATCCACCCAGTCACTGATAAACAGAGGCCAGTCTCTTAACAATCTTTCAGTCCTCTCATTGAATTCCTGAAGCCAGGATGAATCTGAGCTCTCTTGATGTCGACTGGGAAGGGCCAGCGCTGAGGCTAACACTAAGATCAATGTTGAAATTAGGACGATTCCTCATGTGCTGGCTTGCAGACATCAGTCTGCCTTGAGTGCTGCGATACGAGGCCACAGTCCACGTCTAATCTGTCAGCATTGGGTAAAGTGGCGACACTGCTCTCGTAAACCATAGGTGAGTAAATAGACACTTAATCATCTGTGTGTGTCTGCTAACGCTGCAAGGACATTAGAGCAACAGGAGAGAACTGCCACTCAGGGACAGTAGTGTAGTGCACTAAAGCAGACGCTGAACGGCTGAAAGGAGAAGCTCTGAAACCAGACACAAATGTGTGTGTTTCTGGCAAAATAAAAATAGATGACTTCGTTCAAAGCACGACAGGTCCAGGTTCAGGTGAGTGAATCACACAGATACATGTCCAGTTCATATTTTACTCCAGAATCAAAACAAACAAACCAAACATATTTACTTTTTATTTTATTTTTACGTATATTATTTTCATAATATTTACACTGTAAAAAATTTTTTTTTTAAAAGGCAGCAGATGTGGTTGGCAGATCTTAAGTTTTACAGATTGAAATTAAATTTACTGTAAAAAAAAACAAACAAAAAAAAAAAACATACATTTCATTAACATACCAAAATACTTAAACTGCACATTAATGCAAGATTTAAAAACACAAGATGTACCAAAACCCTTATCTACATAACTGAGAAGAAGAAGAAGAAGAAGAAGAAGAAGGAAGAAGAAGAAGAAGAAGAAGAAGAAGATAAGGAAAAAGAAGAAAAAGAAGAAAAGGAAAAGAAAGAAGAAGAAGAAGAAGAAGAAGAAAAGGAGAAGTAAGAAGAAGAAGAAGAACTAAGAAGAAACAATTATTAAAATGAAAAGCCATTAATTGTGAGCTGGGAATGTCACTTTGCGTTTTTTCACTGTAGATTATAAGATTTGTTTGTTCTTATTCACTCCAAAAACGGTACATTTAACAGTTTTTTACTTTCAAATTACATGAAATACCCCATTAGATCTATTACAGTTCTATATAGAATCAAAAAATTAATCAATTAACATGTTTTTACCGTAGGAGTTTTATAGTCTGTTATTCTAATATTAGTCTAATATTTTTTTTTACACTAGCTCCCGAATTCTCATCATTGTACTTTCTAATTCTCATTCTTCTCATTGGGTGAATTCAGATTGATGGGACATTTTCCAAGTCATCTCAGTGGCAAAAATTGTCCCAATCACTCTGAATTCACTATATATATATATATATATATATATATATATATATATATTGCAAGGTTAGATGTTATGGGAAGGAGGCGGGAAGCGGCGAACATTCAAAGACTTTAATAAACGTAAAATAAACAAATACAAAATGAAAGTAAAGACAGCAGCCCCTCACGTACTGTCATATATAACAAACACAACATAAATCCAGGCCTGGCCTCTCTCGTCCTTCACCGTCGTCGCTCCTCCTTTAATGCTTCCGCTCCTCCATGAGAGATACGAGACCGCGTGTGTCGCACAGGTGTCGCTTATTATTCATTCTCCCACGGCCCTCGGCCTCGTCCTGCTCGCCACAATATATATATATATATATATATATATATATATATATATATATATATATATATATATATATATATATATATATATATATATATATATATATATATATATACACACGTGTGTGTGTGTGTGTGTGTGTTCAAGCATGAAGACAAAACCTTAGTCATCATGAAATCAAAATGGACAATTCTTATTTTTTATGGAATATTTTATTCTAAATGATTTATTGGTGCACATGATTTTTGTTTTAAATGTATGTTCCTGGGCCCGTATTCATAAAGAATCTTAATGCAAAGAGTAGCTCCTAGTGACAAAATTCTAAGAAAATTCTTAGAAATGTGGGCGTTTTCTCTTGAAATTAAAGAAAAAATCCTAGTAAAGAAAAAAGTAATTCAGAAAGCATCTTAACTCTTAAAAGAGCTCTTAAGGTCAAAATTGTTAGGAGCACGGACGAGGACTTTTAAGAGGCTTAAGAGTTTCTTTAGCAGAGGAGAAAATGGCAGAAAGACGAAGAGGGAGAAGAAATGTGTTGCAGACAGTGAATAACAGTGAGTTAATAAGACGCTATAGATTAGATCGTGCAGGGATCATGTTTGTGACTGATCTTATTAGAGACACGCTAACATCTCCGACACAGCACAGAAATGCCATAGCGCCAGAAATGAAAGTAATCACTACATTACGATATTTGACAACTGGGAAAATTCCATGTTTGATACATTAAAACCAACATTCAAACCACCACTTAAATAGACATGCCAGCAATCAGTGTAATTGGAAAGAGTGGAACAATTTTTATCATTCTAAGCCAAGCAAATACCTTATAGGAAATTAACAGCATGGTAAATAAAAAAAAAGGATTTATATACACATATATAATGTGTGTGTGTGTGTGTGTGTGTGTGTGAGAACGGTCAAATAGGAAAAATGACGCATGTAATTTCAAGGTGAAGGCTTAGAATAGACCCTATACTTAAAATCACTTTTTTTTCCCTTCTTGGACAACCAACCAATCACAGTCTTCAAAAGATTGTGTCATACATAGCAACGGGGTCAACCCCGCCTCCTTACTAAGATGAAAGTTTTTGTCTTTTCCTTACTCAGAGTTGCTCTCAGATCGGTCCCGAATCGCTTTTAAGCTAAGACTCCTACGTAAAAGTTTTTAAGCTAAATTAAGAGTTTTCTTAGAGGATTCTTAGAATCTTTATGAATACGGGCCCTGGTAATCTTGAATCAGAATAAGTTCCTTTTGCAGCATCTCTTCTCTTCTCTGATGACGAGGGCGGAGCTAACCTGTCAATCACATGAGATCAGCCAAAAATTGTTGGTGCTTTTCTACTTTGTTTTTCAGATATTATTTCAAGTAAACTTCTGTTAGAGTCGACTGAAAGTACTCTCTATTATTTAAAAGATGGGAGAAACACAAAAAGCTCAGTGCAGTAAAGCAATTATTCTTTCAAAAGCAGGACAGGGAATGACACTCTATTCACAGCCACATTAAACATACGAGACTGGCTCATTTTAGTCTTTTCTTGTAGAGAGGCATTCTATTCTGACATTATCTTCAGTTGGGTGGAGAAGTCTTTTATATTTTCTAAAGGAGCAAATGAAAATCAATGAGAAAAATGTTTCACTAGACTCTTTTTGTATGCTCAACGAGTTCCACTGTTTCTCCAAACAATTATGAACAAACTCACAAGTTTGCAGCCGTATCTCCCGCTAGCCGATGACAGGGCAGGAGTTCATGCAGAAACTTCAGGACACCTATCAAGAATTGATCGCTTCTCTGTTCGGCTGCAATCGCTCGAGAACGAAAAGACGCCTGCTGATCAATCCGGTCAACTAAGTGGAACTTGTCAGTGTCTCAGAGAGTTGAGAGCTGTCTGAACTTTTAGCTAGAACGTACTGTGAATATCATTAACCGCACAGACCGGAAACACACACACACACACGTGCATAATGGCACGAGTTTAGCTATTTCTCTGGCAGTCTTTTAAACAATAATTTAAAATGTGTGTAATTGCTTTGCTAGTGTTGAAGTTCATAGTAGTAATCAAAAATAAAATGTCAGCATGATTAAGAAGGCATTTAATACTATTCCACCAGATTAATGCAAAAATACTTCAAAAGTCTGGTAAGATTTTGTTTTCATTTTTTGAAGATGTTTTTGAAAGTCTTTTCTGCTCACCAAGACTGAATTTATGTGATCAAAAATACAGTGAAAACAGTGAAATATGATTACAATGTAAAACAACTGTTTTCCATGTGAATATGTTGTAAAGTTTTTATTCCTGTGATCAAATCTGAATTTCCAGTGTCACATGATCCTTCGGAAATCATTATAATATGCTGATTTTCTGCTTATTATCAATGTTGAGAACAGTTGTGGTGCTTCATATTTTTGTGGAAACTGTGATAAACAATTTTTTAGGAATATTTAATGAATAGAAAGGTCAAAAGAACAATTGCCAATTGCTTTATTTGACATAGAATTATATTAAACAATATAAAACAGTTTACTGTATTTAAAAAAAAAAAAAAATTAATGCATTCAATAGATCAAATCAAGTGACATTTCTTTGTTGTCTTGAAATAAAAGAGGTCAGTGTTTTATGTAAACATGCTATCCAACTTATTTTTTACATTACTTGAATGTGTTGAAACGTCCGGTTCCACTTACTTTAGCGGTACAGAAATGGTCTGTTATGCTGCTTGATATTGCAAACTTTTACTTGTTATCATATTATATTAATACATATATTATTGTATTATTGTAACCATAAACGCACTGGTTTGTAGTGCAAATTATTTTACCATTTATACAGCATAAATAAGCTTGAAGATAGACATCAGTATTATTTAATTTTCAGCACATAATGTTCCAGCATCTCTCATCCGGTCTATAACTCCTCCCAGTCCACCAGATACTGATGTCCACCTCACATCAAGAAGTCGTCATCCCGTGTAGACAGGCAACCCTTCGATAAGTCTAGGAGGCGGCAGAGCAGAGGTCTGGGGCTGAAGGGGTAGAGCGAATAACGGGCTTAATCTCGGAGACATGAAACAGCGGGTAAATCTCATTAAACTGAGGGGGTAATTCGAGTCGAACCATCACCGGGTTAAGCACCTTGGTTACGACATATGGTCAAATTTGGGTCCCAGTTTACATGTGGGAAGTTTGAGGGGAATGTCCTGTGCTGACAACCAAACCTTCTGACCACACACGTAAAGTAGGGGCTTAGACCGGTGACGGTCCACCGATGCCTTGTTCCTCTCGCCAGTCCGAGAAAGGGCTTCTCTGGCGAGCCCCGGTGTACGAAGGCACCTTGGAAAAAGCGGATGGAACAACAGTGCCAGGGAAATAACCTAGACACAATAACCAAAACCTTGACACAAACTGGGGACCCCTGTCAGAGACACGTCCACTGGGAGGCCATGAATGCGACAGACGTGATCTAAAAAGATAGCCGCTGTATCCCTCGCTGTAGGCAATTTGGGTAGGGGGATGAAATGAACCGCCTTTGAGAACCTGTCCACCACAGTGAGGACCACGGTATTGCCACTAGGTGGGGGTAGGCCTGTGACAAACTCCATGGCTATGTGTGACCAGGGTCTCGAAGGGATTGACAGTGGCCGGAGTAGCCCTTTTGAGGGTCGATTCAAGCCCTTACCCACCGCGCATACCGGACAGGCCGATATGAACTCTCGAGCGTCCCTTGCCACCGTTGGCCACCAGAACCGCTGCTTGATTAAAAAACACGTTTGAGCTGCTCCTGGGTGGCAAGCTAGGCTGTATGAGTGGCCCCACTGAAGACCGGCACAAACTCAGGCACAAACAGCAGACCCTCTGGGCACCCCACGGGAACAGGGATGCCGTGTAACGCCTTATTCCCAATGTCGTAATTCCGTTCTGAAGGGGTGAGACGATGAGAAAAAAAGGGTGCTTGGGTGTACTCTGTTGTACGAAGGTGATTTCTGGGACAATATTACTCCCACTCCTTACTCCGATGCATCCACCTCCACAATGAATTGACAAAACGGGTCGGGGTTGTTGAGCAATGGCTCGACACAACTCAGGTTAATCCGCTAAGTCCATCGTGGTCAGTGGATTTTGTCAGGCTATGGATAAATGGAGGACTCAATTGACCGTTCACAAAGACCCGCCCACTATAGTTACTGTTGCTATGTCCGACAAGCCATGCCGCTCTCACGCCACACCATACCATGTTCTCACGCAGTGAAAAATACATTGCGGAGCAGACACTGACAACGCGCTGACAGACAGGACAGACCAGGTTACTTTTGATATGAAACAAAGTCTCAACTTTCAAATTTGGTCATTTTTTTAAAGAACTTTTTACAAAAACGTGTCGTGACAGCTCACTGTAGCACCTCAGTTAAAGCTGCTCGTGAACGATCATCTCTTCCTTCTAGTTCAGGGTTCCTCAAACTCGGTCCTGGAGGGCCACTGTCCTGCACAGTTTAGCTCCAACCCTGATCAAACACACCTAGTTGTGAGTTTCTAGTGATCCTGAAGACACTGATTAGCTTGCTCAGGTGTGCAGGACAGCGGACCTCCAGGACCGAGTTTGAGGAACCCTGTTCTAGTTAATTTATAGCATCAAATAAACATGAAAGAACATACGATGGAGTGTTGTTTTAACCGCAGAAAGACATCAGTACACTCCGTTTTTCAAGTTCAAATCCTCCAACCTTAATCTACTAACTCTCCTGACTGCTTTGTGGACAAAAATGGCGGATTCGGCGGATGGCGGATAATGATTGGTCAGATCGCCTGTCAATCAAACTCCCTGTGAATGGTCAATTGCAGGGAACAAACGTGTTAAAGTTTATTCAAAAACTTTCGGAACAACCAGAACAGTCTGAGCACAATATTACAAGCAGGTAAGTCAAAGAAACAAAACACTTAATGGTAGCACAGAACATTAAACATCCACGCGGCATGAATAGTTATCAACTGACAACAAGAGGTAGACCCAGCTGGGAATATATGGGGTAAAGGGAAAGAGTGACGGGTGTGGGAGATCAGCTCGTGACTGTGCACACAGCGCTACAAGGCAACGCAAATTGCTCAAATCACGGGCTGCCAAAAATTACAGGACCATAACAAAACAACAGAGGTGAACCAGTGACACACGCTGGCCCGTGACAGTAATAATGAAGTAGGATATCCCAAACCCCAAAATAACAAAATAATAAGTTACATAGAAATCTTAAAGGCACAGCACCAGAAAACAACAAGCTATTGACTTTTAAGGGCTAGATAGAGGGCATTTAATAAATTATCACTGTTTTTTTTTTTTTTTTTTTTTTTGCTAGAAAAAACAAACTGATTTTGTGATATGACCCTTTTAAACCAGCTCAGTAATATAGTGTGTGTGGGAAATGTTTTAGAAGCTCGGCTCTCTATCACTGATAAATGCCAGATGTTCTTGTTAAAGGACGTTATTACAACTAGGGCCAAAATAATGCACCATAGACTATTAAATGGGTATAAGCGCTATAAATTATCATTTCTTCTCCATCATTGTTTCACTGTAGTCACAAATATGACAGAACATTATTATCTGCTCTCTCATGCAAGAAAGAAATCACATCCATCGAGGAGAGCTAAATGATGATAATGGCACATTTCTCCTCTTGTCCCTCCCTCTTGTGATGTCTGGCGTCAGCCTGCCAAAATCACTGATCAGAATCATTGATCAGCTCCATTTATCGCTCAGGCTAATGGACGGTCCCGAGACAGAGGGACCAGGCTCCTTTGCACAACATTTTGTTTGCTAAAGCAGTGTACGTTCTGTGTTTCTGAAAGTGGCAGTCAATGAATCTTGATAATGTGCGAGCATTGGGTGCATAACTCACATTGATAGCCCTTATATTGTGCCAGGCAGTTATAAATCTGGAGACATGAATATGCATTGACAGTCAACTCCAGTGCAGTGGCAGCAGATAGTTTCAGTGATACAAGCAGTTTGATGGC
Organism: Leuciscus leuciscus; assembly: GCF_965113295.1. Lineage (NCBI taxonomy): Eukaryota > Metazoa > Chordata > Actinopteri > Cypriniformes > Leuciscidae > Leuciscus > Leuciscus leuciscus. The sequence continues at coordinate 34,189,341 of NC_138744.1, read as the reverse complement.
AACAACCACGCTTGAGGTCATTCAAGATATCTACAAAGTTAAAAGCACTAATTATGGTAAATGGACTTTTAATTTCCCATTCAAATCAGATGTGCCTTACAGCAGTGTATTGCTCATTCATCATGTTTGTCTAAATTGCTGTGCCAAATTCATGCATTCACATCTTCAAATTTGGTCGAGTAGCACTTCCTAAGTTGTTTTGTCCCATTCGTTTGAGATCACTGAAAAATCTGTCCTCTCATCTATCTGTCCTTATGTCAATGCAGACTTGAATGACTTTTTCCAGTGGAACACAAAGGTAATGTCGAAGCTGCTCTTTTCCATATCGCTGTAAAAAAAGGTAGCACTTTCTAGACATTCTACTAACTATAAGCAACTTTGCAACAACATGTTAACTAGGGTTAAGGTTAGAATAAGTTAACATGTAGGTTGGCCTGAAGTAGGTTCATTATTCATAGGTGCGGTTTGGGCGTAACGTGAAATAAACCAATCAGAGCGTCATCTCACATTCCCTTTAAGAGGAGACGCGCTTTTTCCATAGCGGATTGCTATTGTAACGGCGGATTTGCCAGGCGCGCGCCAGGAGCGGTTCACAGCCAAGGAGAGCAACGCTCTCGTCACGGCCGTAAAAGAGAGAGGTTACATTGAAATGGAGAAACACACCCGAATTAACTTCGGTTAAACAGGCGTATGATAATTTGGGTAAATGTGTAAGCTAGATGTACCGTAAATCCTCTAATATTGGCCTGTATTCCATTAGCGGCCGGGTCTCTAACATTGGCCGGTCTCGCTGTCGGCGGAGGTAAATAAAGGCCGGTCTCTAATAGTGGCCGGGGCTATTATTAGAACCAACGTTTTACTGGGCAGGCCACAACATTATGCTTGTGATAGTAACATTTTATTAACAATTTATTCTCTTAATGTATATATTCTAATAATTAGGGCTGTAACAATATGCAATATGAATCCGAAATCGCTACACTCAGACCTATGAACCTGTGTCGCGGTGTGAGAAGGCAGAATCGCGACACACCCCTTTTTTGAAGTTAACATTATACAATACGTAGACCTACACCACAAAACTAGTTGAGGATAAATTTAATATTGGGCAATTCCAGCGTTATAAACGGGGACATTTGCAGTAAAAACTTGAAATATAAATTCTCAGAAAATGCATTTAATACATATTGAAAAATATCAGGTTTTATAGGCTATTTAATATGAGGGAAATAGCCTAGGCTACGTTACGGGACACAAAAAATCTTTAACTTTTAGGTAGCAAAATATTTTTTAGTAATTCTGTGAATTACACTGCGCAAACCAAAAGTAATAGCCTACTAACCGGATGAAGAAGGGTTGGCTCTCCACAGAACACAAAATATTCATTTTAATTTATTTTTCGTGTTTCCATTTATGAGGAAAAAACAATGTTACGGACGTGAGCGCACTGAAAGCGGCACTAAAAGACAGCTTTAAAACTTTCACAGACACAGACAGAAAGCACAAAGCCTTTTTTTAAAGTGAATTTCGTTTTGTATTAATTGTATCTTAATTTTAATCAACGTTTCATCAACCAATTGCCAGGATTTAATAAATAAGTAGTAAATATAGTAGAAAATAGATAATCACGACATGGAGGCGGCGTCTGAACTGAAGCGCGTCTCATAAATTAACCGAAACTCAGCGTACATATGGCAAGCCCGACAGACCTGATAATTATATCTTTAGACAGCTTTAAATGTGTACTTTTAAACAGAACAATTCAAAACGAAAGAAAACAGACTGCTCTCTGCTTAATCCGTATGAAATGCGCATTTCTCTCTGGCGCGTTCACTACTGCGAAGATCACGAGTCAGCATCGTCTTCATTAACTTCATCTTTGCAGCCGACACAGAAAACGCTTGTTTATTAATAAACAATTGAAATGTCTCCTTGCTATATTTTACATATTCATTACTTTTGCCGGTTATTTGTGACAGCTTTTGGGTGCTTTATTGGCAGCGCCACCATAAACGCGTCAGCACCGAAAACATGGAGATTTTTTTTCAATCCCTGTTTTGGCAGGGGGGAAAACTGATCAGAAAATGTCACGAAACGTTGTAGAAATGTAGTGGAGTAGAAAGTATAATAATTGCTGCAAAAAGTAACGAAGTAAAAGTCAAAAGTATGCACTATTGATTCTACTTAAGTAATGTACAGATACGTGAAAAAATTTGCTTTAAGTAAAGTAACGAAGTATTTGTACTTCATTACATTCCACTGCGGAGCATTTATTTTCAATAAATGAACCTAGTATTTTGTAGGTTCAAATAGACAAAAAATCTCGTTTTTTATCATTGTACTGGTAGTCCGTTTTGCTCAAATAGAAATAAAGGCCTGTCTCTAATTTTGGCCTCCTTCCAATAAAGGCCTGGGCCGAAATGCGCTTGACTAAAATAAAGGCCCGGGCCTATATTAGAGGATTTACGGTATGCTTTTATAATAAATTATCTATCTATCTATCTATCTATCTATCTATCTATCTATCTATCTATCTATCATCTATCTATCTATCTATCTATCTATCTATCTATCTATCTATCTATCTATCTATCTATCTATCTATCTATCTATCTATCTATCTATCGTAATAATGTATGATTTGCAAAAATGAAAACTGCTGCTTCTGTGTAGATGAGAGAATCAAAGTGCATGCGCGTTGTGCACACGCTACATTGATTATGGCCAAACATGCGCCCTTAAAATAGCATATGAATAACATGCACAACGCGCCACTGACTTTAAACTATTTTTTCCTGGTTAGTGGCGCAATTGTTTTCTAAACCTGCAAAATAGCATGAAGGAACGTTTGCGCCGTAACACGCCTCCTCTTTGCGCTGAACCGCCCCCGGGAGCGCAAGTGTATTTCTTAGTTAACCGACGTGCTTCTGTGGAGGGAAAAGTCCGCTTTGCGGGGGGCAAAATGGGAATGATACATGCGTCGGTGTACAAAGTCAATTGCGCTGGGTGCAAGAAAGGGCTCATAGTCAGTATAATGTCGGTTGGGGAGCATCAACATAGTTATCAGATATTAAGCAGTCAGTCTACTACAGTTTTTCTCAGTCGCTTTGGTGCATTTCTCACATCACTATTTACATTTGCACAACAGTTAGTTCAACCTCCACAACATTTAGTCATTTGAGCACATCATAGTAGCAGTTTCTCATTCCTTCCAACAAATTGCAAATGCTTTTGGACATGCATCAATTGCTTTCATACAACTCTCTGCTGTTTTATAACATTATCATTTGCTTATGTCATGTCAGTCAAAATTAACTATACTTGTCAATGCTGAATAGTCATTCCATATTAAACTAATAGTCCTCATTTCATTGCTTGAGTCATTACATACAAAAATGTTGAACTAGTTGTCAAAATCTGTCAAGCTAATTTTACACTTTTTTTTTTTATTATTCTTTTTTTTTTCTGAAAATGTCTCCTAAATTGAACAATTTCTCTCAGGTGAATCTCAGCTTTCACTGATGAGGAACGTCTGGATGTGCATGAATGATTACAGTACTATGTATGTTGTATGTTCAGTTCCAATATGTACTGCAACATTGTTTCTAGTTGTGCACAGCTCTACCCAAAGGGAGTTTATGTTTGTTGTAAATAAGGGTGTATTTTTTCTTTTGCACAATGCTGTGAACAAATTAGAATTGCAAAGAGCATATGCAGTAAAAATGTGAAACATACATATTCAGTGTCTTGTACTCAGTTACTGCACTAAATACAGTAATGTGTAACTTTACTGTATTTTTCAAATGGCTGTGCAAATAGTATATAGTGCTGTCTTGAGCATGTTCAGGTAGTGTCACCAAGATCTGACTTTTTTGCATTGGAAAACATTTACAGAGTAAACTGTCATAATGAAAACATGACAAAGCCATTTGACTATCTTGTTCATAAACAATGGTGTCAGGACTTTTCATCTTGATGACACTGACACTTTCATTGACATGAAGACTTGCTTTTGAGGAATGAGCTATCCATTTTGAGCAAGTGACACGCTTTTGCAGGTTATCAACTAGGTTTTGCAGTTTGTACTAATTGTTTTGAGAACTGCATTAACTGTTGTGCAAATGTAAATAGTGATGTGAGAAATGCACCAAAGCGACTGAGAAAAACTGTAATACTCTAATGACTGCTAGTTGGCTACTTGACATGTAGTTTCAAAGTTACTTATAGTAGAATGTCTAAAATGGACAATGGAAATAGAGTGTTATAAAACCGACTAGTTTGCATCTTATATAAATAACTAATTAGGGCCAGATTTACTAACAGCTCCAGCGCAAACCCTCTTTTAGCGTTACATTCATTTGTAGGAGTTTCCCTTTCAGACGCAACATTTATGGGAGGAGAGTGTTTAAATGAATCACGCAAGGTGATTTACTAAGGTTTGCTCTAGGCAATTTACTGTATTTCCACCATTATTAGCCAGCAAAAAGCACGTCTTAAACCAGACGTTATATTGCGCTGCTCTTGGTAGATTGTGTTGGTCATTATGGAAATGTTCCGGCTGTGTCTGTTATCTTTAATTTGCATGTTGTCAGGAGATCACACGCAGAACTTTCCACTCCCATCGGTGCTTTTATGGGATTGCGCTCTCACGCTAATTTGCCGTTTAGTAAATTTGGCCCATAATGGCCTATTAGGCCATAAGCCAGTAATGCAACTGTTGCCTCTTTTAAAAAGGTTTCTCATCAAATTATTCCAAGGTCAAATCATGCAAGCTATGTTACTGTATATACATTCTTGTTAAAGGTCACCAGTCGCCCCATGTGTGTCATTCTCTTCTTTGTTGTGAAATTTTTGTGAAAACAAATGAGACAAAGTTGATACTTGACATGAAATCTCTTGAGCTATGAAAGAGCAACCCTCGAGCAGTAACACGTTCCTCTGGGGTTGTGTGTAGGGACACACTCTGTTGTTATGATCAGTGGTTTCTCACAACAGATGGCCACATCAGTGCACTCTGCACTATAAAACACTGAACACGTACTATTAGAAATGCTTCACGTCAGTAATTAACTGCTCATGTCACAGATGGGAATAAACACACTTATTCAGTTTTACTACTCACAGGTATAGTAGGTATTCAGCCCTGAAACCATCATGATTCACCTGTGGCCAGCGGCTGACGGCATCACATAAAACATGAGGAATGGAAAGACAGATAAGCACAATGAGCAGTTATGTGGGCCTAATGTACTCACTGACACAGATCAAGTGGCGCAAATAAAGAGCGTAAGTGCCGTTCTCTGTCAACAGCTTCTTCCCTTGTAGCCGTGCTATCGTTCTCCATCATTTTAATGGTTTGCAGTATTTCTTCATTCCACTGGGCAGTCACCTAGAATTAATCTTTGTCTCCGAGAACAAGCTGATTAGCTTAAGGATGCAGATGCCTGTGTAAAACCTTTGTTTCGAAGCTCGTAGGTTACGTTCACACAGCCAGTGATTGGGAGTGACAACCGTATTTGACTTTTAAATCATCCTGTTCAAAAGCCCACAGTGGCTTTACAGTGTGTTTGAATAAGAAAAGTCAATCTCCTTCTCTATTCTCCATATCCATTAACTGTGTATGCATAGTGACAGAGAGTAAAGTTAATATCAAAAATACTGATCATAACACAAGAAATCTTACCACAATTAACTCAATGTTTTTTTGTTTTGTTTTTTTCCCTGCCAGCGTTTAAAAAAATAAAATAATTGCCATCCAGCACCAGCATTTTTGATCATTTTCACAAGTGTCATGGCTCCCAGAATATTTTGTTGTATAGATATCAGAACATGCAGTATTTCAAAAGAAAGAACAGCCTCTGCTTTTCTTAAAAAAACAACCTTGTTTTATTCTAGCTTCATGTATTGTTTTTTTTTTATCAACACTTGCATGTGGGAAAGTTTCATAAAAAAGCAACATTTTGAGCAAAAAGCTGAGAAAAACGTTTTGTCAAAGACTCACAGTGCTTAAGCTCGTCCTGGGTCGACATTTCATTCACTAATGTTAGGCAGTTTTGATTTATATGCTGTTTAATTTGTTGATGATCGTGTTATTTTACATATGCATATGATTACATATGATATCGCTTGTTTCTGCTTCTTCTTCTCCTGTGTTTTGATCAGGAGATTCTTTCAGAAGATGTGTAATAGCCGTATACCGTATAACAGTGAAAACACGGAAAGCCGGAAAATGGTGGGGAAAGAGTTAATGAACATGAGCAGGGCAGGGACAGTGTGTTGACCAGAATTATAGTTCATGCAACCCAAACCGGTTCTGTTTTATTGTTAAACGACCAAAACTCAGGTCTAAGTACTATTGATATATTTTAGCCATCAATTATATAAAAAGCACTCTTATGCCTGAAAGTAATATATAATTTAAGAAAATTAATTAGTTACATGAATTTAGTCATAATTAATAGACAGTCTAATCACAAACAGTTTCATACAAAACAATTTGATCATGTATTAAGCTGTCAGTTAATTGCTCACATGTGTTTGTGCATTTTCAATAATCATTTAGTATTCTGTTTATAATACTGTATATCAGAGGTCTTCAATCCTGCTCCTGGAGGGCCACTCTCCTGCAGAGTTTAGTTCCAACCTGCTTCAGCACACCTGCCTTTGAATATTCAAGTGATTCTGAAGAGCTTGATGAGCTGATTCAGGTGTGTTTGATTAGGGTTGGAACTAAACTTTGCAGGACAGTGGCCCTCCAGGAGCAGGATTGAAGACCTCTGCTGTATATAGACGGTGGATTTCCCAGAAGTCCTTGCGTGATCTGCCATGTGAGGGCTTTTAGTTTATTTCTGTTCAAGTTATTTTTACATTTATTTGCTTTAGGTTGCAATATCATTTAGCTCTTGCTTATTGTGTTTCGTTTGAGTCATGTGCATTTGTCACTCTAATAGTACTTTATGTTGATGCAGCTTAATCGTGTCCTATTATAATTATATATTTTTTTCACCGTTAAGCAATTTAAAAGTCATTTAGATAGACTGGGTGAAGTCAAGCTAAATCACAATATTAAATCTCATTTTTTTAGTTAAGGCATACATGACAGACACTAATAGATATTAAACAGGTATTTCAGTGCATCTTAAAGATGGATCATTTATAGCCTCGATCAGGAGACCAATGCTATCACTGCTAAACGCTTCATGCAAAGTGTGAACACCAGAGGCAGTTATGAAGACCATCATTTAATCAAGTCTTTATGAAACTCTACCAAAATGCCGTTGACACAGCAAATAGTGTTAAAAGAGGTGATTTTCAAATGCCAAGACTTCTTGCGCTCAGTGGTGTCGAGGTAAAGACACTCGAGAGGAAACTCAAGCATGGATCAGTGCAGTAAATGAGTATTATCATCTGCCCAAGAAAACCCTCCAGAGCCACTCTTTACATCACAACGCTCATGGCACAGTGTAATTACTATAACACTAATGAACAACAAGCACTTAAAGCATAATTGTTTATGGTAGACTAATTTAGAACACTGTGACTGTGAAATGAATAGGGTTTTGGTATTATTCACTTCATTCTTATTAAATCGGATCAAATGTTTTGGAATGAGACAAACCAACTAATGTCACAAAACTCATCAAAACCATAGCTAATAAGACTGAAGGTTTCTGCTCTTGTTTTCCTCCAAAAAAAAAGAAAAGAAAAAAGATGTCACTTCCTGGAGGATGATGTCCTTAACTTGCTTTTGTCAGTTAAAGGGATACTATCCACCTTATTTTCCAACATGGAAGTAAGGTGTTTTCTGTGAATGCGCAAGACTTCCGATTTATTAGCCGCTATAGGGGAATGACGAGAAGAATATATCAAAATTCAGTAAACTGAAAAACTGTTTGCGCTACAAATCAGCATGTTTGTGATTAAGACACTATTAAATTAATATGGTAAGAAATACCAGTTTGCAATAACAAGCTGTTTTGTACAGCTACAAATAACTGGAAGAGAATGACACCGGAAGCCAGACACATTAAAATGGCCGCGCTTGCCTGAAAGTAAGGTGGAGTTCAGTCAAGCAGACAGACAGGAGAGGTAAACATTATTGTCAATTAAAACTATATCCACAAACAATGTTTGAATCATTACTATTAGGAAAAGTAAAACACACAAACAAGTAAGTAAGATATTTATTTATTCATTCATTTTAGGAACAGGGAAAAATAAAGAAGCACTTTTGCCAAGTTTTTCATTTTAGATATAGAACATGGTAAAAATGGCTGAAACTAAATTAGCGAAATTACTTAAAATTCGACCCATGTTCACTTCATTGTGATATTATGATGGAATACAATTAATAAGATTTCCATCTTTAAAAGCAGTGAATTTATTATTTAGAGTTCAAAGGTTATGACCTTTTTCAAAGGTTATGACAAATTATGTCTTTTTTTTTATTTAACAAAAGTCAGAAATAGCTCAATAATTTTATATATATATATATATATATATAGTTTTTATAAACAAGTTTGTATTTAGATGTCAATGATGTCAGTGCTCCACATTATCCAGCATGATGGGAGAATTTCCCGATAGCATCTTGTGCTTCAGTGAAGCATGGGAAATCTGAGGAGTCAACATGGACAATATCACAAATATGCTTCCATTTGATTAGTGCCCTCGAACTACGCTGAATCTGAATGATTTCACCTCACATTTACATCATGTAGCCTATCTGCACATTTTGTTTAACATTTTAGAAATCCTAAAACTTTGCATCCAAGTCTAAATAAAAAAAAACGTATGTTTTCAATGTGATCCTGCACTGTTGAACCCAACTGTGAAGGCCAGATATTTGACAGGTCGATGTCTTTCTGCGCAGTTCTGCCAGCACGCAATACGCGAACAGCGCGACGCGGCCGGTGTAACGCGCAGCGTTAGCGTTAGTCCCCATCCACACTGACGCGGGACTCCAGCCCGGTTGTTGCGGCATCAGCGGTAGGAGGAGATACAGGGATACAGGGATTCAGAGGGATACAGGGACTCCTGCAGGCAGATTTCAGCAGCTCAGACTCGCAGGTGGATCCCGAGCTCCGTCTGAGACCCGAGCGCGCGCGCACTCACGCACTCAAATTAATGAATAAAATCATTAATACAGCGAGCTCGTGTTCAAACCAACTACAATGAGAGCAAATCTGTCGCAGTCAGTCCAATCCTCATATGACTCCCAGCCATTTAACATTTGATGAGCAGTTTTTTGGAGAGCTCCTTGGATTGATCCCAGTGTTTTCCAGTCATGAAGAACAGGAGGGAATATGTGGAATACTGGAGCGCGATTATAGTGGGTCTCTTCTGGATTCACAGCTCTTTCGGGATGCCCCATGTCATACGGATAGGTAAGAGAATGCGTAACGGACACGGACTCTTTATCTGACTGATCGAATGTTTTTATGAGTGTTTAAAGTGCTTGGTTGGGTCGACCTGGTGTTAGTTTGCCTTTCGTATTCAATAAAGTGAAATAAATGTCTTGCACGGACTGTTTAAGCGCTAGAAATGTAGATGCGCGTGCCGTGCGTCTCCGGAACAGATGGTGCTGCATTGATTTCGTGATTTCACAGACATTTGGAGAGAAAAATGTTAACTGTTGAAAATATAGCACGTGGAATTAGTGACATTTGGCGAGAACAGTGGCATTGCGGTATTTCTTGTAAATTCATAAGTTCACAGTCTTAACAGGTGAGCTGGGAAACATTGCGCTGAAGTTTGCCTGGAAACCTCAGCTTTACGCACCGTGTCGCCAGACTGAAGGTCCTCGCTAATACAGTGAAAAATAGTGCACTCATGCAACCTGACAACGAGAGATTTTTCTCCGTCTGAGAAGCTGAAATATGTGTGGCGCGTGGAGACAGGAGCCCAATAAAGATCAATACAGGTTTGTCTGAAGGCAGATCACTTTTGACAAGTGGTTCGATGCAATGCAGAAAAATGGCTCTAAATGTCATTATGAGACATTAACATGTCCAAGCACAGCCTCCAACTTCCCCAGCACATAAAGAGAGAGTGGCACATTCATGAAGCTCAAATAGAACATTTATACACACAGAATGACTTTAGTTTGTTCTGTGTAGTTCTATTTTACATTTAATTCCATAATAGTTTGGCACTACATGTAAATGAACTACATTTTGTTTTTGTTTTCCTTTGTTTTTTCTCTCTCTTCTGAAGGAATCACTGCAATGTGGATTTTAATTATTTTTAATAAGACCCCGTTATTTGGGAACATTTAGAGGAATGTGTTTCCTTGGCATGTTCTGGTTCTTTCTCGACGGATGTGATTGATGACTCTGGCTGTGACTTCAATGACATTGTGCTGGAGATTTGTGATTTTTGACAGCTCAGATCTCTCTCTCTTTTTTTTTTTTTTCACGGCAGTGTAAACGGAAATGTTTTCTCAACAGCTGCTTTAATATACGGCACATTTGAAATGAAAAATAATGTGGCAGGTGTATGAATTGAGTCAAATCTGCTTTGAGAAGTGCACTAATATCCTAAAGTAGACAGATAAAGCACTGATCAGTGTGTACTTCTGAAGAACCCCTGTAGATATGATCATCAGTATGCATGACTTCGTGGGAGTGTATATATGTGCATTTTTCTCCCATCATGCACAATTTGAGCAGCAAAATAAACTACCAAACAAGCAAAAGCCGTCATTTCACCGTCTCGGTTAACTATAGACCCGATATACGGCTATGAGTAACACACTTCTAGCCAAAATAACCTTGAATTTGGTTACATGTCATTTTTGCCAGAATAACTTGTGAGATGTATGATATTCCATCATGTAAGCAAAGTCAACAGTGATTACAAGATGTTTGGTTTCATTCCTTCACTCATTTAATTTTTTTGTGATCTAATAATTGATGACTAGTCTATTATTTGTATATGGTTTAGATGTCTATAAAATTTTCTCTGACAGCCCAAATTTTGCCTTGTTTTAGCCTAGACGCCAGGGCTGTGTTTGGATGCTGTTAGATGTCTTTTAAACGCAGAATAGCTTGCTGGGTAAATGTGTATGTGTAAAGGCATTGGTCCACCCTGGATCCAGCAGAGGGCTTTCTGTTAGTTTGCCCCGTCGTCAGCATGGAAATGAATTTGAGAGGCTTGTGTCCGAAGAGAGCAGGCAGGGAGGCAGATCCGTGTGCTAGTTTAAGTGTTACACCATCAACACGGGCTGTGTAATGGTGGGCATCCACAGCAGACATGCCTCCATTGATTTCACTGTTTTTACAACGCACTTCTCCGAGGCCAGATGGTCGATCAAACTCACTCCGCAAGACTGTAAATGTCGAGGGGAAGAGCATTTCCGCTGTGCCTGTGTGTTATTAGCTGTGTTGCCCTCCTGCTATGAAACTCGAACGGGATCCGCTTTGGAAAAGCACAATGCAGTGTATCGTTACAGTATTACAACGTTTGTTTGTGGTGGAGCCGTAGGATTTAGTGAACTCTAAGTATTTAGATCCATGTTGTTTTGGAGTGATTTAGCGATCGGCATGGTTAGTTTGGCATGGCAAAAACCGATCCTGTTGAGATATACTGAAGCCAGGAGTAAAACATGTATAATGTAGAAGAATTGCAAACTGGTGAATGCAGCATCTAATGTACTGTACATTGACACATATGTGCTTTAAGGTCTGAAATGACCTCAGTAGGGCCACGTTATCCTTCATTATGTCACATGACAGTCGTCCAATCACTGCAGATCCAAAAACAACCTTTGGGGTCAAACTCAATGGGTTTTCAATACCCAGCTTGACTTTTTAGTGTAGTTTGGATTCAGTGCTGTCACTCAATCCTTTCAATATCGTTCAGGGCAGCTGCAGCCTATCAGAATCCACTCCAGTTCTGGCAGCGAACGCTCTGGATCGCATCCAAATGTCACTGCAGAGTAGTGCATATGTCTTGAAAAATAATGATGAACTCTCAAGAGATTTGGCTTTTTTTTTATCCTAATTTTAAAGAATTTGTCTTGTACACTGTGACCTTCAGAAATGGCCAATTTAAATTAGATTTTTCGAGCATTTTGGTATAAGTTTACACGCATCGCCTTTATAAATGTAGAGACTTTTGGGTTTTTGCTAGTGCATTTAAGCTGTCTCATCTGTTGTTCAAGAATACGAATAATGGAATAAATGTAATGCCTTTAAATGAGAGAATCAGCGCCAAAGAAAGATTTATTGAAAAATCAATGGCTTTATCTACCTAAGAGTTACAGTGCTTCATTATGACCAGTTAATCAATCTCACACACAGTTATGTGCCACTTTTATTTTAGCCTTTTTCCTATATATATATATATATATATATATATATATATATATATATATATATATGAAAGAAAAAGAAAAACTAAAAAGCTAAAAAGCTAAAAGCTACTATTGGCTGTTTCATACTAGAGACTCTTGCACTAATTTAAAACACAAATGGGCTGCAAATCCACATCACGTGTTCATAGTACAGTGTATTTGACACACACACACACACACACACACACACACACACACACACACACACACACACACACACACACACACACACACACACACACACACATACACACACACACGTTCTGTATAATGATGCTTCATATAACTGTATCTCTGCACTTTTCTCATTTTTATTTTATTTTTATTTTTTATTAAAATGCTCTTCACATTAAAAGCACATGATAGTTTGTGAGGCTTGTGTCCCCTAAACGTGTTTCACGTGCGGTGAATTCCCGCATGACAAAAGAGCAGGAGGAGGAGATAAATTTCTAAAGAAGCTGACAACAAGAATTGTGTCATCGGTATAAAATGGCCATCAGCTGCAGAGTGAAAATGAATTTTTTAATTTTTGTGCAAATTTAATCTATAAGCTGTCATGGGCGAGCTAGAACTCTCCCTGGAGAGACCAGAGGTCGATGTGCGCGCGCGTGAATCGCGGATGCGGGACGGTGCACGGAGGGGTTCGAGACGCGTGCACGAGCACTGTAGCGCCAGTGTCTCACACACACGCACACCGAACTGCATGTGGTTTGTACACACGCACACAGCTGTGTGGTTTCACTGAAGCTGTTGTACATTTACGGAGTCAGCACACTTATGGCCTGCCGATTAGCTTCAGTGCCGGTAATGAGAGCGACCAGATGTCGGGTTTGTTCGCATGAAACCCTGAATCAAATGCTCCGTACTCTCTTCTTTCAAATCAGTGTCAATCTTTTATTCTGAAGCTGAGATCTACTTAAAGACCGACTAGACACACACACGCATGCTCGCACGTAAATTCAATATGTAGCTACACAAAAGATTTGAAACGAAAGGGAACGAAATGGTGCATATAGTAACACACATCATGTTGATTATGTTAATGCAGCAGAAAATCTCCATTACATGAGTTTGAAACTTAATCTGAAAATGTATGCATTATGTTGAGCATAATTGCAAGGGTTTGAGGGTATGAAAGGACTTTGACACACCCAAAGCATTGGTAATCAAGCATTTTGAAAAGCATGGATTGATCCTTACAAGCTTTCCTATCACACTTTTATTTAAAGTTAAAAAATCGAATAAATGTCAACCTCTAAAATGACTTTCCTTTTTGACTGTCTCTTAGTCTGTGCTGGCTTTTGGTTATCAGAAATTGGCAAATAGCTATTATTTTATGCTAATGTTATATGTAATGCTGTCTTTTTTTAAATCATAGCAATAAGGTAAAGTGAAGTGTGTAATTTGTGCACTACCAGCATCGTAATTGCATTCAACAGGTTTTACTTTTTCAGACAGATTTCTGCAGTTGACAAATATGCAGTCTCACCCTAAACTCACGCCATTTGTTGAGCCAATGTTACTGTCAGTTTACGAATCGAATGGCTTCACCTGCATATTAAGCTGAAGAAGAGAAAGAATTTCAACATTAAAAAATACATGAGTTTTAAAGTCGCAATGAAATGGAAGTAGCGACAGACAGGGCCGGAGTGGGGCCACTTTTCAGCCCGGGAGTTTCAGGCCAAGACCGGCCCATGGTGGAATTCCAAATTAGCACTTTTTCCAAATTGGATAAATGAAGCAACAGTTCAACTCTTACTATTGTGTAGTTTGTATTAATACCATGGTTCAACAAATAATGTAAAGGTTAAATAATAATTCACTTAGACTTTATAACACGCAATTGCGACTTTATTTCACTCAATTCAGATTTTATATCTCGCAATTCTGACTTTATAACACGCAAGTGCGAGTGCGACTTTATTTCACGCAATTCTGACTTTATATCTTGCAATTCTGAGAAATAAAGTCAGAATTGCGAGATAAAAAGTCGCAATTATCTTTTAAAATGTTTTATTCTGTGGCGGAAACAAGCTTCCATACCTCCTGGCCTCTTCCTCCCATCCATCCTCCCTGACGCGGACCGTTACTGTAGGGCCGGCCCAGCTATTGGTAGGCGCCGGCGGTGCCGCAGTAGCCTACCTGAGAAAACGTTTTGGAAAAGACGGGCTGGACCCAACCAACTCTATAGGAGGGGAGGGGAGAACTCCCTCACATGGTACAACCCATGCAGAGGCTGCGCGCTGCGGTGTCAGAATGCGTAACGTGTGTAGCCTAATGTAACTAACGTGACAAATGTGAAGAAAAAAAAAAAAAAAAAAAATGTCCTCGACCGGCCCAAAAGTGAAGCGGCCCACCGGGAATTCTCCCGATTCTCCCGATTACCCACCCCGGGCCTGACGACAGATCTTTTCTTCTATATTGAGACAGAGTATTGAAAAACATGTAGGGCGGGGACTTCTATGCATGCATTGTTGATTGGATTTTCCATTCAGGATCTTCCATTTCCTCACTATTAAGGAATCATGGAGCTAAAGAAAACACAAACTTTCGAGAAACGCACACAAAGGCAGCGGAGTGATACAGTTCATTTTATATAAGTATATTTTTAAGTAAACTTTATGTAGAAAGCATACTAATATCAACGTACTTGTAGTATACTTGTAAGTGTACAATTTCAGTACTACATGCGACTAAATTGGCCCACTTTTTAGTGTATAAAAATATACTTTTAAATATAGGCCTACTTTAAGTGTAACAGTAGTAAACTTTGAGTGCACAACTAGTTAGTGTTTTGTTTGTACTGCAACTATACTACAAGTGAAATTATAGGAACTGATAGTCTACTATATAGTTAAATACTTGTAGCACATTGTTTAGTTTATGAAAGTACTCTTTGTAGTATACTCTCAGTAAACTAGCAGTTTTATACTGCAATCATACTTGTAAGTTTTCTTCAAGTGAACCTAACATCACACTTATAGTAGACTACACACAAATCACATTCTCAGAATTAAGAACATATCTGTCGTCTTTACAAATCAACATCTCAATCAAAAGAGTAAACACAACTACAAGTCAAGTATACTTAGAATACTTATATATTTTTTATTATATCTTAATCAAAAGACTAAGTGTAGGCCAATTATACTTAGACATTTCTGTCAGTGTAAGTCAAGTATACTTAAGTGTAATTTTAAGTGTATTTCTGAGAAGTACATTCCTGTTTTTAGTTTAAATGTAGGAGAGCGGGGCATAAACTAACGCAGGGCTAGTGGTAACACACTTGTTTTAAATACTTCCACACATGCTAGCATGACGAAACTTAGTGTATTTACTTGCCATATCAATATAGAGAAGAAATTGTGCCAAAATTCAGAAATCTTTGGAAGATATCACTGAATATTTATTTAACCATAGCAAAAGTAAATGTCTTATGATAATTTTTCATCTCTGTTTTTTGTTTATTTAAAATTAGACAAATCTGATATTATTTTAATCCCCGATCTGTTATTTAATAGTTGAAATAGTTATTTAATGCTTTGCTAAGACACTAGCCGGGTTTAAATCCTAGTTGCAAAGGCGGTGCATGTTGTCACACTGCATTACAATGAGCCCTAACTATGATATTCTATTCTATACTTTTATGAATTCTATTGAGAAACCATGAGAAAAAGGTGAATAAAGACTGAGAGCCAATGTTCAGAAATTATGAATTATTATTATGTTTTGAACTATGCTGTATAGCTGTGTTTTGCCGTGTTTGTTGTCAAACTAAAAAATAAATAAAAACAATATTATAAAAAATGCCATTTTTTTATATAAAAAAGTTAATAATTGTATTTTATTGACAAAATATTGTAGTTTGTCTTGTATACTTATTTGATTAGATCAGATAACATTTTAATCTGTCATATGCTCATGTTACAATGTACTATGGGGCATGTTGTCACATTTCACTTCCATTCTTTGGGGGTAAATCAGGAAAAAATATGCACTGTATTAATAAAACAAAACCACATAATTGTACTAGACACGTGTGAAATTAGTGCGGTAACACATAAATACTCTGAACCTTAAGTAGGTTTACACAAACTGAGAAAGTCTAAAAGCGTTAGGTCGTGCCCTGCTCTCCCCTACAGTAATAGCACACTTGAACAAACCTCTTTTTCTGAAGGGTTGAGCTACACATGTACACTTGCCTCCTTCTTTCTGTAGTTTTATATAAAGGTCATAGCAGTAAATAGAGATAACATTACGACAGTGGCACGAGAGTGAACTAATTCACTGACACACGAGGTCTTCCCTTTCACCAAGAGTGTTCTCCCAACAGATGGTGTTTTCATATCACACTGCAAAGTGTGTGCTAGGTCTTTCAGCAACATATGCTCTTTATAATAAATAATAAGCTGACTAATCTCACTCCGATACACCCGTTCCTTTCCTCGGAGGATAATACACCAGCTCTCTGATTTCATCAACACAAACGGTGGGCCGTTGTCCCTGGATGTGTGTGACCTTCCGGCTTGGAAAAATACATAGCTTGTCAATGTAGTTGTTTTCTCCGTCTCGCTCCTTCAATTTCACTCTTGCTCTGCGTTACTCTTATTTTAGTTGTGGGAGGTGCAACACCAGCAGACAGAATCAAATGTCACGTCCACCCATTTGTCTTTATTACGAGCGCCTGTCCAACGCATCCGATTCCCACTCGCTCCCATCAACCGGCCCCTGCTGGGAAAGTCAAACAGAATTAAACCGTCCAAACGGGAAAACCCGGTCTCGGGTCGCAGCGGCTCGCAGAATAAACAGCGGAGACCGTTTCTCAGTGGTGCGAGCGACCAGAAGAGCGAACGCTGATCTCTGCTGTGAGAACGCTGGAGCCAGACGGAGCTTGGGAGACTCTTATTTAGTTTGTTAATTAGCTCAAACCTTTTGATCCCAATTTAAAAACCTGCCACGTTGCTGCGCTCGCCTCTTTTGTGCATTGCCCCGAGCAAAATAGAACAGAGCCCATTTTTCCCCCTTTGCTTTTCAAATAGTGTGGCATTCAAGTCCTCCCCCTACACACTCCCCCTTCACACACTCCCTCCGTTTGATGCGAGCTGCCTTTTCTGTCTGCCGACAGCCTGCAGAAACATACGTACGGATCACGTTTCCTTCAGCTTCACTGAGCATTGGTGACATTACGGTATATTGATTTAAATGTACATGTGAGGAGGTGAAAGTGAAAATGCACAAAAGACATTCCTATTATCTCAATTAGTTCGACTAGGCAGTGAGAATAAATTGAAAGCAAGTTCAGACTTAACCTTCAGAAATGTCTCCAATTTATTTGACGTGTGAAATATTTGATACACTAAAAAATTGTTTGCCTAACTTAATAAAACTATGACATTTCCCACCAGGTTGGAATGAAAATTCGCAAAAGAGATTCCTTTTATTTCTTCTTTATTATTATGGCTCTAATGAGATTATATTGAGACCAAATGGAGATTTTTTCTTGAATTGCTAAAGTCTAAGTGTGCAACTATTTTGATATGTGAAATATTAGATGCACTAAAAAAAAGTTAGTCTAACTTAATAAAATTCTGACACACATTTCCACAGAGTTGAATAGTGTTGAGCTGCTCAACTTAATTCAGTTAGTTCACTTCAATTTCATTTGACTTATGTGATTTTCACTCGGAAATAATATACTTTTTCTGATGCAATTATAATTAAATGCAGAAGTAAAAAAAAATACTACAATGTATGGGCGGGTAAAACAATAAGAGACTGTTCTGCATTGAAATTAGCTCAGTTATTTCTTGTCGAGTTAAGCCGTATCATTGTGTAGTCACCACAATAAAGCACAACTCAAAAAAACATAAACATAAACAGAACAATAAATACTAACAAGTGAATCAGAATAACTCCCTCTTGCAGCATCTCTTCTCTTCTCTGATGATGAGGGTGGGGCAACCTGTCACTCACATGAGATCAGCCAATAGCAAACCACCACCATCCAACCAGCCAATCAACTCCCCACGGACAAAATCAAGCCACACCCACATTTGTTCTTGTTCCAGAAGCGTTTCACTCGGATATAAGTCACTATAGGGAAAAAAAGACGAGCACAACTTCCCTTTCATGACAACTTTGATTTCAACATTCACTCCTCTGATCTAATCACACTAATCTAATCAGAAATCCACTGTCAAGTTAATGCCAACAAAAATGAAATGTGCAGTAACAAACATTAAAGGGTTCAGATAACTTGCACTTTACAAATGTAAGTGGATTAAACATAATGAAATTAAGTGACAACATGGTTTAGCTTATTTTTAATTAGCCTAAGTAAATTTAACAAACAGCAAAAATCTTTTTTTTGAGAGAGAGGATTTTTATATATTTTTTAATACTGTCTCGTCTTCCAGCTAAATATACAGACAGATTTAAGTAAGCCCTTTGTAGGCTGATTACCCTAGAAACCACTGAAACATTTCTCTGTTTGTATGATTTTGACCCAGTGGTGTCAGTTTGGGGCGCCATCTGTTTGTTTGTGCAACTGTGTCAGACAGTTCAGGAAGTCATTTGTTTATGCAGTTTCATTTGGTGAAGCAGAAAGTACACAACTCACTTTTATCTAAGATGTTCTTAAGAAACATCACTACATCTTCGGAAATGATTGTACATCATTGTAAAACTGTACTCAGATGTGCCAATTTTGCAATCAAATATGACATTTTATATGACCAGTTTATCTGAGCTATTCTATCCACATTTTTTATCTCTGTCTCTCACCTTTTGTGAACTTTTTGATCTTTAATGTCAGATTTGGAGAAGCATTTGAGACAACCTTGAGGTATGAAAGAGCTGAGGCATAAAACGTTCCTCTTAGACATGCTCTTATACGGTGACCGGGAGGGGACATGTTCGGATCACTTAGTTTTGTCGTGGCCACAACATATAAACTCGTGGGAACGTGATATTAAGTCGTGGGAACGTCATAATATCTCGTGGGCACGAGATCGTATGTTGAGGGAACGACATCCGTTTCTCGTGGCTACCAGTTTTATAACGTGGGAACTGAATCTTCACACGCGACACGGGCTCCTCCTTTTACCCCGGTCATAATTTACTTTGTTATTTGTTCATTTAAGTTTCTCAGAATTTGTTTTTTGTTTATTGCCTTAAACGGGACTTTATTCGTGACCCGAGTATTTCATTCAAGTCAGCAAATTTCTGATGAAAAAGCCCATTCAACTTAAGAATGCGCTTCAGGTGTCTTTGACTTACGTACTCATGTCTTAATGCCAGAGACCGCACTATATCTTTATATGACATTCCTAATTCAAAGTGAAATGTTATTTCATCTGTATATGTACAGTATGTACAGTATTGACCGGTGTGGTTCCCTCAACATAACTCGTGGCCACGATAAATAGATGTCGTTCTCTCAAAATATGAAGTCGTGGCCACGAGAAAAATATATCGTTCCCTCAAAATATGATCTCGAGGCCACGACTTTACATCGCGTGGCCACGACATAATGATATCATTACCTCAACAAAATGATCTCGTGGCCACGATTTATTATCACAAGTTTATATGTTGTGGCCACGACAAAACTAAGTGAACCGAACATGTCCCCTCCCGGTCATTGTACTCTAAGGCCGGAAGTAAAAGATTGGCTCAAGGAACACAATCTCATAATAAGAAAAACAGCTCGGGTAAAATGGCCACTAATGAGGTTCATGGTAGGAATGCTAACAGATATCCGGTAGTCATTCTGAAGTACCTGGAACTTAACTCGACTTGCTTTCCTAATAGGCTCCTGTTGCAACTGCTAGCCTGTGATCTACGGGCAAGACATGAGTTATTGTGATCATCAGTTAACTGGCACTCAAAGAGGTCTGCAGAGGTCAACCACAGCTTAGCTGAATGAGAACTGCCTTTGAATTTCTATTGAGAAACAGTTCTTTTCTCCCACGTCTCCTTTGTCCTTCTGAGAATCTACAAGTGCTGTAGAAAGTTTCTGGTTTGGGAAGCATGCACTTTACTATTGTGTGTTTCAGCATTCCTGCAATAAAAGGCCTTTGCATCAGATTTGTTCAATTCCCCTGAAGATACTTATTTGAAAAGATCAGCTTAGAAAGATGGACTGCAACTTTCATAAATGAAGTGCAGTTAGATAATTGGTAGGTTTGCTTGAACAACCATTAATAAAATGGTCATTTTTAAAGAGCAACAAAGCTTTTATTTTTATTTTTTATCCATCCAGTTTTTCTCTATATACTTCTCTATGCATTTGTGTAGCAGGAGAGATTAGAGTGGGAGCGGAGAGTGTTGACCTCAGATATAGTGGTGGTGGAGGTCAAGAGACCCACGAGTCCCAGAGCATCTCAAATGGATGCTCCAAAGAAACAGCACTTTGCAAGTGAAAAGAGGGTGAGATGTTATATAAGCAATATACATTTTCCCGGAAAAGAAGTCAGTCTTGTAATGGTAATTGATGAGTACATCCAACAGTGTTTGACAAGTTTGGTAAAAAAACAATAAGAACTTTGCTTGGAGTCTCACTTTCTGGCCTGAGATTGTTCATTTTGCGACTTAGGCAGTTTTTATGTTCTTGCCTGTAGGAAATAAATAATGAACTGCAGATTAAAAGATCACCAGCACTGTAGAGATCCAATAAAAACAAGTCCCTGCATGGAAATAGACTGTGTTGAACAATACGTTTGAATACAGAATGATGGTGAAAGAATAATTAGCTGATTTAATTACCACACTGTTCATTGATCGACATCAGATGTGAACTTGAGGTCGTGAAATTTGCATGAATACACAGAGTTGGAAATCAATGGGTATTATTTAGCTTTAAAGAGTAAGATAAATAAATATTCATTCTGCTTTAGTTCCGAAAAGAAAATAATTTCGCAATGAAACAAATGCCGTTAATTTGCCATGCATTGTTGTGGTTGCACTGGTTTATTCATCATGATAAATGGTTTATCAAAACACTCTGCATTTGAGTTGTAAGTAACATTTAAGACTGCTTATGCACCTCATGAAAACTGTATACTGAAATGATTTATTGCTTTGAGAGATACACATTTAATCTTGGCATGTCTATACAATATGCACTAGCTTGTAAGGCACTAACACAAAGCTATTACTGAACCGTAAGCCAACAGCTAGTATGGGAAATGTCAGAGGTAGTGTAGAGTCATTCAGGCAGCAGATGAGAGCAGCAAGGTGAACTCTGATCTGAGGAGCTAAAAGATTACCAATAAACACAAGAAAACAAGGGCTTTTGCTGCCGCCCTTGACAATAATGCAATGTCTGGACTTTGAAAGGTACCGCATAAAGATTGGACCACTATAAAGCTCAGAAACGGCAATGTTTTTTGAATGCGTAAATCGATTTCCTTTTAAATGTCATGGACAGTCAAGGCAGGAAACCACACACAAGCAAACTCAGATGTTGTTATAACTATGACATTTTTCATATTCAGATTCATCTTTGTTGTATCGGGCATTTATTTAGCTGCTGGTTGTGAGGTTA
Organism: Leuciscus leuciscus; assembly: GCF_965113295.1. Classification (NCBI taxonomy): domain Eukaryota; kingdom Metazoa; phylum Chordata; class Actinopteri; order Cypriniformes; family Leuciscidae; genus Leuciscus; species Leuciscus leuciscus. The sequence goes on along the minus strand of NC_138744.1, from coordinate 34,167,439 downwards.
TGTGCCTTGAGTTATCAAAAAGTCACCCAGTTTATATGTCTGCATTTGCGCACTTGTCCATCGTGGTAAAAGTCATCATCCACACATGAACACGTTAAAGTTTCAGTGATAAATCATCGGTTATGTTTGACATTAGTTCACTCCAGGTTGTGGGTCTTAAAAAGGATGAATGAAACCCTGTGATTGAACAACATGAAACGAAGCAGTGATTGAAAAGAAAGAGGCACGTCTAGGCCAGGGGACAATCAGTGGGTCTTTGTGCAGTTTTCCCAGCCGGTAATGACATCTGGAACGCCTCGTGCATAGAAATAGGCATTAGTGCTCGGGCAGAATCCGGTGTGGCTGCAACTCTACAAAGATGACAGAATCCACACAGCGAGCGTCTGCGGGATGGGGCCTATTAGAGACCGAGATCTGTTAGAGCTGCTGACAGACTTGAAAAGAAAGACTTGAGAAGATATTACCTCCAATTATGGGGCTTCCTGACCAGTGTGATCAAGTGTAACTGGGAAGGCTGAGCCCTTTCAAACTCTCGACACGTCAACTTGTTTTTCAGAGGTCTCACGATGATATAGAATGGCTTTCTTTCCTCATTCCTTCATCCCTCGATCTCCACATCCTCGTCCTCAGCCCTCTCATCTCTTTTCCTTAAAGATCAGCGATGCAGGGCTGAGCGTTTCAAAGTCCTGAGAAAAAACACACCACGTTCTCTGAAACGGAAAGTGTTTTTGTGGGGGACTCAACTGCGAAGTAGACCTCATCCTGTCAAATTGCAAATTTAATCCTATCCAGCATGTGCAAATGGTTGTAATCCCCACTGGGACACAATGGTCTGTTCACTTACTCATCCAACCCCTGCCTCATCTGGCTGGATTATAATGTTTCTATTTGAGTAATGATTGCCAATTACACATCTTTATATAATGGCCCTATTGCCATTTGGGTCTGCGCTCAAGTGCATGTTTAAGGATTTTATCAGCAGATGGAACATGAAAATGATTATCATCCCCTCAATCAACTAACCAACCAATACATCAATTAATAAGTGAACCACATAGCCAACCAGTCAGTCAATCCGTGGTCGGTGACATCAGTGGTCCAATTAATCAACCAGTGAGTCAGTCAGTCAATCAATTAGTCAACTAACCAACTCAGCAACCACCCAAACTACATTACCAACCAGTCAGTCAATCCCAGTTATTCTCGTCTGTCATATTAATGATTTCAATCAACCAGTGAGTCAATCAATTGCCCGATCATTCAACGTGCCAATCAGTCAGTCAACTAACCAACCCTGCTTCCCAATGTCAATACTATCCATCCTAAATAGTATGTGAGAATAGAATAAGTATGTCAAAAATCCCTAGATGGTCTACTATTCCTGGTAGATATTCTGAGTGTGGATCCGTGCACACTTTAAAGTCTAATATTGCCCACAATCCATTGCGCTTTGGATGAGGATTTGGTTCAGAAGTACAAACACAAGTAAAAAGTGTTAAAAAAACAAACAAAACATGGCAGATATGCACAAACGACAGTGAGAGGTTTAGATACGGGTTTGAATGACTAATAATCAAAGTTTAACCTGATAAAAAAAAAAAATATATATTTAATGTTATCCATGTTATATTTCAAATGCAATAACAATGTGGACTTTTATAAAGATCCGTTTGGCCATTAACTTTTAAATGCATAAATATGCATTAATATGAGGAGAGTCCACATGATAGACCAGCAACTGCAGATCAACGTGCTTCTGCAATTCTCTCTGATACGGTTGGAAATTCAATGAAATGAAACCTGGATGATTTCTACTGTGACAAGATGATTGACAGGCGTGTTTACTGTGACAGGATGCGACAGAGAACAACCGTTAAAGACGCTATTGTATGACGTGCTAGTTTGTCCCAAAGTTTCTCTACTCTTTTGCTAAACACTCAAATGTATGTACTTTTAGAGCGTAGTATAAGTAGGCGAATTAGGACACAGCACAACTCACCAACCACACCCAACTCCTGTTTCAACAAGCCAATCAGTCAGTCAGACAGACAACTAACCAACTCATCCACCACCCAAACTACATTACTAGCCAGTCAGTCAATCCCAGTAACTCTGGTCTGTGACATTAGTGATATCAATCAACCAATGAGTAAATCAATCGGCCGATCATCCAACGTGCCAATCAGTCAGTCATCTAACCAACCCTGCGTCTCAGTGTCCATACTATCCATCCTAAATAGTATGTGGGATTAGAATAAGTGTGTCCCAAAGCATTTTATGTTGAAGAGAGTATGTCAAAAATCAACCACCCAGACTCCTGAACCAACCAATCAATCTGTCAGTCAGTCAGTCAGTCAGTCAATCAATCAATCAATCAATCAATCAATCAATCAATCAATCAATCACCTGACCATCCAACAATCCAATCAGTCAGTCAACTAACCAAGTCATCAACCACCCAAACTACTGTACCAACCAGTCAGTCAGTCAGTCAGTCAATCTCCCTAACATCCAACACGCCAATCAGTCAGTCAACTAACCAACTCACCAGTCAGTCAATCTTAGCATCTCTGATCTGTGACATCAGTTCCTGACACTGTCAGACTCAAAGTACCTTTTCTGTGATTTTCCAGTAATCTGAGTGGCTTGATTTGTCTCAGCTAGAGGGGATAAGCACTGATTGCCTTCCCCAGGTCTTGATGGCAAGTCGGAGTGCTCTCCCCTCAGAAGGAACGCACTCCTCTGGGGACTGATTGGCTTCTTGGCCCTCACAGTGCTGGCTGACATGTTAGCTGTGTAATGCCGGTACACCTGACAAAGCCCTCGTGATTGGAAGACTTTCTCTGTCCTGCCGAGCCTGAAGTATATCAGTTATCTTGTGTGAATTTGCCCCAGTTCGCAAATGTTGCGTCTATGGTGGATTATCAAAAGGTGATGGATGTTTCACCCGGTGGACTCCTGACAATATTTGGGATGATGAAGAGATGAGTTGGTAACAAAATAACAGGACAGAAATGTTCCCTGCACACAGTGTTCAGACCATCAACAATACAGCTTATATTGCGTTGCATATTTTTATAGCAAATCGAACAAAGTTTTTTATCAAACAAAGGAGTGAATTCACTGAACAGATTAATAATATTTGCACACTGCATTTCATTGCAAAAGCTACCAGTAATCCAGTTTAACCAGGTGCTAAATGCACTGAAAAAGCACTGCACCAATATGTAAATAAAGTAATTCTCATTGTTTTCAGCACAAACGTGCCTAATTTCTATGTAAATTAGTCTCATACAGTATTGTGCCATATTCACAAATCTCTAGTTTTCTGTCATAAATACAATTTGCTATAAGCACCACACAAGCAGTAAACTGCTTTTCATTGAACGGAGACGTTTGTGTGCAATTTCTATTGATCATGGCAGCACTCATTCATTAAATGATGTAGAAGAGCATTTTAGGCATATATCCAGATGCAGATGAATGCACTTGCAGCATTTTAAAGAGCCGATTCAGGTGCTTGGATGACAGTGGCGGAGGAATACTGTAGCGCAAAGTCTCGCTTGAATTTCAATAGCGTGACACTTTGGCCCTGTTTACACCTGGTATTAAGAAGCGTTTTGGTCAATCAGATCACAAGTGGACGACGCTAAATAGGTGTAAAACGGTCTAAAATGTTTGGAGCTTGTCCACTTTTAACCCCTTCCAGAGGTAGTTGTAAATGCATTAGACTGGATTGCTCTCGTAGTGTAAACGCTCATGTGGTCGAATGTGTTCAAACAGCCACAAAAGACCGTCTTATCTCCGCCTGTAATGACCTGATGAGTAAACATTTTGAGAAGAGCGCTAGCCAGACGTGATTTAAACTGTCGCCTGAAGACCCAAGTTTGGTTTGATCTTAATTAATCAAGTGATAAAGTGTGAGTTGTTTGGCCTGCTGGAATTCCCTATTATGTGAGAGAAGACTGACTGATGACACTTAACGAAACCAGATTGCAGTCACTGACACTGTAGAAATATGGTGTTTTGGCGGAATATTTATTTATTTATTTATTTATTATTTACTGTATTGCAAATGGTAATGTTATCTCTTAAATTCCCTTAAATTAACTTTCAACTTTTCAGCTTTCTCATTCAAGGTTGTTTTTATTGTTTTTGCACATTTAGAATATTTTTCCATTACAAATTTCATACATGTGACTACTATGATCTTAGTAATGCCTTTAAATTCTGGATACTAACAATGGTTCATTTTCATAGGGCAGTAAAAAAAAACAAAAAAACAACAACAACTTTAAAGCCGATGACTTTTTCTTCACCATAAATAATTATAATAAACTTAAATTGAAGTAAATAGTTAATTCAGTAATTAAGAGTCTAATGAAAGATCAATATCAATCAGTCGGTCAAAATTTAATATTGCCTCATATATAAACTAACTTTTTATAGATTTAATTAACGAAAAACAAATCCAATCTTAAAATTAACCGCATTTGCAATTCAATAATATCTATTATAATTAATTTCTGTTGAGAGAAACACAACAATGTAATATATCTTGAATGATCGAACATTGCAAGACAAATGTATTTTGTTGTATTTGATTATTTAGAACATTTATATTTCCACTTATTTCCACATATTTCTATTTATTTTACATATTTAGCAAGTTGATGCATGGGTTTCAAAATTTAGACTGTTTACAGATCGCATGCTGAAATTAGAGCGATTGCCTAATATATGTTTGCAGAAAATGAACAACTAATAAACTACTAGTAAAGAACACCAGATTGCAACGACAACATTGCATGAATTGCATTGATGTGCATTTCATAATACACAGATTTTGAGGGCATCACTATTTGTTTTGCATAATTCCAGCGTATTGAATAAGCGGCGCGACGCTATCCTTTGTGCATTTAGAACGAGCACGAGTTACTTTTTACTCAATGGCACATAAACTCTGAATGAATGTTTACTGTACTTTGTTAGGGTCAGTTGATGAAATCTCAGTGTTCTGCCCTGACATCAGCCAGACATGCGTTAATGTCAGGGCAGAGCATTGTGGGAATGTTTGGCCAGAATAGATAAGTGCTAGTTGTTATCTGGCTGTCAGGTTCTGAGCAATGAATGACATGGAAACCAGCTTTTCTCAACTATCACAAAATGGAGGCGCTGTAATGACTTTTTTAGCAAGGCAATTTTAATAGAACATCTCTAATAGCATTCACAATAATTTCATTTGGAGACATGATTGAAAGTAAGAGAATCTGGAAATGAAAGGAGGAAAAAGCCATTTTCTCTTTTGTTAATCTATATGAAGGACTCGATGTTCTTTTCTTTAGTGTATTATTCTTGTGGGACAGAGCAAGTTTCTTTTCATTGTGATGTGTACTTCTGCCTTGAATCTTAGGCAATCCATCAGAGCGTTCAAGACATTTATCAGACAAATAGAGGAACAACATGTGCAAAAAAGAGACTGCAAGGGAATACGAAATACAGGACAGCACATCGGTAACAAACCCTGAAGACAAACTCACATTATTGACTTTAATGATGGCAAATACCTGCTGGACTTATGGTTTAAAGAAGTTACTGTTTGCAGTTGTTTGCAGGTGAACTTAGATTGACCTTTCCTTTCCAATCAACTATAAACACATGTAACTGGTGATAGAGGTCAGTGTTACTACACCAATGTGACATATATGGAAGAAAAAAAAATAAAAAATACTATTTATCTCGCATCATTCTGACTGTTTTCCCCCTCAGAATTGTGATACAAGCATGCAGTTGCAACTTATAAAGTCTGAATTGCAAAATATAAAGAAAGAGTCAGAATTATTAGATATAAGCTCGCATTATATTATTATTATCAAATTATAAAGTCACATTTTATACACAATTATACCCTCAATTATAAAGTGAATTATAAAGTTGTGAGATAAAAATTCGCAATTACCTTTTATTACACTTTCTAAGTGATCGTATGAACCACTGACAACTCCTAAATAACTGGTTTGTAAATAATGCAATACTTCATTTACAATTGATAAACTGATCATTAGTAAAGTATGAAAATACAATTATTAAATACATTATATATATGCTTAAGCATGTATAGTTGTATTTATAAACTGCTTAATAATGTCTATTAATGTTTTATAAATGATGAATTAACTGTTTACTTATGCTGTTATTATAAAGTGTTACCAACATTTTAACATTTTTTTTTTTATGTTTATTAATACATTTTCCTTGTGAGGACCAGCAGAAAGTCCTCATAAAGCAGGGAATCTCAAGATTTACTATCCTTGTGGGGACATTTGGGTCCTAGCTAAACACACACACACACACACACACACACACACACACACACACACACACACACACACACACACACACACACACACACACACACACACACACACACCACTACCAAACCTTCTGATTAAAACTCAGCCCAATATTAACCACACTCGTTGGCCTTAACATTCATTTAAATAGTTTAGGGTTCAGATTTAGACTTCAAAAACACATTTTGCAGCAGAGAGAACATGCAGTGGGGACATCATATCAAAGTTGAAGATAAATATCCTGCTGAGTTACACGAGTTACAGGGCGTGTTCAAGCTTCCCATATTCTCCTTCATTTATAATTATCGTTTCTGGTTAAATTTAACATGTGTTGTGTTGTATATTGCCACGATGCACTGCAACTCTTTTTGGTAGGTGTTCTTTATCCGTTTAGCGAATGGAAGCATAAGCTTCTTGTTTTGTAGGATAATCTCTAAATCTTGTAAAAGTGCATAATTTATCTATTTATTTAAAGTTGCTGCCTTCCCCTTGATGTGTGCAATTGCATTTCAGCGGCTGCCATCTATTATCTAATCTTTCTCTAAATGAAGTGGCGACTGTAGCCACAGGCAAGTTCATGTTCGGTTAAAATGGAGTCCTACTTTTTTTCTCCGTCCCCAAACTCTCTGCATTTACTCCGCAGCCCTTCGGGTAAAAGCTAGAATTGTGTCTAGCTGGATCTGTGCCCTAATGTTTTTGTCAGCGGCATCTCTTCACACATTCTCTCTTTCCATTCAAGAGGAAGAGATGAGCTCTCTTTTCTCCTGCAGCCTTCCTCTACAATTATCTAGTTCCTACATTGTTCATGCATTTGCATGCAAGTCGTTTTTTTTTCTGGTTTTCCTGTCTTGCCCTGTGAAAATTTCCTTTCTATTGTCCCCTCAGAGAAGATTACAATGTGACAATACCGAATTTGTATAATTAAACGTGCTAGTGCGGAGGACTACGTGTCTGTGTTGATGATAGACCTGAGTCGCTGCGAGAGAGGAGAGGGCGAGGAAAATAAATCCTGATTGCTCTCTAAACTGCATTAACATAAGAAGTGGAAGTCAGTTGCAGAAGAACAGTTTGCAGTGGCGTTGCATGTTTGCTCAGTGAAGACCGGGTGAGGGCCTTTAAAACGGATGGAGATTCGTGAAGGGCATGTTGAGCAGAAGAAACAGATGAGTGCGATTTGTCTGATGTGTTCAACGATGGTGAACTTACGATTTGTTTGCATTCTCAACAAAAAAGACCCCTCGAAATGTCAAGAAATTCTTGACTAAAGACAAACCAGGTTAGCCCTTTGCACTCGGTTGGATTGGAGACATTGCTGATGAGAAATGCGTTTGGACAGTTGACCTGCGTGGACTTGTCTTTTCTCAGACTAGTAGAAAGAAAACATCCAAAATACACATTTGAGTGTTTATTTTATTGCATTTGTTGCATTTGTGTCCGTGCGATTACAGTACACATCTTGAAAGACCGTTTTCTCAAAAAGAGTCAGAAATGTCCTCTTCAGTAGCAGCGTGTTCTGAAATGAAATGGCTCAACAAATGAGTCGAATTAAATATTCAGTCATTCGTCCAAATTTCCAGAACAGAAATCTGAACATTGGATCAAGAATTCGTTTAATTTTGTTGACATTAGAGGTCAGGGTTTTACCAGAGGGGATTTTGGATTTCTCTCTTATTTTTCATTCCATCAATCAAAAAATTACTGTCAACAGCCAGAAATATATAAGGGACTAATAAAGTGTTATATAAATCAGGTGAATGTTTGAGCAACCCCACCCCTAAACCAACCCATTTGTGTGACACATAATGTAAAACACATAATATAACAGGCAGATACGACTACAGTCACAATTTATTTAAAACGTACAGTTTTCCGAAGCCAAACAATTGATTTGTGTGAATCGATCGATCGCCGTCTCCATCTGCTGTAGATCCTGTGCACACGTTCAAAACCCGCTGGACGAAGAAGCCTTACGTCAGCTTTGATTGTGAAGTGTATTTGCTCTCGTGACCAACTGCGTCATGCTAAAGAGTCCGGCATATCTTCATCTGAATGAGAATGAGATACTGTATGACTGCGTGCACTGATGTGACACAATTATGTACAGATGGATCCAGAATCTAAGAAAACAGGAGTAACAGTAGTTATACCGCAACATGAAACAGTTATTAAAAAAAAGAACTGCAGATTTTCTGTATTTACAGCAGAGTTAGTATCTGTTGTCGTGTCCGACCAGCGGGAAGAGGAAGAACGTATAAAGAAAGCGATAATTCAATATGCTCAGATTCATTGGCAGCATTAAGAGCATTCGGTTTGGCCAATCTAGCTGCAGACACGATCTTATTCTTGAAATAATGCAGTGCATATATAGAATTAATAATCAGGGCATTTTCACAATTTCATTTATTAGGGTTCCAGCGCATGTTGGAGTAGAAAGAAATGAGATGGCAGATAAGTATGCTAAAAACTCATTGAACATGAATAATATAGAAAGAAATATAAAAATGTGCAAAAAATTGGGGTCCTTACCAAGCATCCATATGTGACGAGTTGGGAGGAAGAACAAATGCCTTCATGTACTGTGATCAACTGGGGAAAGTGTAATGATATCTAGTTACATTTTATTTGTACCCCTTTTCACATGTATTGTCTTGCATTAAACAGATAGCTCTGACTGTAAATTAAGCCTTGTTTAAAGTTGTTAAAAATATTATGATATACAAGCAATAAGCCATTTAATATGTTTTATCCATTCTCCATGTTAAAATAAGTGTCATCTGCAGCCCCTTGTGACTTATCAAGGCAGTGCCTAAAAAAAAAAACAATAAGTAGATTCCCACATAAATCATATAACAGTGGACCAAATATGGAGCTAACCACTCAGTTGATTTGCTGTGGTCGAACAGTTGTTTCCTGGGAATAATCTCGTTTTGTACTTCAATAGATGATCACAGGTGTTACATCTGATTTAAATGTTCTAAACATGCTTCAGTGTAATTGCACGTGCGCCTCTTTGGAGGTTTTGCCATTTGAATTGCATTATGGTTTTGTGCATAAAACTGTCCTTTCATTCTTTCAACGGTTCTGTAATGACGCTCGATTAGCATTTGTTTGTTTTGTAATTTGGTCTTTGTACCACTATCTTCAATTGTTTGATTATGTTTTATACATCAGATAATAATGAGCACAGTAAAGCTGCTTTTAGTTTGTATCATTTGATTGTAAATTTACCAATGAGCGTTTAGCATGAGTAATGTCCGTGGGCAGGAATACTGTAACAGCGCTGCCTTATGCCATCATAATTGAAGAATAAGTCTCATATGACATGTTTACCCATTAATGGATTTGTCTTGATAAAAAAAATAAAAAAAGAACATTTTGTGCACTTTGCTACAGTGTTTGTCTGTTGCATTTAAGGCGTAGGATTTAAGGCGTAGCTTGTTTAATGTGTTCTGCATTGTCATTTTGACATAAATAATTCATAGTTATAAGAATGAGTGTCCCTAAAATGTCAGTCTGATCTGACCCATCTGTTATCTGACATAAGCATAGGTCAGATGTGTGCAGAAAATCATATTCCTTTTTTAAATTATTTGACGTAGGTTTAGAATAGTTTAGCTCCTCGAGATGAATTTTTATAATGAAAATGCTGATCAAGCGTGTTTCTTCTCCATAGTGTGAGTGAATCTCCAAACACAAGATATTTTTACATCAATAACATGTCTTTCTCACTGTGCTGTGTGATCATCTGTTTATTTTGAAAATGATCCACCGGTTCTCTATTTTAACCTTCTTAAAGAAGATGAGAACTTGCATTGTCAACCTGACATTTTGAGTCTGTCTTAGGAGTAATAATAGCATTAATACACACATATTCAGTAATATTTTATTTTTACCTGCATTAGCTGTGGTCTCGGTAGTCTTGGGTGATTTTGTTTTTCACAGTTATCAGCCTAAATATGCAGTTGGTTTCCCAAGGTAGCAGGTGTTTAAGAAAAAGTGTGTAGAATCGGCTGTTCTCATTATAATAATGAATTATCTATGCGGGCTGTCGAAATAAATGCCCGAACCTACAGCTTCTCAGGGTTCACACGAGCAGTCGTGACATTAGCTATCAAAGCAATGACGGAATATGATATTTAAAACATTATTGATCGTGTTCTCATTGGATTTCTTTTCACTCTTCATGGCTGGAGCACAAGCCCGAGGATGTGGAGTTGGCCGACCGTGCTGTTGCAGTATTGAAAACGAATTATTAGATTTAATGGTATGTAGGGGGAGAAAAGCAATGAATAAATAAGAGGTTATACAGTGGTGGAATTCAAATCAGTTGCAGATTCAATTTTAGGACAGAATGGTAATGTGGAGGCCAGAGAGGAGAAGCCAAGAGAGAGAGCTGTGATTTTCCCCAACACCGCTAGCGTCACAGCGTGCTAATTCAAGTTTCATGCTCCGCAAAAGCAGGCCAAACGACCGCTTTTCATGTCCAACCCTCGGCTGCCAGGGATTTCTTCCATTTTTCCCGAAGCCTATCTACTTTAAGGGGTATTACAAAGTCCATATCGTCTTTAAAAAAATGACCAGCGTATCCAGGCAGGGGCTGGATGGTCTTTTGCTGTGTCGTTGGAGTGTCTCGAGGCCTCGTTTTACAGGCGGAGCATCTCTGAGGACTCTTCAAAGCGCCTCGGTAACAAGACTGCAAATGTCTGTGGGTAAAAAGGGTAAAAAGGCCCAGCGTAAATGCTCTCCTAATGACTCTCAGCAGGGTTACCCGCGTATCTTTCATAAAGAAAGAGAATAAAGCCCAGAACCATTACGCCGCGTCCGTGCAAAATCTGGGAGCGGTGTTGGGATTCAACAAAGAGAATACCCATTCTGCCAAATGGGGTGTAATGGGATACATTAGCGTGTTATATGCCTTGCGGTGTACCTGGCAGTCAGATGTTGTTGTGCTTTTTTTGTTGTAGAGATTGTCTCTCCAGATGGTAATTAATGTAATTTTGAATGCCCGAGTGCAAACATGGGGGACGAGCGTATGTTGCTGAGCGCGGATAGCTCTCTTGCTTTAAGGATCGATGAAACTGCAGTTAAACTCCTATAGTGTGTTTGTCTCAAGCTAGCAGTAATATTTCAATTAGCTTGTGAAATATATATTTTTTTACATTAGGAAACATATATAAATGAACTAAATTAATAACTTTTTTACAAAAAAAATAAATAAATTAACCATCACTGAACTGACTTAAGCTGGACTATGACACTATTTTCTTCTAGATCTGCTGTACAGTAGAAACAAACTGTGTTGCATTATTTTCCTGTTATCACTGTAAAGATGCTTTGAAACAATCTGTATTGTAAAAAGCACTATATATTTAAAAAAGGTGACTTAACTTTACTTGATATGTCCGTCCATTTTTAGACCTTTGGGGCCAGATTGCAACGGCGCAAACCCTCTTTTGGCGTTAAAAAACAGGATTTACTAAAGACACGCAATGAAACATTAGGGCTGAAAAGGCGTAGACGGTTATTTTTGCGGCTGACATTATTGCATGTGCATTTGTAGGAGTTTCCCTTTCAGATGCAACATTTATGGGAGGAGAGTATTTAAAGGTACAATATGTAAGAATTTTGTAATAAAATATCCAGAAATCACTTGCACAGTGCGATATATTTCCTGCAGTTGTGTACTTACAATATCCCAAAAGTTCCCAAGGATTTTTAATTTCAATTTTAAATAATTGGCCGTCCCGGAAAACCTGTTCACTTGTCGCCTGTCACTGACGTAATATCCGCGTTATCCCTGGTTTCCGCTCAAGTACTGCCATAGTAACCATGACGACAGACCCGGACAACTGTGCATAATGAGTGTAGTGCGTAACCTCTGGCTGCACGCTGTTGTTGTTTCGTTCAAACATTATGGACCATGGCAAGCAGACTTTGGGAAAAAAGGAGAACTAAAACGAGGATCAATATCAGCGACTAACTTGGACTTGACAGCGCTTCACGAGTCACGACTTCACAGAGACACAGCTCTTGTATGTACTTTATTAGACAGGTGAGCAAATGTTTCAGACCCTTTCAGACGCAACATTTATGGGAGGAGAGTATTTAAATGAATCACGCTAGGTGATTTACTAAGCTTTGCGCTAGTCAATTTACTGGTGTTTGTGCCATTATTAACCACCTAAAAAAGCACGTCTTAAACCAGACGCTATATTGCGCTGCTCGAGATAGATTCGTTTTGAGGAGACCATTATTTCCCTGCCCTGATAGCTCATGTAATGGATGTTTCTCAATCGGAAAAGCTGGATCTCGGCTGCCACACTGTAAAAAAAAAATTACATCCCCAAGTAAAAAATTTCAAGTGACCGATAACATCTAAATTTTTCAATTAGTCTGACGTATTATTTCTCATTGAGCCAATGTTAACAGACTATTGCAACAAGAATTTCACTTGGGCCAATTGAAAAATTTAGATGTTATCGGTCACTTGAAATTTTTGATTTGGGAGGGTTAGAAATTTTTTACAGTGCATGTCATCAAGCTCCATTTTGCGCCATTTTGCCGTGTCTTGAACAAGTATATCCTTTGTGTCCTCCAATCACCCACAATCCTTTGCACATATTCATATTCACAAAAAAAAAAAAAAAAAAAAATTGGCTGAAAATTTGTAGGCACAGATCTCATGTATTTTCATGATGAAATGCAAGAAAAACATTATTTCGGATATAAATGCATGTTGTCTGTTAATGACATAATGCTAAACTACCCGTGATGTGCTTTAAAACACTGGGAGACTACACATGATTTACATTCACTGTGTTGCATTAGTACAAAGTCACCTAATATAAAAACATATTTTTATAAACAGTAGGTTTCAGTTATTTGCATTAGTTATTTTTTTTTTCAAATCATGTTACTCATTATGTAATTGTGCCCCGTCCCCTTCACTCCCGTTTACATGTGGTTCATTCAGTCAGCGGATTTTACTTCATTTTTCCAAGATACTGCTGTAACGAACATGACATCTGACGGACTATTTCAATGTTTTTGATCCCTGTTATTTTGCTTTATGTGATGATTGATTCATTGCAGGTTCCCTCTTACGTCATTTACGCACATGCACACACTTCATACACAGTGCTGATTGTTGACATGTTAAAATATATAGTTTATTTAAATGGGACGATGAAATATGAAATTTATGAAGATGAAATATATAGGATATACTGCAGGTTATCTTGCTAATTGTGAACAAGAGCATGATCAATTTAAGTCCATGTCATATTATATTACCAATAAACTATACTTCTAACCACAGGTTAGTTCCAACCACACAGTTTTGTGATGCAATTTGTCAATGTCCGCTGGAACTATGTTTTTGGGAAATGCCAAATCACTGAATTAATGTTAGTGATGACTGAACTTGCGAGCATAGTTTTTGCTTTTGGGAAACCAGCCCGACACAGCAACACTGACTCAACCAATGGCGTGAGTTTGGCCATATGTTTGTCTGACTAATGGCTGACTCTAGTTGATAAGACGATTATAACCGAGCTCAATGCGAAGCGAGTCTGAGCGAGAGCAGACAGAGCAAGTTCAGTTTTTAACCTCTCGAACTGATCAGGCCACAGGCTCAGAGGAATTAAGCTTCTCTTCGACTGGACAAGGTGTCATAAGCAGGAACCGACCGGACCACTACCTGGCAATGACACCTTCGAGACTCGCACAGGACAAATAGATCATTGTTCCCCTGGCAAGCAGAAGATGGCATTTGCTAATCAGAAAGTCATCTGACTGTGGGATGAGCATCAATTAAGGCACTTACACAGCTAATGATCAGAGGGAAAAAAAAACTAATGGGTCTATTTAAGGGTGGGATCTCACCTCTATCTGTCCAGCTCAGTGTGTGCACGCTTATGGAGAATGCTAATTTCATTTTGGTGTAAAGTCCTCGCAGTCGACCAAGGTCATCACCACCTGTTACCTTAATCAACCTCAAGGTGCAATAGTAGCTTGTGGTTTTCTGTCAAACAATTAAGCCTTAATAAATCCAGATGATAGTTAGTTCGGAGTGGGAGCACTGAGGCAGTGTGTGTGGAAGTAAACATGAAACATCCTCCTGAAAGCAATTCAGTGTTTAATTCAGTCTAAAAATTATGCTGTCATAATTTACTCAATCCTGCGTCGTTCCGAACCAATCTTACGTTTTTCATTTAACGGGTTGTCGAGCTCCAAAAATTGATAGAATGTACCATAAAGGTATTAAAAATGGAGTCTGTACAACTTGTGATATACTTTATATATTATACATATACAAATATACATTTTTAATCACTATAAAATCACCAAAGTTTTCTACCAAAGGGTGAATAAATCAAGGTCAAATTTCAAGTTCGAGTGAAACATAATATTATATGTTAAAATACATTCTCTTAAGCCAATTCATTGTTCATTGACATTGACTTTATCTCCCCCAAAAATGTAAAGACTGAGTCTCCCAGACCCCATCAAAAGTGTGTTGGACGTGTGTGTTGGACGTGCAGGAGCTGAAAACTGAGACATGAGTCGGACACTTTCTGCTTCCCGTAGTGACGCTCACGCTGTGTTTGCATACTTTATCTCAGCTGAAGTGAATAAATGCAATATTTGTCAAATACACAGACTTTTCAGAGACATTTTTCATTCAATACTTTACGTACTGCTTAATACAGCTAGATGCCACTAGTGTCGCAGAAATCTTATTCTTCACCTTTAAAGTGAATATTTGGCTCGAAATAATAAAGTAGTGGCGCTTGTTTTTATCCATTGTGAATGACACTTTGTCTTACACTGCATTCAAAATATTCATTTGAATCAAACAACCTTGCTGTTGCTAATGCCACAATATACTGAATGATCTGCAGAAACACTGTATATTATTTGATTGGATAGTGGATGATATTATTGGTTAATATTATTTTTCTCCATCCGCATGACCTTGGTTACACACCGTATTTTCCAGAAAATAAGTCACGTTTTTTAATAATCTGAAACATTCTGCAACTTATTTTCCAAAGCAACTTATATAATGCAATTAACGTCGCAAAACATGTGGCAAAGTGCACACATTTGGATTTGTGCTGAATGAGAGATGTACATGAGTCCAGGTTTATTTGCATAGCGTGTTTCCCACATGCCTGTGGTTTCAGTTCACTTTCAATACATTTCTTTAGGCTTGGTGATTATAATAAATGGGTAACACTTTACAATAAGATTCATTAGTAAACATTAGTTAACTACATTAGTAAACATGAACTAATAATGAACTGCACGTATACAGCATTTATTAATCTTTGTTAATGTTTATTTCAACATTTACTAATACTTTATTAAAATCTTGTTAACATTAGTTAATGCATTGTGAACTAACATGAACAAACAATGAACAGCTGTATTTTTATTAACTAACGTTAACACAGAGGAACAAATACTGTAACAAATGGATTGCTCATGGTTAGTTCATTAACTTATGTTAACTAATGAACCTTATTGTAAAGTGTTACCAATAAAGGTTTATAATGAATGCCTCTATAATTTATGATTGTTTTATATTTTACATTCCTGTTTTGTTCTAAATACTCTTGCATTTAAAGGATTTATTGTGGAGTGAGGGGAACTAAAATACAGTTTAGAAGTGAAATATCATTTCTTTTACTCTTTGGGGTGAAATGTGACTTTTCTTCATAAGACCCAAACAGAGTCCGTGTTTATTTTCTACACTGACTTTGAAGTTGCATTGAAGCGGCGGGTGGGAATCCTGTCGGACGCTGGATGGTCACTCCATGTAGACACTGACCTAGACTGACATTATCACACGCTGTCTCTGGCTGTTCGATCGGCTAAGAGTGACCCTGCTGACAGCCGACCTTATTCAACACCTGCTCTTCCTCAAATCAGAAAAGCGTACAGCTCTCAATTACTCAGAGGACATTACATTTTACAAAGCGGTTGAGTAAAACCCACGTTCAAAACAAAAAGCAGGCCCTGTGTTTCTGCGAGCCTCGCGCTCAGCCATCAGGCGCATCTCTCTCGATGTGACATGACACACAGATGTGAGGCTGGGACTCGCTGAAGGCTAGATGGAGGGCGTAGCGTGATATTAGGGGTTTCCTCTTTAGGAACATGTCGCTGTGCTTCAGGACAGACCTGCCAAAGGGGGCGACGGACCCACAGCTAGGGGTTAATTGCACCACTGGGGAAAAATGCCTTCTTTGATTCGGTGCACAGTTGATCGGGTGGCTGGTGACAGGGAAAGAGAGCGATGTCTGGAGGAGAAGAAGGCCACTGAGAGCAGGAGCTGAAAATAAGTCGAGCTGACAGGGAACACTCCTCCTTTTGGAGGCAATTTCACATTTGTATCCACTTTGACTTACTAAGCTGTTATTAAAGAGAGAAAAGGGGGCAGCTGTTCTTACGTGAAGCATCGGGGTTTGAGGACCATTCCTGTTTGATCGCGTGATTATCGGCTAGAGACTAAAACAATCGCAGCGCTGTTTGCTTAATTGATAGAGAAGAGGCAGTGGAAAGAACTGAGGGAAGAGATACAAGACGTGTAAGGAAACAGCAGTGGGTATTTGTTCATGCACATCCGTTGTGTGCTTGGCCAACTTAAATCTCTGATTTCGTAAACATTAAGCATGAGCTCATTAGATGAAACACGCAGATATTTTTTCGATTTCTTTTGTGGAGAAGATACATCATAACTCAGCACAGTGGGAAGTCACGAGACTCAAAACAAGAAGAAACTATTTAATTGTCACGTTATTCGTTTTAACAACATGATTTTAGAGTTGAAGGCGACCTTCATCTTGGGCCTGAACTGTTGCAAATGCAGATTTGACAGAAATACAGTTCATTGCCCATTCTGTAGGAATCATTTGAAAAACTGTACCATAGGCATGACTGACTAAATAAAAAAATAGAAATTTTTAACTAGAAAAGACTCCAAAAATGTACCTATATATGAAATTCACTGTAATTTCCAGCTGAACTGAACACTAGAGGTAGTAAGACATTTTGATTGCAGGGGCAGATTATCGATAAATAAAGACTTCATTTTGCATGGTTCCTTGCACAATACCATTTTATGACACTTTCACCACAGTGCAAGATTTTTTAAACACCAATCATGATAAAAGAGCTCAAAGACTTGTAGAAGCAGCTAAATGACATGGTTGCTTCAGAAAATGCATTTTTATCTCACATTTGCTTTTCCCTATTAACCTTCTAACACCACTGATCAGTAGATACCTTGAACATAATGTACCATTGCGAGTTTATGATAAAAGTAAACATGCTTTTAGCACCACACACTGGATAAGTATTGCGGAAATGCACAAAAAGTGACATAATGTCATTTTGATGTCTGCATATGGCTCTGGTCTTTCTTCATGGTACATCTTTTGGATTTTTTCACCCATTTTACTGTCCGCCAGGTGAAAATTGTAAATCCAATTGCTTTGAAAAGTAATAGCACACCTCTCCTCAACAAGCCTCGCAATTCATGATACCTTTCATGTCTTCAGCACAAGTACGGTTTTGCGGCAAAGGATTTGAACAATAATAATAGTGATTTAGCAAGCAAACATGATTAATAAATCAGTTTGAATATACAGTCTGTGATCCTGATTACAGTCATTCGTCTGCATCACTTTGAATCCTGAAAGAGTGTTTGTGCTCTGCTACTGTTGGATGTTTATTAGGTCTGACATGCACTGACCACATGAACCCAAACCCACAGTGCCTGTGATGAGCGTGAGTTTCTGTCATGCTCGCTCTCCCCTCGGCAGTAATTAATTTTCACATTTAACTGGGAGGCAAAACGCTGGTGTCCTGGGACGTGGCGCATGCCACCAACCCACACCCTGGATTCCGGGGATTAGGATAATTAGCCCCCGGAAGATTGCGTAGACAGATGGAGGAGACCCATCCCTCCCTCTCTCCCTCTCTCGCTTTGTCTGTCTTTCTTTCAGCTAAATGAGGGGTGTTTCCACAGCACGCGACTGTGCTCGTGTGGTTCTGCGGGAGGCCTTCGAGTTCAGAGGGGGTTTGTTCATACAGGATGAAAAGATTCACAAGAGTATTGATTGAAATGATATAGTGGAGCTGTTTGCTTGGGAGGTTCATATATGGATCTTTGCAGGCCTTTCATCTTCAGAGTGTGTGTGTGTGTGTGTGTGTGTGTGTGTGTGTGTGTGTGTGTGTGTGTGTGTGTGTGTGTTGCATGTTGATTGAAATGCCAGTGTTATCACAGACAGCTATACAAAAGAAACTCAAAATAATAAGATTACAATAAAGAATAAGTATGATAAAACAAAAATAAAGTAAGTTTGTTCTTTCAATTATTATTAATCTGTTCATCAGTAATTTTAAATATATATATATATATATATATATATATATATATATATATATATATATATATATTACATATAAATTAAGTATACATGCATACACACACACACACAGACACACACACACATACAGATATATATCTCACTTCCATGGCCACGGTTTTTATAAAATCAAGCACCTAGGCTTGCAGACTGGACTCTAGAGCAGTGGAGATGTGTTCTCTGGAGTGACGAATCACGCTTCTCTGTCTGGCAGTCCGATGGACGAGTCTAGGTTTGGCAGTTGCCAGGAGAAAGATACATTCCTGACTGCATTGTGCCAAGTGAAAAATTTGGTGGAGGGGGGGTTATGGTGTGGGGTTGTTTGGTGGAGGAGGGGGGGATTATGCTGTGGGGTTGTTTGGTGGAGGGGGGGGTTATGGTGTGGGGTTGTTTGGTGGAGGGAGGATTATGGTGTGGGGTTGTTTGGTGGAGGGGGGGTTATGGTGTGGGGTTGTTTGGTGGAGGGGGGGTTATGGTGTGGGGTTGTTTGGTGGAGGGGGGGTTATGGTGTGGGGTTGTTTGGTGGAGGGGGATTATGGTGTGGGGTTGTTTGGTAGAGGGGGTTATGGTGTGGGGTTGTTTGGTGGAGGGGGATTATGGTGTGGGGTTGTTTGGTGGAGGGGGATTATGGTGTGGGGTTGTTTGGTGGAGGGGGATTATGGTGTGGGGTTGTTTGGTGGAGGGGGGATTATGGTGTGGGGTTGTTTGGTGGAGGGGGGGGTTATGGTGTGGGGTTGTTTGGTGGAGGGGGGATTATGGTGTGGGGTTGTTTGGTGGAGGGGGTTATGGTGTGGGGTTGTTTGGTGGAGGGGGGATTATGGTGTGGGGTTGTTTGGTGGAGGGGGGGTTATGGTGTGGGGTTGTTTGGTGGAGGGGGGGTTATGGTGTGGGGTTGTTTGGTGGAGGGGGTTATGGTGTGGGGTTGTTTGGTGGAGGGGTGGTTATGGTGTGGGGTTGTTTGGTGGAGGGGGGGTTATGGTGTGGGGTTGTTTGGTGGAGGGGGGGTTATGGTGTGGGGTTGTTTGGTGGAGGGGGGGTTATGGTTTGGGGTTGTTTGGTGGAGGGGGGGTTATGGTGTGGGGTTGTTTGGTGGAGGGGGATTATGGTGTGTACTGTACACTGTATACTGTTCTATATTAGGGCTGCACGATTAATCGCAATTTACATGTAATCGCACTTAAATCGATTTGGCTTATCACGATTTTGAAATCGCAAAAGCTGCGATTATTTGTTATGCACAGCTTGTCACTGATGTACGGCTCTGTAAACGCTGCTCACTCTGAAACCACTGTGAGTTTGAGTCACTTATAACGTGCATTTGAAAAAGCAACACGCGTGAAACATCTTTCCAAACACAAGAATCATTTATGAACCTCTTGTCCAACAACAGACAACATTTAATAACATGCATTTACTCCAAACTCACTTCATAACGACAGTTGAGCATCCTTCTGTGAGATGATGTGCCTTCTTACACAGAATAAGGCAGTCGTGTATTTATAAGTCATGTTTAATCAAAGCGTTTCAATCTTCTGTTTATTAAGCTACAGCGATAGGGATTTCCTGGAATGATGCACATTATTGTACTTCTGCGGCGGGGCATATTTATTGTGTTTGCATGAGAGCGCCCTCTGGCGTTCGGATGGAGCAGTATTTACTACCGATCAGGCGCACTCCACTGACAAGCTGCGCATAAAATAATTGCAGCCTTTGCCAAATCGCGTGCAGTTTTATTGCGATTAATCGTGCATTCCTACTCACTCTCTCTCTCTCTCTCTCTCTCTCTCTCTCTCTATATATATATATATATATACACACACACAGGTATACATACACACACGTGGAATATAATATGTATAAGAGTATAGTATAAGTATTAGAAAGCATTTCAATGTTTTATTTTCTGTAAATCTGTAATTAAATGTTTTAAAACCGTGGTTAAATTTTTACAAGTAGCCTACTTACTGTGTAAGGTTTATTATAAAACAAGAATGCATTATAATGAATATTTTTTATGACGCATTGCACATACAGTAGCCTACCAACTCTATGGAAACTGTTATTATATCTATTAAAATATTTCAGTGCCATTGTTGTGTCCCAATATGGACACCAGTGATGAGATACATATATACATATATATATACACACATATATATATATATATATATATATATATATATATATATATATATATATATATATATACATTTTTTTTTTTTTTTTTTTTTTTTTTTTTTTTTTGGCACGTTTATAAAAACGACTTACATTTTGTAAAATAACAAAGGCCTAATCCTGGCTTAATCTCAGCCCTGAAACCAGCCCTTCATGTTCTGTGTGTTTGAACTGTGAGATGGACATCTTGAGTTGTCTGCCAGCACTTCGGACTCTGTCAGGCTCTTAATGAAAAAGAGAGCGGACTGGTTTTGAAGCGCTGATGGAGAAAACCGATTAACTCAGTCCAAGAGCGGTGACATAGACAAGAGCTAACAGAACCACCTCAGGTCAAAGAGGAGAGCAATAAATTCACACTGACCTCCTCACTGCTGAAAACAACCTGTGCTCTATTCCAACGGAGGAAGCGTTTAACACATCATACACACACTCCTGATGAGAATCAAGATGATTCATGCTTTCATGTTGTTTATGTCAAATTCTGACTCTACCATCTGAATGTTCAGGCAGAAATCGAGACCAGGCGACGTTATTCCAATCTTCTATTGTCCAGGTGACAATTTGGTGAGCTTGTGTGAACTGTAGCTTCAGTTTTCTGTTCGTATCTGACAGTAGTAGCACTGGTGTGTTTCTTCTGCTGCTGGAGCTCTTCTGCTTCAAGGTTGGACGTGTTGTGTGTTCAGAGATGCTCTTCTGCAGACCTCAGTTGTAACGAGAGCTTATTTGAGTTACTGTTGCCTTTCTATCATCTCAAACCAGTCTGGTCATTCTCCTCTGACCTCTGGCATCAACAAAGCATTTTCACCTACAGGATATTTTCTCTTTTTCGGGCCAGTCTCTGTAAACCCTAGAGATGGTTGGGACCAGCCCGTCTGGCACTAACAACCATGACACGTTCAAAGTCATTTAAATCACCTTTCTTCCCCATTCTGATTCTCAGTTTGAACTTCAGCAGATCGTCTTGATCGTCTACATGTATTGTATTGACTTGCTGCCGTGTGATTGGCTGATTAGATATTCGCATTTATGAACAGTGGAACAGGTGCACCTAATAAAGTGGCTGGTGTGTGTGTGTGTCTGTGTGTCTTTGCTTGTTTATGTACCTCTCTTATTTAACACAAATCCAAATGTGTGTGTGTGTGTGTGTGTGTGTGTGTGTGTGTGTGTGTGTGTGTGTGTGTTTGTTTGTTTATGTACCTCTCTCATTCAGCACAAATCCAAATGTGTGTGTGCACCTAACTCGTTCAACACAAATCCAAATGTGTGTGTGTGAGTGACTTTAAATGTGTGTGAGTTTGTGTGTTTATGCACCTATCTCATTCAACACAAATCCAAATGTGTGTGTGTGTGAGTGACTGCAAATGTTTGGGAGTTTGTGTGTTTATGTACCTCTCTCATTCAACACAAATCCAAATGTGTGTGTGTGTGTGTGTGTATAAATTTAATACTATTTTTGTAATTGTTCTTTTTGAGTCTTGCCAGTATAAATTACTATCCACTTTTCTGCTTTTGTAATTCATGGGCCAAAGAAGATAATTAACAATTCAGTCCAACGACTTACTAATTTGTGGCCTTGTTTTAATTAGTTCCCTCATTTTAGTTACATTATGACCATGTTGTACTAATTCATTCCCTCGTTTTAATTTAAAATAAATTAAGTTAGGAGGACAAATTTGTGGTTACGATATCTTATTTTTTCGGCTCCGTATACAAGAGTAAATGACTGATTTGTTTTTGAGTGAAGTGACCCGAAATAAACAGCCTTCTATTTGATTTTACTGCATCTTTGAACACTGAAAAACTAGAAAAGAAATAGTGCCTGCTCTGTTTTTACTAGAACTGCATGAGGCGAGAACATTGGGCTTTTCAGATTTGGGTTTTGGTGTTTGTCACAAAATGGAGGAGAGTCTGACAGCAGAAAACAGAGTTAACACTGGAGTCTTTAACGCAGTCGAGTGACAGATCGCACGAGAAGGGGAAATACGATTGTGTGTGTGACGTGTGAAACCACTGACAGCAAATCAGCAGGAATATGAAAAGAAAGCATGTTCATGTTGCAAAATGACAATTTGAATGCGCTTAGACAGCCCATCCTAAATAAATCCGACTTTAACATTATCATTTTCTGTGCTATAATGATGATTTATCGGATTGAAGTTCATTCAGTAGGAAAAATGAACAAGCTGCTGTGATAGACATACAGTCAAACCAAAAATTATTCAGACACCAGATATCATTTTAGATTTTTTTTTACTAAGACACTATAGTTTATTTATGTAAGTGAGAATAACAAAATAAAGTAAACTGTGACATATTATACCCAGTATTCATACAGTGACTACCAGTAAAATGTATAAAAATTTGGTGGGACCAAAAATGATTCAGACACTTTGACCTGATCAAGGTTTTTTCTTTAATTGCTAATGTGATCTTTTTACACCACAGACTGAACAAAATGAAGCATTGCTTGGTAATTGGTTGAGCTAAACTGGTATTATCTAATTGTGTAGTTAAATTTAACTGACAGATATTCAACATAATTCATTTAAGAGACAGTCTAACAGAAGGACGATCAAAACCAGTGAAATATCAACTGATTTGATAACTCTTGAGTGTGCTTTCACACGGGCAGTTTAGTTCGGAACAGGGCATGGTTCGCATGAAAAATCGCTAATGTGAACGCATTGGGTTACCGAACCTGAGCCTACCTGGACGAGGTGGTCTGAGTTTGGTTGCACTCTAACCGTGCCGTGGTTCGCGTGAATGTGAAAGCAACACGGACTCGGGTGCGCACTAGTTCAGGAAGTAAAGAAACCTGCGCATGCGTTTTAGCTGATTACGATGTATTTAGTTAAAACACATGTAAGGGATGATAGTGTTGATGATTTACCTTGGACACGAGCGAAAGTGAGCCTTCAGTGTATTTGTGCATAGCGCGTGGAATCAGGCCGGGCAACAAATGAATGGAAATCCACTGTCTCCTCAAAAGAGTCCGTTTGCAAGCAGCAGAAAAACACCTTATGCGTCACACACACAGTAAACCTGTGTTGTTCACTCAGCTGCGCATAATAGCACCAAATTAATAAAAAACACAACATAGGCCTACTTACCCGCGTTCTGTTTTCTATCATGCGCCGCTCACGTTTGCGATGACGTAAGATGCATGCAAACGCACCAGGGTTCGGTAGAATCAAGTTGAGTGTAAAACCAGACCAACGCTGCGGGGGAACCGGGAACAAACGAGCAAACGGGCCTAGTGTGAAAGCAGCCTGAGTTCTTGTCATATGTTATTACAATTTTCTAAACTATAGTGAATAAACTGTAATAATGTGAGAAATGTTGAAGGTGTCTGAATAAATGTTTTCACATATGTCCCTTCCTCATTTTCCTGCGATCAGGACGTTTAAAATGGTCTAAAAGTAATGACTTTGACTTCTGCACCCAGCCAGAACTGAAGAGATGCAAATGTGTTGCATTATCTTCCAACATGTCTTTTTTCACTGTCCTCTTTGTAATACAGCGCACTGGAGTTTTGAGAATTATTACACGACACACAAACAATAACCGACCAGGTGTGGACGGTGTTTCATCAGCCGCTGTCACTCGACGTCTCTCAGGAGAAGCCAATAATGGATGATGTCCATCCTTAACACGTCCCTTACAAACCCAGTGCTTGTCACCCGTGGAAGAGAAGAGCGTATGTTGTTTTCCGAGCTTCAGGAGCCTGACGCTCAGACAGATGGCCAGCTTCAGTTTGTTTAGTTCCTTCTCAGCAGAAAAGCCTGAGAAACAAATCGAGCGATGAACATGCGTGCGTGTCATTATGTCTTTGCTATTGCAGATTCGCAACGGCAGCAACCATTTCGCTTATGGGATCAAATCGTATGTTTTTTGTGTGTTTTAAGACAGTGAAGTTAGATGCTGTTTGCACAACAATGAAATGTGCTTCAGCTTTGATAAAAGCATATTCAGAATAAGAATGGCTTATTAGTTCTGTATTTCATGAACCAGTTCTCTTCACAACGACTTGACCTAGATATTGCTCTGATGAAAACATCAAAAAATAAATAAATAATTATTTTAAATGATGCCGTGTTTAGCTACTCATCTTTTCAAAATAACTGCTGTATTTTTATTATTTTACTTTATTTTATTATTCTGTTTAATCTATTATTGACTAGTAGCGGCAGACAGCAAACATGTTTAAATGAGCTTGACATTATTTTGACAAAACAGTACATTTTAATCATGAAGTTCTAGAGGTTAAAACCTTGTGATGTTAAACATCAACCACTTATTTTACAGCTACTTTCACAGTTGTGGATTTTTACTATTGATGCTGTAAACAATTTTCATAAATAAATTAAAAAACTATACAATACTACAGTAAAGACCTGTTAATTGATTAAGTTCCTGTACTCTGCACGGTAAAAAAAAAATCATCTAATGGGACATTTTATGTAGTTTGACAGTAAAATACTGGTAATTGTTTTTTTTTTTTTGTTTTTTTTTTTTAAGTGAAACAAGAACAAGTCATCCTAACATTTTCTGTGAAACACCATAAATTGACATTTCCAGGATTATCTGATATTTGATGGTTTTCTTTGAAATACCTTCTTAGTTTCTTATTTTTTCATATATATATACTATTAATGTTATCTATTTTCACTGTTTGAGTCACGATATCCAGTAAGCATTCAAGTATTCCATTTTGAACATGAAGAGTTTGATATTTTGATTGAACATAAAATGTTATTATCAATAACCTGAAGTAACACTACCAGCTCCTAGACAAAGTTGTATATTTGCCCTAAAAATAATAGGGTAAAAAATCATCAGGATAAAATATCACAGATTAAATCATCATGCTTCCTGCTCAGTGTAGCCCTACCGATCAAAAAACGGAGCAAATCTAATCCCAGTGAGTAGCAGAACAGTATTAAAGGTCAGACGACTCGTGACCCTCCTTCATTGCATATTGAGCGGTTGACCACAAAATACAACAATCACTGATGCATGGAGTAAAAACGTAAACCGCAAAGGGCAAAATGAGAGATTTTTCCTGTTTGGGCCAAGAATGTGACATTTGTGTGTGTGTGTGTGTGTGTGTGTGTGCTTGTATTTGCAATTTTGTATTTGTACCGCATTTGTTAATCTTTGTTAATGCTTATTTCAACATTTACCATATACAATTTTAAAATCAAATGTGAATGAACAATGAATTGTATTTTCATTAACTAATAATAACAAAGATGAATAAATGCTGTAAAATATATATTGCGCATTGTTAGTTCATGTTAGTTATTTCATTATAATGTTAAATTCCCCCTGTGGCAAAGTCCAGCTTTTAATGTCATTTATGTCTATTTGGTGTTTTTTAATATGCTTTAAGACTAACCATGTGTAAATTCATAAGTCGACACCATTGCTGAGTATTTTCTCCTTAAAACTGCAGTGAACCAAAGACAGTCTCAAAAACCACGGTTTGAAATCGCTGGTGTTTCTGACGTCACAAACTACCTTGTAACCAATCAGATCAACGTGTGATCGTCAACGAGTGGATCTCTGAGCTGAGTGAGTGAGTGGAGGCGGGGCTCATTTTCATATTCGTAGAACCGCGAATACTAAATGAGGCAAGGGTGTCGAGTTACATTCAAGATATTTTAAAGGTGCTGTAAGCGATGCCACGCGTTTTTTAGGCCAAAACATTTTTTGTCACATACAGCAAACATCTCCTCACTATCCACTAGCTGCCTGTCCCCTGAACACACTGTAAAAAAACGCGGTCTCTGTAGACACCACAGGCTCCACAAACGGCTACAAAAACAAACTGGGCTCACCCGCACCATGAAACACAACAAACAGTGCTCCAGCCAATCACCGACAAGAAGTATTTGAGGGTGGGGTTTGGGGGGTTGGTGTGCGTGCACATGAAGTGGGTGTGGAGGAGAGAGAAGCATGAAGAGGGAAGTTTGAATTATGGCCGAAACACGACCAAAGAGGTGTCGGATGAACAAATTGCAAAGAAGAGGGACAAGGATAAGGGACGCGCGAAATACCTAATTTACATCGGAAAAACCTTTTAAAGGTGGCGAGAACTCCGCCGGCAGAAGGGCTTCCAATCCACATTCAGTTGCTCTGTTTTTGCAGAACAGGTAAATCCATTTTTCTTTCTAAACTGACGTTCATGTTCGCCAAACCAGCTAGAACTATGCAGTCAGCGTTAACTTTGGTGAATACAACATATAACGTAATGTTTCTAGCAGCTAGCGATCAATCTCTATTGTAAATCATCAAGCAAATTCACAGAAGGGCAACAATTTGTGTGAATGATTGTTTTCATCCACTGTTTGTTATGAATTTGAATGTTCATTTATAGGCTGTTGACAACTTTGACAAAATTTGTTTACGACGCCGCCGTTGTTTATTCTCACTGGGAAACGCGAAGCTACGTTATCTTGCTATTATTGCGTCCTTGTATGGGAGCTATAGTTATAGCTTCAGGTGGCGAAACGATTTTAAAATAATGTTTCTCTTTTTCTGCATTCTGTTCTGCATTATATAAAACCCTTTATCTAACTTAGCGACATTTCACATTGAATGAAGTATCAGTAAAACTTAACTTTGTTTGTAGTGACTACTACGGATAATATTGGAAAGGAGGGGAGGAGGGAGGAGACGGGATGAGGAGGAGGGAGGGTCTAGCTAGCCTCCGTTTTGTTTGACAACAATTCGAATGTCAACAAGAAGTTATGACTCCCGGCATCGCTTACAGCACCTTTAAGGCATGAAGATTTTTTTTTTCAAGGAAAAAATGCTTAAATATGTCATATTGGTGATTAAAGATGAGTTTTAAGGAATGAAATTACTGACTACAGGGGGACTTTAAGAAATATTACTGTAAAATCTTATCGCACCTTTTTTTTCTACTGCATAGTGGATGAAAAAACATGTGAAGGGACTTACTTCAAAAATATGCAAGAATATCATGGAAATGGGCTCTTTTTTTATTTTGTGGTAGTAAATAACCGCCCAAAACAGCCTAGTAACCACATTACTATGCCCTGGAATAGTAACACTGAGGTTTGCAAGAACAAGCACACCACTTTCTTCAGACATTGTCAAAATAATTCTTAAATTACCTAACATCCATTCATTTTTGCTGTGACAGTAGAGATTCATATGCATGACAAGATTGAGATATGAATTATTGAACAGTCTCATGTTTATGGTGGACTGCTGGTTGTGAACACTACTGTGAAAACACTACATAGCATCAACATGAAGCGTGTCAAACATTTGCACCAGAGCACAAGTTGTGCTGCTAATGAATAAGGAAAGGGAAAACATGACAAACCGGTTGAGATGAGCCACCAGATGTGTGTGAAGACTCAAACCCAGATCTGCTCAGCACTACCTATACTATCTCAAACACACACACAGCATGTCAAATGATGGGCTTCTCAGGAATATGTGTACGGCAGGAATATGAATATCCCCCGACATCAATTGGAAAAGGGTAATGCAGAATATCAGTGATGACACGTGTGTTTGAGACGAGGTAAAGCACGAATCTAGAGCAGGAACAAAGAGCAGGAGAAAAGCGAGCGACGTGCCACTTCGCTTTCCATTCAGCCGGAAAATTGTAGGCATCCAAATGGCTGATAATTTCAATTGCGAGGCGCACCCTAATCTTCCCTGATTCAAACATAGATTTCTGATTCTTTTGTGCGATTCATTTCAACCCACTTTGTATTTCAACCTGTGCTGGCACAAGCCAACAAAGAGCTCTGATTGTTGAGCATAATAGCAGGCTTTGTCGAGGTGTTTTTCTTGTCTTTTTCTTGTTGAATGCTTCAGTTTATACGGCATCCGTTCGCTGTATATCAGCGGTTTATCAAGGCCGGTCGGTGGAGCATGACAAGCCTGATGCTCATCTCTCGCTGGACTAGATCTTCACATTTCTCATGATCCGAGGAGCATCCTTGAAATTGGCTCTGTGGATGTCAAAGCTGCTTCCCTGCTGTACTCCAGTTATTTACCGTGGTGAAATCGTCTGGGTGCACAATTAGGCTTTTCGATGGAAGGAGATACGAGGATAGAAAATATGCGCTGACATTTAAGATGCCGTTTTTTTTCTTTTTTTTTTCTTTAAATAAATAGTTCTAGTTCTCGTTGGCTGGATGACGCAACACAATTGAACTGGTCTCTAAATCCACTTTTTGTGATGTCTACACAATACTTTACTCATCTTATAGTGAAAGGATGCCATTTGTTGGATATAACAGATAATGTTATATTGAGCATTTGTTTCCTTAGTTGGTATGAAATGGAAGTTGCGTTCGTTTTTTCTTCTCTATTGTGCCGTATATCCGAGTGAAACGGCTTCTGGAACAAGATCAAATGTGGGTGGGGCTTGATTGTGTCTGTGGGGAATTGATTGGATGGTTGCGGTTTGTTATTGGTGGATATCATGTGAGTGACAGGTTGCCCCGCCCTCATCATCAGAGAAGAGAAGAGATGCTGCTGATATTCTGATTCAAGATTACCAGGAACATGAATTTAACACAATAATGATGTGCACCAATAAATCATTTATAATAAACACTGCAATATTCCATACGAAATAAGAATGGTCAATGTTGATTCCGTGTTGACTTTAATTATAATTCTTGTATGAAAGCATTGAGATGTACAAACCTATGCTTTTTTTCTAATATAGTCAGTCTGCTGTATGTTGTACCTAACAACAAAAGTTAACCGTGACTATATTTACAATACACCACAGCTTCTCATTCCATTGTGCTCAACATAATGTCAGAGTTGAGGCTCAGTGCTCTTAAAAGGAAACTGAATTGAATATGAATGTAGAGCTATTAACCACTGATGCGAAGCTGTAGAACTGTATCTAAATTGGCTTTTAGTGATTAATGAAAATAAATAATTTGGGGACAAAGACTAATGAGATGAGAATTCAGGCTGGACATGTGAGGCAAAATGAAAAGAACTATCAGTATTATAGAAAATGTATAAAAGGCTCCATTACCTTGTATCTTACGTTATGGCCCCGTAGATGCAATTTTTGTAAAAATAGGCTAACGATTGCATCATAACCACGCAACTCTCTGTCGCACAGTAGAGAATTACCGTATGGACAGGAGGAGAAGCTCGCGGGCAATCGGGGAGACGTGGAGGCAAAATGACAAAATAATTAATCAGAATACTTAGCAAAAGTTGCTCCTGCTCCTAGCTCATGGACACCTCCTACTCACACTCTCCGTCTCTGCAAGTTTCGGAAGGGAATGATTCAGATTTCTCTTGGCACAGCTACTAGAAGACAGACGGGTTGCTCATGTCACATCTACGTCGTCAAGCTCAGTTTGAGTCTGCGCAGTACGCTCGACCCCCAGGAAGTGAGTGCTTCTAATTGACTTCACTTGTCTCCGTTGAATCCAATGGGGTCGCTGTGTCCAGTTTATGTACTGTCTATATACTGTCTATGCGTTGAAGTCTACGGGGTCGCTGCATCCATTTCTTTTACTGTCTATGAGAAAAACGCCGTTTTAGTGTGTATCCCTTTAAATGCAAATGAACTCCTGCTGTCGGGCCCAAAAGGCGGAGCTTCACGAGCTCGCACTCAGAGCCAGGACAATCTCATCTGATAATATCAAAACAGAAACTCTCTGTAGCGGTGTTCATTTCGACCCGGAGTCGGACAATAAAGCCCACAGAGCCAGAGAATATATACTGTATGGAGATTGAACAGGTATAGTTCAGTTTAATTATGGTTATAACTTATTTGTCATCTGATTTTATCCACTATTAATACAAGCCTGCTGTAGCAAACCTCGTCCGAATGATTACACAAATATACTGATGAGTTCAATTAAGTTTATTGTACATCACACAAAGATGAAGCGTTAGTTTTATTCCAGAAAATCACTGTAATAGCTGAATAAACACTGTATAAGATGTGAGCATATCCAAAACTCTCTCTCTCCCTTTCATTATCATGGAACATACACAGCAAAGTACACAAAACACTCGTTACAACTAACAGTAAACAAATATATACACACCTTTTCAGTGGGTGCTTAATAAACTACTGTACATCCGTGAAACGATTCGATGAGCTGTCATAAAGCTCGCTCTCACTTTCATTTCTGCCGTGATCAATAACGTTTGGCCTATCGCTCCGGAGCGGCGGAGACTGTAAGCTGGATCAGGAACAGTTGGTACAGATCCATCCTCGTGTAACAACAAGAGTAAATGAAGACTGCTATGTTCATTCTTACATCCAACAACAAAACACCTCAATCGCTTAGGAGACATTCTTGTCTACAGCTGCTCAAGCGTCGAAACAATATTGGACTGTGCCCAGCTCACTCAGGACGGGTCTATGCTCAAACTGCAGTGTCAATCAACAGTCGTGGGAGGGGCCTGTGCAATTCTACGTCACATTGCCCCAAATCTGAGAACAGCTCGTTATGAGACAGTGCTTATGATTTATGGAGATTATAAAAATAAAAAATAAACACTGGGTTGATTTTTATCATTATAGGGTGGTTGTGTACACACTCTGCCAACACACATTTATGTTCAAACACCATGTAAAAGTTAGTTTTGCATAATAGGTGCCCTTTAACAAAAATGATGTGCACAAATAAATCATTTATAATAAACACTGCAACATTCTGTAAAAAAAATAAGTCCATTGTCCATTTTGATTTCATGGTGATTTAAGTTTGTTTATTTGACAACGTGCTTATAAACACCTCTCATTACAAATCTAATGAAATGCTGAAAATGTATGTATTGCAAATGTTGTTAATGAGAAAATAAAGCAAATGCATGTTCTAAGCGACACACAGAGATTACCGTGAACGTCGGATCTTGATCTGCACGCATGTAAATGAACCAACACGATCTCATGGAAGTGCGTATCTATAGCACTAATTGTATTTCTCGTGGCATTTATACGCCAAAAATAGTTATTGCGTGCATATGATACGCACTGTAAACCCTTTGGGTAGGATTGGGGTTGTGGAGTGCGTGCATATTACACGCCATAATGTGCGTATCATATGCACGCAAAAAAAAAATGTTTGCCGTATAAATAGCACGCAAAATAAAATTCATGCTATAGATAAGCACTTTCATGAGATCAGCCCTTTAATAAAGACACAACCAGAAAACACGTTTGAATATTTATCAAATCAATAGATTACTTATAAGATAACTTATTATTTACTGTAACTGAAAAACAAAAAGTCTTGCCTGGCAAAACTTGAGATCACATTTTTTTAAAATATAAATATATATATATAAATATATATAAATATATATATAAATATATATATATATATATATATATATATATATATATATATATATATATATTTCTGCATGTCTCCACGGTGTCGGTGGCCTGTGTGTGTGTGTGTTTGTGGTTACACACAGAGCAATTTCAGAGGATAAAAACGCAGCAATAGCGTTCCATCAAAAATCCTGCAGCCCGGCGACTTCCAGTGGTAATGAACTTGTCAGCTTGTGCCTGTAGACTTCTGAGCCTGATGTGGTTGTTATTATTCAATTCAGCGTTGTGTTCGCCATCCATTCCCTCAGCCGATTTCTCAAATGCCACACCAGGCCTCTTGTTTTCCAGCAATTCCTGTTTTCTGCTTACTCCCACTAGACCCCAGGTATTTTATTGGCCCTTGTTTAAAACAAATAATGTTTGCTGTTTGCAGCACCGCTGTGAATTACCTCAAATGTTAAAGCTCCAGATAAATGTTACAGGGAACATTATTGTTGCAGGGTTGCTCTTGAAAATGATTTACAATATTGTTTTTTTGTGTTGTTTATCTTTGAGTTGGTCCTGATATTTTGCAGCGACATTGCATTCATTCAAAACAAGCATGGCTACATATGAGCAGATGCTTTGTAAAGTGTTTAACCAGTCTGTAACAGTTCAATAATAATAAAAAAATAATAAAAAAAAATGGTTATTTGTGATAATCTTCATCCCTTCTTCCAGAGTTCATCTCTGCTGTGTGAAGATCTCAGGCTGTGATGGTTTCAGGCGCAGATGTTTTCAGTTGTTCAAACGGCGTCTTTCATTAAATTCACCACGGTTACAGTAGCGATTAACTTCATTATTACCCCATATAGCCTATAAGGAACTAACTAAAATATGCAGAAGAACTACTGAACAGATGTGTTTTGTTTAGTTTCATGCGATAAAATGTTGCATGTGGGCTGAGCAGAGATTCTTTGACTTTGATCAACAGTTTGTGCTCTGCAATGAGAAAATTGAAAGGATCTGCTGATATAGTTCATAGATTATGAAATTGACACATTCCCTATAGATTTGATCAGACTCTAATTCGGTTCTGATGTTTAGCGGGTGGAACTTTTATTTGATTACTTGATAATAAGGATTTCCAAGCAACATTAAAACATTAAAATTGAATTCAACTAATTTATAGTCACAGGTGTAAAAAAGTAGAATTAAACTGATTTAAAATTCAAATAAATTCATATAGCTGTAATGTTAACTATTTGAACTATTGTCAAAATAAAATTTGAATGACAGTTTTGAAAAGAGAATTAAAGATAGACAGACAGAAATATAGATAGATAGATAGATAGATAGATAGATAGATAGATAGATAGATAGATAGATAGATAGATAGACAGACCAATCAGAAGTCAGAACTAGATCCATCCATTTCATCATTTATTTTATGTCACTGATTGTTTTGTAATATTTGTGATAACGATTATAACGTCTAATATTTTTGTTGCATATTTCTTTAATCCAAGTGTAAAAATGGGGGATTTTATGGGCAGGTTTGAAATAAAATTCCAAGTTAATGGATTTTTCTCCTCTAAGTGGCCTAATGGTGTTTCTGGTTATCTTCCAAAATATGTTCACTGAGGCTTACAAAATAATTTCTACATTACTATATATTACTATATATTACACAGAGGGTGAGTATTAGTATTACTGTGGTATAATGTTCTCATGTGAGGGTGTATTAGTATTACTGTGGTATAATACTCTCAGGTGAGGGTATATTAGTATCACTGTGGTATAATGAAGGTGAGGGTGTATTAGTATTACTATGGTATAATGTTCTCAGGTGAGAGTGTATTAGTATTACTGTGGTATAATGCTCTCAGGTCAGTGTGTATTAGTAATAATTATGGTATAAGGCCCTCCTGTTTTAGTATTACTGTGGTATAATGCTCTCAGGTGAGTGTGTATTAGTATTACTGTGGTATAATGAAGGTGAGGGTATATTAGTATTACTGTGGTATAATGTTCTCAGGTGAGGGTGTATTAATATTACTGTGGTATAATGTTCTCAGGTGAGTGTGTATTAGTATTGCTGTGGTATAATGCTCTCAGGTGAGTGTGTATTAGTATTGCTGTGGTATAATGCTCTCAGTTGAGGGTGTATTAGTATTACTGTGGTATAATGCTCTCAGGTGAGGGTGTATTAGTATCACGGTGGTATAATGAAGGTGAGGGTGTATTAGTATTACTGTGGTATAATGTTCTCAGGTGAGGGTGAATTAGTATTACTGTGGTATAATGAAGATGAGGGTGTATTAGAATTACTGTGGCATAATGTTCTCATGTGAGGGTGTATTAGTATTACTGTGGTATAATGCTCTCAGGTGAGTGTGTATTAGTATTACTGTGGTATAATGCTCTCAGGTGAGGGTATATTAGTATCACTGTGGTATAATGAAGGTGAGGGTGTATTAGTATTACTATGGTATAATGTTCTCAGGTGAGTATGTATTAGTATTACTGTGGTATAATGCTCTCAGGTGAGTGTGTATTAGTATGAATGTGGTATAATGCCCTCAGGTATTAGTATTACTGTGGTATAATGCCCTCAGGTATTAGTATTACTGTGGGATAATGCTCTCAGGTGAGGGTGTATTAGTATTACTGTGGTATAATGCTCTCAGGTGAGGGTGTATTAGTATTACTGTGGTATAATGCTCTCAGGTGAGTATATATTAGTATTACTGTGCTATAATGCTCTCAGGTGAGGGTGTATTAGTATTACTGTGGTATAATGCTCTCAGCTGAGGGTGTATTATTATTACTGTGGTATAATGTTCTCAGTTAAGGGTGTATTAGTATTACGGTATAATGTTCTCAGGTGAGGGTGTATTAGTATTACTGTGGTATTATGCTCTCAGGTGAGTGTGTATTAGTATTACTGTGGTATAATGCTCTCAGGTAAGGGTGTATTAGTATTACTGTGGTATAATGCAGGTGATGGTGTATTAGTATTACTGTGGTATAACGTTCTCAGGTAAGGGTGTATTAGTATTATTGTGGCATAATGCTCTCAGGTGAGTGTGTATTAGTATTACTGTGGTATAATGCTCTCAGGTGAGGGTGTATTAGTATTACTGTGGTATAATGTTCTCAGGTAAGGGTGTATTAGTATAACTGTGGTGTAATGCTCTCAGGTGAGTGTGCATTAGTATTACTGTGGCATAATGCTCTCAGGTGAGGGTGTATTAGTATTACTGTGGTATAATGTTCTCAGGTGAGGGTGTATTAGTATTACTGTGGTATAATGCTCTCAGGTGAGGGTGTATTAGTATTACTGTGGCATAATGCTCTCAGGTGAGGGTGTATTAGTATTACTGTGGTATAATGCTCTCAGGTGAGGGTGTATTAGTATTACTGTGGCATAATGCTCTCAGGTAAGGGTGTATTAGTATAACTGTGGTATAATGCAGGTGAGGGTGGAGGTACAGACGTCTCTGTTTTATCTCAATAATGTTTCCTTCATTTCCCTATCCTGTGCAGCAGAAGAGTGTTGAGCTCAGATCAGTAATATACTTGTTTAAATTGACCTGAACAGGTAATGAAACATGTCTCTGATGACTCGCCTCAATTACTCATGTGTGAATCCCAGTGAAAGTTAATATTAAATCATGTCAAGTTATATTAAAATTCATTGTGCATGTCTAAGTTGATCCGCTTTAAAAAGTCTTTTCGAATTTGCAGTAAAGATGCTTGAGAAAAAACATGAAAGCATATTTGTGTTTGAGACGGTACTTCAACATATGACAACAGTCTATAGATTGGTTTGGAATAACATTAAATAAATTTAGCAAGGGCAAACAAGTTAGTTTGTTGTGATATCGGGTTAACAAAGCACTTATTCAAGACATTGACCCATCTACGCATGTTACTGTACTGTCACATCCAAACACAGTATGTCAACAGAAAATTATATCAAGTATGATTTAGACTGAAAAATTAGGAAAACACAGATTTACTCAGTCGTATCACTTGTATTCTTCTCAACAAAATTGTGTCTCTCTTCTAAATTTTTATTCTTTGCTTTCATTCAATGTGATTCTCTAAAATGTGCAATCTACTAGATTCAATTATGTAGGGTGATTGTGAACCAATCAAGTACTCAGAAATGTTGATGTTACTGGAAATGTAGTTCCAAGCATGCTTTGCATGGGACATAATGTGGAGAGGATTTTTTTTTTGTTGAAATTATCTTTTCTGTTTTTAGGCAAGATGAGAAAAGGTAGAGACTTTATAGTGTTCAATGTTCAATTATGATTTCAAATTCCTTTTTAGTTACACTGGTTTGCCAATGGTGAAGATCGAACTTTTGCTTAGACTGAGGACGATACATGACGGAAATGATTTTGCTGCTTTATTTAAGGAGCAGACTATAATCTATAATATGATATAGATTATAATACTACCATTCTGTTGCTCACCAGTTTGTTAGCAACAGGGTTATCATCATTTGCTAAAACTAATTTAAAAAAAAATCTGTTAATTGAAATAAATCTGGAATAAAATAAAATATAAATATTATAGTTGGAAAAGCTTAAACTAAAACTGAAATAAGTTTCAATTAAAGAAATAAAATCAATAACTTGAAATAAATACAAACTAAAACTAAATAACAAAAAATTAAACCTAAACAGCAATATTTAAAATTAATAATGACAATAATAATAAAATGACAAAAGCAATGACAAAATTGACAAAAAAAGACCAAATATTTAACTAAAAGTAAGAAACCTACAAATATGAAAATAAAAGCTAATTGAAAATATTAATACAATTTAAATAAAATTAAAACTTGAAAAACACTGCTAGTATCTTATAATTGATGTGTGTATATATATATATATATATATATATATATATATATGTGTGTGTATATATATATATATATATATATATATATATATATATATATATATATATATATATATATATATATATATATATATACACACACACACACATACAATTTCTAAATTATTAGAATCATAAATTAAAATATTAAATTGTTAAATATTAAAATAATAATAATAATAATACAAATATTTTTGATAAATATTAGGTTAAATTTGGGAAAAATAATAAATATATATATCCAAAGTCTAAATGATGACTGTACTCTTAAACCCCATGTGCTTCACTGCACTATAGCTCTATTGATTACATATGGTCGAGCTTCAAAATTGTCATATGTGGAGTTGACCTGTTTCAATCTGCAATAACATGCTAAAAACATCCAGTTCACCCAGATTCAGAGTCATTTTAACGTGAGGACTCTGTACAAATGTTAGTAGTTGTGCTATTTGTGAGTATCGAGTGAGTGGGCCAGAAGGTGGACCCAAAGTCATCGACTCATTACTGCGTTTGTTCCAGGGCCGGAGAGCCATCAAAGTAAGGCATGCTCGATTTACATTTCAGTAGCTCCTGTCCTAGAAATTAGCCAGGGGTGTCCCAGATGACATGCACTGGAACCACTGTCCATTTGTCTGCATTAAGTTTGCATGGGAATGAGCTCTTTAGTAATAAGTAGGCCAGTTTTTATATTTAGTCCCGTCCTCTTGCACCTTGAAAGCGGAGTAACCTGTTCTCTCACCTGTGTTAATGTCGGCTCAGTCCCTGTGCTGTGTTCAGGAGGATTCGCTTCGGTTTGGTAGTTGGAGTATGCTTGACATGCCATATTACCTGCTGTTTTGAAAGAAAATAGATTGGACATTTTATTTATGCATGGAATGTATGAAGTACACTGTGTGGATTAATGCATCACTTAATGCGATGTATTCAATCTGACCTTCTGTTTCTAGTGTGACAAATGAACCAGAAGTAATATCAACCACAATTTTACCATTGTGTTTAACATCATAGTGCAATGTAAAAAAAGGTACCATCCATTTATACATATTCACCATGGTATAAACAAAGAAACAATAAACTTAAATAATTAAACAATTTAACTCTTAAATGCATGAATGTTCTGCCAATCATTTTTACATATTCAGGTCTTTAGCGACCCGGATCTATATCTCACACCGATGTATCTCTCACTGCTGCAATAGTATAAAACTCTCCTGATATTTTAATAACAATTACAAAAGAATAAAATAAAGCATATTTCATACAATTTTGGAACTTGGAAGGGTTTAATTTGATCAGATGCTTTTTACCGTCATCACTGTTATCATCAGAGCTCATTCCCCCAATACATCCAACATTTGTCTTATATTCACTATCTCAAACATATTCTCAAAACTATCGTTTACAACATCTTCAGAATCAATGTTTTGATCGCTGACAACTTCTTCACCAGATCCACCATCACTGAGCCAAATTTGACATGTTGGTTTCATTTAACTTTGGATAACCTTTTTACCATTATCAAGAAAATGTAATGACTAAAATTAATAATAATAATAATAATAATAATAATAATAATAATAATACCAGGACAGTTCTTTTCTTATTTTATGTTTTACTTTATTTCCTTGAAAAATATCAACATCAATTTTAATTAATGTTTAGGGTCCAATTCTCACTATTAACTAACTATTAAATATGACCTTTGCCTTAATAAACTCCTAACTATGGCTTATTAATTGTCAGTAAGGTAGTTGTTAAGTTTAGGTATTGTAGGATTAACATTATTATGTTCATGCAGAATAAGGCACTAATATGTGTCTTATAAGTACTAATAAACAGCCAATATACTAGTAATATGATAATAAGCAACTAGTTGTGAATTGAACCCTAAATTAAACTGTTACCAAAAATATTCACAGAAAAGGTGGATTAGAAGTCACTGTATGTATGAAATAAATTATGAAGTAAATTAATTGATCCAAGAATGTCATGTCATTTCCCGAATAACCATGATAATTAATCACTTAACTAAAATGCATCCTCGTGGGGTCATATCACTTCAGTTTGAAACATTCATGCTTTTTTGCTGCACACTGTTTCACAATAAACATCAGACAGTATATGGTACGGTATTGTGCATCAGCGGTACACTAGTAAATAGCCTTGCTTTATCCACTAGCCATCCATCAGCTGCTGTGTGACGGCACACACGTCGTCTTTTCCAAAGATACAAGCCACAGTTTCTGCGTCTGACAGGCCATTTGTGTTAGTTCAATAATAAAGTCCTTTGTGCCACCGCAATGCTTCTTTCACATATCTGTGCTGACTGTTCATTGATTTTCAATACTGAATCTATTCTTTAAACTCAGTGATGATGGCACGCTTTC
Source organism: Leuciscus leuciscus (assembly GCF_965113295.1). Classification (NCBI taxonomy): domain Eukaryota; kingdom Metazoa; phylum Chordata; class Actinopteri; order Cypriniformes; family Leuciscidae; genus Leuciscus; species Leuciscus leuciscus. The sequence goes on along the minus strand of NC_138744.1, from coordinate 34,127,877 downwards.
TGCAGTAACACACTGTGCATTTAACATTTAATTTATCACTGTGAACATGTGGACTTTTGTGGCGGTGGGCAATGATTTATAGACATTTTCACCTTCACATTTCACACAACAGTTAAAGTGAAAAGGATTTGTCATTAAGACCCTTACGGTTTCATTAACATTTATGAAGAGCAATGGTTATGGTGGTTATGGGAGTCACGTCTTACGCAATAAACGCAAGCGCATGACTCGCTAATCAAGTGGAATAGGTAAACAATGTCACCCGTCTGCTTGTAAAATAGGAATTGTTATTCACTGGCCAAACTCTGTCTAAATATTAATTGCTTCCCTAAGTGTAAAATCAATGGCAATTACACTAGCTCGAGTATTGGTAGTGCTTAGTGCTTATCTAACCTTGTGATCTCTGATTTGGAGATCCATTTTCATCGCAGGAGTGTTTGACCCTCAGGTAATGTCTAGGCCTTCTGCTGGTGCGGGACTTGGGAATTAAAAGACCTCCTCATGTCGCCGTAATGAAAATGATGCCCCTAAGCGATGGACGGGACTGTGACAATAAATCCCTGCACACACACGCACACGCACACGCACACGCACACGCACACGCACACGCACACGCACACGCACACGCACACACACACACACACACACACACACACACACACACACACACACACACACACACACACACACACACACACACACACACACACACACACACACACACACACACACACACACACACAATGTTTAGTTTCTCCTTCTCTCTCTTTGTCTTTCCCCTTGCCGCTGTCTTTCTCACACACACACACGCACACACACACACGCACGCACGCACACACACACACACACACACACACACACACACACACACACACACACACACACACACACACACACACACACACACACACACGCACGCACACACACACACTGTTTTCAGTTTCAAACCTTTTCTATCCTGTGAAGCTAAACAGTCAAGTCAAGTCACCTTCATTTATATAGCGCTTTTAACAATATAGATTGTTTCAAAGCAGCTTTACAGTGATAATAGGAAATTAAAGTAACAGATTGTTTTGGCTTTACAGCAGCTCTAGAATAAAGTTATTGTTCAGATGAAGTTAGTTTTGATTGATTCGTTTCCGTCGTGACAGTCATTAGTTATGGCAGTGGCTTGTGTCTCGAGTGGTTTTGTCAATACTCGACTGAATAGAATGACAAACTGTAAGACACTTAAAACGACTTGTAAAAATGATTTGCAGAGATGCAGAACACCGCGTCCTCTCACTTTACACCTTTAATTTACGTCTCTGTCCTTATTTTACGGTTAATTAACAGTTAAATGAGCAAATCAGTTAATTAGCAGTTAAATAAATACAATATTATGACAATTCTCTCATCGTTTACTCACCGTCATGTCAATCCAAGGCTTTCTTTCTTTCATGGAATTCAAAAGGAGATTATTCATGCTGTTCTTTGACACATAACACAATTATAAACAGTAGTGAGCACTTGCCTTTAAGCTCTATAATGTAACATTGAGGTTGTTATTCACTAAAGTCTTGCACGGGACAATCAATTATTGTTGCTGATGCCCAGAGATAATAACTATTGTTGTTTGGTGTGATTGAAGCTTGATGCATGATGTCTCATGAGATTGTTTCCACCACGGAATAAAAAATACAAAAAGGGGGTAATACTTTATTTTACAGTGTTACACATGTTACATGTAGCTACTGTACTAATAACTGTAACTTATGCATAATTACATGCAACTTACCCCAAACCAAACCCTAACCCTATAGTAAGTACATGTAGTTAATTATTATTACACAGTACTTAAATGCATAATTACACTGTAACACAGACACCTTAAAATAACATGTAACTTAAAAAGATTTATTTATATGTATATATCAGAATTGTGAGTTATAAACTTGGAATAGGGAGGAAAAAAGTCAGAATTGTGAAATAAAAAGTCACAATTACTTTGTTTACAATTTTTATTATTCTGTGGCAGAAACAAGCTTCCATAATGTCTTGATGTGCCAAATTTTAAAATGATATTTGAGAGTGGAATCAGGAATAAAAATGGAGGATAAATACACTAACCACATTTACAAACAGTGAGAACTGACAAAGGACTGAACAGATAGGGAGTTTATACACACACACAAGTCAACGAGGAAATTAAATGAGAAACAGGTCAGTAACTAAGGAAACTTACTAGGGCACAAAGAAGACTAGGGCTGCGTCCGAAAGCGCATATTCTCTTGAGTGGGTACTTATTTCGAATAAGTCCATCGTTTGCACACTTCAGAATCTCTCCGGAAGAAGAAGGTTATCCGTTTAATGACTACTGTGAATTCGGACATACTTCTTTTGTCGAATACTGTTTTTCGCCTACTATATAGTGTGGAAGTAGGCTATGCGATTTCACATGCAGCCTAAAGCCGGGTTCGCAGAACCTGACCACACAATTAGTGAGACAACGACAAACCAGCACTTCCTCCACACACATCATCTTCATTCTTTTCAAGAGAAGCCATGATCAAAATTAACGCTAGAGATCGTTGAGATCCGAACGTGTCACAGATTGATGATGCCATTGAGCAAAGTGACATATATCTGATGCAATAAAGCCACTCCCACCGTATCTCTTACTGCAAATTAAAGCAGTTTATAGTGAACAATGTAAATGGGTAATGTATAAGGAACATTGCACCTACATGTCAACTAACTCTCATTAAAGTGTTAGTAGAGTATTAGTAGACCGGTAGGGTTAGGGTTTGAATAAGTTGACAAGTAGTTGCAAAGTTACTTATAGTTAGTAGAATGTTCAAGAGGGACCATCAAAATAAAGTGTTACCAACTGTTTTTTTTATTTTTTTTATTTTTTTATCTTTCATTCTGGTGATTTTATATTTTGTTTTTGTTCTATTTGGCGCTTGGCAGATATGGTTGTTATGTACGATAATTGGTTGAGAGCAGCATGAGTACTCTTCAAAAAATCTTCTTTGTGTTCCACAGGGCGAAAAAATAAAGTTATGAAGTGAGAAAATAATGACAGAAAAATGGGCATTTTTGGCCAAAGTATGTCTTTAAAAAAATGATAGCAGAGACACAGAACACTGTGTCCTCACATTTTATACTTGCGGTTTATGTTTCTCCTGATTTTAAAACCATTTGTCTTGCAGTAATCAAATTTTGTGGAAAAATATTCCCATTTTTGCCTTGTTTTTGGCAGTGATATCCTATTTGTCCCCTGTCACTAGGACAAACTCACACCTTCATTTGTACAAATTTCTCCTTGATGTCATTATAGTTTTTGTAAGATTACATTTTGAAAATCTCCAACTGACTTTTGATATAATGTTTTCCATACAATATATAATCAACAGATGATTTTATTGTAATATGTGCAAAGTCATGTCAGCTTTATTTATATAGCGCTTTATACAATACAGATTGTTTCAAAGCAGCTTTACAGAGATAACAGGGAAATAATGCATTCCGACTGTTGTTCAGCTGATGTCAGTTCAGTTGTAAAGATCATCAATTATTACATTAGTTCATTTCATCTATGAAGCAGTTCTGCAAAAAGTGATGTGTAGTTCTACGTCTGTTTAGTTTCCTTGTGTTTTGGTTCTGTTTTCCCTGTGTTCCTGATCATTATTAGTCTTCCTGGTTAATCAGTTCCTGCACCTGTTCTGTTTTACCTTAATTATTGTCCTGTGTATTTAAGCTGTATCCTCTTTGTTTTACGTGGTTGTGTGTTGGTTCAGTCTACATTGATAATGACCATTGCCCATCGCGTTTTGCTGAATTGATCTGGGAAGTCTATGTTTCCTCTATAGATCTGCTGTCTCTGCGGTTTCTACAAACAAGCGGATGATATGTACATGTATTTATTTATGTGGTAAGCAGCCGTGTAATACGCAGGTATGGATAATGACCGAGGAACTGACATTGAGATGAATGTGAATGCTAATGGAGATCTCTCCCCCGGGATTATAGACCTTCTTGTTGCACATGAATAAACTTTTTCAGCTTTCATAGACATGAATCTGGACTTTCCTTCCCTAATGGCACGGTGTGATGCAATAAAGAGTTTCTGCTTTATTGTGAATATAGTAACAGCACATGCATAGCAGATCACAACTTCAGACGCTTATTGGCTTTATAACATGGTTACATTATAATAAAAATTTTAGGCACACACATTTTTATTCAAATGTTGGTAACACTTTACAATAAGGTTAATTAGTTAACTGCCTTAGTTAACATTTACTAAGAATGAACAATACTTCTACAGCATTTATTAATCTTATATCATAATTTCAACACTTACTAATACATTATTAAAATCAAAGGTTGTATTTGTTGACATTAGTTAATGTCCTGTGAACTAACATGAACAAACAATGATATTTGTATTAACTAAAATTAACAAAGATTAATAAATACAGTAACAAATGTATTGCTCATTGTTAGTTCATGTTAGTTAATATATTAACTAATGTTAACTAATGAACCTTATTGTAAAGTGTTACCAAAATTTTATTATACTAAGCAAATGTCCTTGTTCTGGAAGATATAGTCCCTGTCATTTAAACTCAGGTTAATATTGGCTTCTGTTGCACACAGTATACTAGATGAACAAGCATTTACTGTTACTATATTGTATATTTTAGCATGACCAATCAGTGTGAATTTACGATGGGAAATGTATTCCCGGTTACGTGACGAGAGTGTTGAGCTCAGGAACATGGTGATGTACTTAAAGTGTGTGCTAATGAAAAAGTCTGGCTTTCGTCCTGCTGGGCTCTACCTTCCCTTTGTCACCTGATGCATATGGATGCCAATGTCCCGATTGTGCTCGCGGTTCTTTCTCTCTCTCTCTCAGTGTGTGTGTTTTGGGTCCATTATTTTTTTGGCCTGCGCCCTTCATTGTTCTGCAGAGTTTGGCAGAGGTTAGATGGCACTATGTGACCAGGGCGTCTGGCACCGGAGCGAACCACCTGCATTCAACAATAGTGTTATTCTCCTGATACTGAAGGTGCTGTATAATATCAGAGGTGGATTCGCTTCTGCACTGATATAACAGACCCATATCTGTGCAGACTCAAATTTACTCTTTCATGTTTGAAAGTGGTGTTCATTTTTGGGGCTTTTCTTTAATATAGTCTTAGTCCTGTGTCAAATTAAAAATACTGTAAAAATTATTTAGTCAACTAAATCTGGCGTTTTAGTTAATGCAAACTTAGTCACATGCTGCATAATGATTAAACTGATAATAGTGATAATGTTTGTGATTGTTGTCATTTGAGAAATGTATTTTTACATTTCATCAGAATTATTGCACTTTCACCTATAAGCACACATCAAGACAATGTCAATTCATACACATGGTTTACTTGACCTCATGTAGTGTACTGATTTATTATAGGCTACTTATCAAATAAATTAATCTCTGTCTACATTATGAACACTGGTAAAACAAGAAACTTCTCTCAAAAATGTAAACAGTGAATTTGTATTATATTTATGTTATATTAATATACAAATTATATGAATGCATTTCTATTAAAACAACTGCAAAAAATACTTTGTTTTGTCACATAGAGGTTGCGTAAGTGCATTTATTCAGGAAACTCAAACAATATAGTTCATATCCATGTTTGGATTTATTACAGGTTTGATGGCAGATTTAGTCGCACAAACAGTGCGAGCGGATCGTGAAGGAACACAGACTGACTGAGCTTCACTTTCATTTAAGTAGAAAACCTCAAGTGGAGATCGCTGAAATCCAGCTTATATGTTTTTTCAGTGTTTTCAGATCATCCACGCTTCTTCCACAGTGTACAGAGAGAGAGTGTGCAAGGTTGCCAGATTGCAAAGATTAAGTAAAACTCCAGACAGACAATGTATCTTTTTAACAGAAAAGCTCTGATTGGGGGATTTAAACTCTTGACATCTGGCAACCACAAACATGAATGCTCGTAGTAGAGGTTTGTACAGAAGTCTCTAATATTTTCTCTGCTTTTTTTGACAAAAATGAAAGGTGATTTTGGTTACATTTTTCTCAAATTTTTTGTCAGTGATATTGTATGTTGATATAGTCACAGTTATGGTTTAATGACCCTATATTGTCGTCTCGTCATGAAAAAAAAAAGAAGCTAGTCTACGAACTTTTTTCATCATAGATTTCGTTAACAAATTTAACACTATTTGAAAGTTGATTTTTGTATTGGCACACACCTTAAGGGGGTCAAGAACTGCATTGTTTTATTGTTTTATAATGTTTCCTGGGGTGCACTTATAATGTAAATTGTTATAATTTAGAAATAAAAGGCATATTCCTACCCTGATTTTAGCCTCTGGTTAGAACCATAGACTGTAAAACAATATAGACGTAGTGTCCGTGACGTCACCCGTAGTGTTTCTGAAGAGCATTTTTTAAGCTAAAAGTGGGATGTGATCGAAACCATAATATTACCTCAGAAGTTCAAGCAAATGCTCTAGAAAGCCGCGCTCATTAAAGGATGTGCATGGACAGAGAAAGCACTGACACCTGCAGGATTTCATCTGACGGTACTTTTTATTTAACGTTAACACTAAAAAGTTAAATAAGCATAAGTTATATCTGTTCTGTGAGAACAACACTACCGCAGAACGATTGTAGCCTCTATATCTATAGACGTTTTTAAATCTGAAAACTCCAAAAAGCAACAAAATTGTCAGACATCCATTAGTGCATGTTCACAGAGGGAAACAACTTGCTGCTCGGTTTGAACACTCTGTTTTGAAGGGGTGTGTCTGCTGTCAGATTTCAGTGTAAATGCCCACTGCTGTGATTGGCTGCTGTGAGACTTCAGTGTAAACGCCCACGGCTGTGATTGGCTGCTGTGAGATTTCAGTGTAAACGCCCACTTCTGTGATTGGCTGCTGTGAGACTTCCATGTAAACGCCCACGGCTGTGATTGGGTGCTGTGAGACTTCAGTGTAAACGCCCACGGCTGTGATTGGCTGCTGTGAAACTTCAGTGTAAACGCCCACGGCTGTGATTGGCTGCTGTGAGACTTCTGTGTAAATGCCCACTGCTGTGATTGGCTGCTGTGAGATTTCAGTGTAAATGCCCACTGCTGTGATTGGCTGCTGTGAGACTTCATTGTAAACGCCCACGACTGTGATTGGCTGCTGTGAGACTTCAGTGTAAACGCCCACGGCTGTGATTGGCTGCTGTGAGACTTCAGTGTAAACGCCGACGGCTGTGATTGGCTGCTATGAGACTTCAGTGTAGACGCCCATGGCTATGATTGGCTGCTGTGAGACTTCAGTGTAAACACTTACTGCTGTGATTGGCTGCTGTGAGACTTCAATGTTAACGCCTACGGCTGTGATTGGCTGCTATGAGACTTCAGTGTAAACGCCCATGGCTGTGATTGGCTGCTGTGAGACTTCAGTGTAAACACTTACTTCTGTGATTGGCTGCTGTGAGACTTCAATATAAATGCCCATGGCTGTGATTGGCTGCTGTGAGACTTCAGTGTAAATGCCCACGGCTGTGATTGGCTGCTGTGAGACTTCAGTGTAAACGCCCACGGCTGTGTTTGGCTGCTGTGAGACTTCAGTGTAAATGCCCACGGCTGTGATTGGCTGTGAGACTTCAGTGTAAACGCCCACGGCTGTGATTGGCTGCTGTGAGACTTCAGTGTAAATGCCCACGGCTGTGATTGGCTGCTGTGAGACTTCAGTGTAAACGCTCACTGCTGTGATTGGCTGCTGTAAGACTTCAATGTAAATGGCCACTGCTGTGATTGGCTGCTGTGAGACTTCAATGTAAACGCCCACTGCTGTGATTGGCTGCTGTGAGACTTCAGTGTAAACGCCCACTGCTGTGATTAGCTGACATCTTTGCATATGAAATAGCTAGTATTAAATGTGGAACTCTCTCGAAAACTTTAAGCACGTTTTTACTATTACAGCTCTCAAGGTTAATTAATCATTAAACTAATGTAAAGTCTTGATTATAGTATTTTATTTAGATCCATAGCATTATATTTAGATTGTGGCATGAAAGGTTGCAGTTATGAGCATTGTAGCTGATCACCGACATGTTTGCGCATGAATGCAGTGATCTCGTCTTTGCAAGTCGATTTCTGCTCACTAATGAATGCTTTCATCATAACAAGGTAAACACAATGTAACACACAACGCGCTGTTTGACTGACAGCTTCAGCGATCGTAAAAGGAGCGTTCTTTGATTGCTTTCTCTATATAATTTAATCACAGTTTAAATAACAGATTATTTTCATCCTACTAAGAGAAATTAGCCTGGGTTTCCTCATGCTGCCTTGAGCGCAGCGCGATTTTATTCACGCTGCTAGGCAGCCTGGATACCATGGACCAGATTTTCCCCTCAAAGAGGGAACCAATCATAGAACGGGGAGGGAGCAGCAAGACGATGACGACGTCTATGCGACACACCGAAGCAGTTTGTTTATATCTATGGATCCAACATGGCATCAGACGCAAAGTTACCTTTTGATGCAGCCTTAGATAGTGTTATAAGTAGTTTAGAACGCAAGTTTATTTCGTCTTCTGGTCATCTGGTATAATTGAAACGATTGGCTATGAGCTACATACAGGCGCATTTGATAGACATTCGTAGCGCCCAATAAATGGCTCTGGGCATTCGTAAACCACGCCTCAAATACGAGAAAATGAACATGTGGTTCCCAGACCACGTCTCAATGAGACGAGGTCTGACGTTAGCCAGGCTAAAGAGAAACAATGTGAAGTTGACATTTTAGTCACTGGTTTTATTTACTAACACATAGACAAAGAACATCTGACTGTACATGAATCATTACATCAGAAATCACTGTTCACCGATCAGGCATTAGAATTAACAGTTACTTGCATGTTGTGGCATTACTGTCGAGTCTATATCGTAAAGGTCTGTTTGCAAATCCTGCGCCGAAATTGCGACTGATTTACCAAAGAGTCTACAGTGAAATGTACCTCATACAAATAAATAATGCTCAGCTTAGACACATTGTTGAAAATAAATTACCACATTCCTAGCATTAGGATCCTTTGGAAGGTAATGTTATTTATTTTATTACAGTGATCCTGTATGGCTCTTCTCTCCTCCTCATCTCACTAACACACCAGTGTGTGGGGCCAAAGTTGCGATGATGAAGCAGGTGTAGATCTTCTTCTGTAGAGGCGGTCTTTCACATATCTATAGGCACATTCCACAACCGGTCGTTCTCTGGGCTTGGTTACAATAAAAGTTGTTTTTGGACTAAAAAAATACGTTTTCAGTATACTTATAGTATGATGACCTCTTATGTGTCAAAAGCTCAAGGAAAATTTGAGTTCTCAGTTCATGACCCCTTTAGAGTCTGTTTGAAAAACAGTTGAACATTTCCACTGGTATTGTCAATGAAAAAAGAGATCATTTTGTGAAAATCTGCCCCAGTGTGATTTTTTTTTTACACTGAACTTGGTAAAACCTCAAAAAAAAAAAAAAAAAAAAAAAAAATCTGCAGTTTTTTACAATGATTTAGGAATAACACTTAATACACTCAAATATTTTCTCTTCTGCTCACCAAGGCTGCATTTAGCGGATCAAAAATTTAGTAACATTTTGAAATATTATGTAAAACAGCTGTTTTCTATGTGAATACACAGTAAAGTGTAATTTATTCCTGTGATCAAAGCTGAATTTTCAGCATCATTACTCCAGTCTTCAGTGTCACATGATCCTTCAGGAATCATTCTAATATGATCATTTGATGCTCAAGAAACATTTATGATTATTATCAGTATTGGAAACAGTTGTACTGCTTCAGATATTTATGAAAAACCCTCATAAATTTTTTCCCCCAGGATTTTTTATGAATACATAAGCTTTAAAAAATGCATTTATTTTAAATTTGTTACATTTTAAATGTTTAAATGACACTTTGTTGACACTTGTCTTAATGTGTGCGGTCGTGGTTTAATTACGTTCACCTGTTTTTTTTTTTAACATACAAACATTTTAAAATTCATCAAAATGACCTTAATATATATGACAGGTTTCAAACAAACATACACAGCCAATGTTAGAGAAAACATTGGGAGGTGAACATTATATGTCCTTTTTTTTTTTTTTATGTCCTTGTGTTTGTCGTTCTGTCAAATGTATAATGTTATAGAGCAATGTTTCAGAAAAAAACCCAGCAATGCTAGAGATATGAAAGGCTGGAGTGAAACACAAAAGCAGTGTGCGAGAGAGAGGAACAGAGCGAACGCTGTGATAAATTACAGAGGCGGGAAAACGAGTCACTTGAGCATAAAATTAGATTTTACAAATGTGTTGTTACCTGACAGTTATTTGACAGAGAAGATATGGCAACATTGGAAACGTATATGAATATTGCTAATCATACAGAGTAAATGAGAGGTTGGGGGTTTTGATGGTGAACGAGGGAACGAATCTTAATTCATCCTCTTTATCACTGAAGACTTACACTGGAGCTTGATTGGCTGCTGGCATTTATATGCTAATTTGAAATGCTCTGTAACTGAAGAAAAACTAAATGTTCTTCAGATAACCGATAGATGAAGCTTTGAAATGCTGTAAAAAATGGGCTTCATTATTGTTGGTTATGTAACGTATATTAATTCGATCATTAATTGTGTGCTGCCATAAAGGCAAAAAAAAAAAAAATTATAAAAAAAAAAAAATTAACTCTTTGTTTTATTAATTTAAACCAGTTTTACACACTATCTTGAAAACAAGGCGCACATAGTATCGAAATAGACCAAGAATTATAAAAATACAATTAACAAATATTACCAAAAATAGCTGATAGCACAATATTACTTCACATGCATGGTATGTTTTTTGTTGTTGTTGCAAAGTCTACATGCAATCACCTAATATATTATCTTAAATCTTCATTTGGGGCTTTGCTCACATATTTATATATGCAATTAATTGGGATTATTTAATAAGCATATCAGGTAATTTATTTGATTTAATTAATTTAGCCTAATCGATGGACAGCTGCACATTCATTTTCATTGAATACGGTATAAAGGAACTCACAGTCCATTTCTTCTCATGCATGTATGTTTGATATTTATTTTTAAGATGATAATTTCAATCTTGCCATTTAATATTTTATTTTATTTTATTTTATTGTATGTTCTCCAAAAACACACATGCAAGATGCTTTTTTTTTTTTTTTTTTTTTTTTTTGTTGTTGTTGTTGTTGTTGTTGTTGTTGGCTTTATTCAAACACAAGCGGAACCAATTTGAATGGAAGTCCTACATAAAGTCATTAATAAATCAAGTCAGAAACTCTTCAAACTTGGCGAGGATGAAGGTGTGAAATGATATGAAAGGAAAATGGGTTAACAACATAGAAAGAAAGCTAAGATTAAAAATGAAAAACAATGGTCAAAAGATAATTGTCAGTTTGCCACTATAAAATACTCAGTAACATCCCAACCGAAGTCCAGAAGAGAAAAGCAATTGATAAAATGAGAGTCTATCAACGCTAATAAACAGTCCTTCTCTCATTCTTTTCTTCCAGGGCTTTTTATTGTATTTGTAAGTAAATATAGGGCAGAAATGCATTAGTCAGTTTGTGGTATAATCTTCATACTGAAAGTCATAATGCACGTCAGATGGAGATTAAGGACTACTGTAGATCATGTCTGTTTCTCCAGACTTCTCCACTCGTTCACTAGAGACAGACAGCGAGTTCTCCTCTTGTTTTCCGTGGGGAATAGACAGATGGAATGGGATAACAGGGCAATACAGCGCCCCTTAATTGGTCAGTGTTGTGCACAATGCTGGTTGCTTGCCGTAATTGTTTATTGCGGGCCATTGTCTCCTGTATTGTGTGTCAATGCGAGTGGTTCAGTTATTCACAGGCATGCTGGGAAACAGACCAGGAGAGCCGGGTTACAAAAGAGCTCCCTCTAGAACAGCTGAGACATTCATCCACAACATAATGATATTGTCTCATTGTTGGGCTTTTGGCTGAGCTCTGCTTGGCTGTGTGGGCTGTGCATGGCAAGCCTTCAGACTGGGACAGTACATCCGGGTACAAGGCACCGGTTGACCCGTCAGCTGACCCGCCGCTGTAAAGTTGCCTTGTGTGTTAATGGGTTTTTGTTGTTATTGTTGTTGTTTTTGTTTTTGTTGTTTTGCAGCAATAGGCTGGATTCTTAGTATTATGAAACACCATATAGTACGCAAGGAGAAAATACACTTTGTGTCTTTCCTTCTGTCTAGATTTTCTCAGTAAAAGATTATCACACCATGGTAATATATACAGTATATATATATATAAAACTAATTGCAGATAATATTAATGAAATAAAAGGCCACTTAAAGGTGGGATCGGTAGTTTTTGGCCAATGTTGATATTTGAAATCACCAAATCAAACACGTCCTCTGCTGTACCTGCCGGCCGGGGGTGTGATGTCATCAATAAGTGAAAGCAATTTTTTTTTAAATTTTTAATTATTTTTTTTATAAGTAAACCCTGGTCTTGTATATAGTTACTTGTGGTCGCACATGGACCATGTTCAACCTTGCAATAAATAAATAATCATAAAAAAAAGAAAAAAGTGAAAGCAATGTGTTACTATGGTAATCCATGTCGAATGTGTTTTAATAGTAATGTGTGTTTCAACGCGTCAGTGGTTCAGCTCCGTTTCACGTGGAAGACGGCACTCAACACCCTCAGTTATCATGATCAACTCGATGGCACGAGCACGACAGTCATATTAACAAATATATTACAACTATAACAAGATTAGGGGGTTATATCGATCACTAAATGAGGAACCATGCAAAGGAAACAAACATTAGGAGTACAGACCCTTTCCAAAAAATGTTAATATCATGGAAAAGTTTATTTATTTCCATAATTCCATTCAAAACGTTAAACTTCCATAGATTATAGATTCAGGGCCCACAACTTAAACGATTTCAAGTATTTAGTTGTTTATTTGTACATAATTTGGGCTTCCAGCTCATAAAACCCACAAAAACAGGATTTCAAAAAATTTGAATATTACATGAAATCACACAGTAATTACACAGTGATACCATGGTCATTGAACCAGGTTTTGGTTCTTTTGGCAGTGTGGGCAGGTGCAAATCCTGGTTTAAACGCAACAGGCTTATATGTGTCTTTTTCACAACTGAATTGAATGACAATAATATCACAAATGAAAAAAACAAGCAAAGATGACACATGAGCATATTCAAGCAATGGTCAGCATATATTCGTTTTGTGAAACAAATCTAAACCATTTTACTCACCTATCAAGAAGACATAAACCTTTATAATGCATTATACTTAAAGGCTTTAAGTAAAGTGTTACCCAATAATCCATATCAGTCAAGCAGTTTAATCCAAATCTTCTGAAAAGACATGATCGCTTAATATGAGAAATAGATTTAATTTAGGCTTTCATTCACATATCAAAACACATGCAAGCACACTTTAGCTTCCCTTTACTATTAAATGGATTAAATTGGTTACACCGCTCAAATCAGATTACTTTTACAATGTCTCGAAGCGTCAAAGTTTAGGTGGAATGAGCTTTCAATGGATGGACAGAAATATTACAAATATCCTAATTTGTGTTTCGAAGATGAACAAAAGTGCTGGTGATTTGATCCCAGTGACTCGAATCATTGGATTATCTTCATTATTTAAATAATTGTGTTGTTACTTTAAGAAGCAGTGTATTGTAAAGTGGTGTTCTGGCATCGGTATTAGTAAAGGTAACAGCTGTAATGAGCACATGTTTCTCTATCAGGACAAAACCCTAGAGATTAATTAGACCACCTTTGTAAAGCTGTTTCAAAACTGGAAACAAGTTAATCGCAACTTAAACTGACTGATGTTAGAGAAAGATGTGCAAGAAATCTCAGATCAAAAGTTACAGCTCAATTTACATTTGGCCCTTTAGAGCACAGAGCCGTAAATATCCTGCACCATTAATGAGTCCTATCTCTTTATCCGTAGACATTCTCCTGATCGGAAACAGCGTTTGACGGAGAAGTTGCAAGCGTTTTGCTTTATGGCTTGTATATCTGGAAATAAAGGCATTTATTGCGAAGCTACACGCGGGGCGTTTTTCTCCTCGCAGCAGCTGATCTCCCCTTTTTATTAAATCTATTTTAGTGCTTCCGAGCAATGCACATTTTATCCTCTTAATAGTCAAATTAGTATATACTCCAGCAATTACTTAATGTACTCTAATGAGATTTCCCCACAAACCGGCAGGATTCATTTATTTTAATGCGTCGGGCTCTTTCCAGGGAGTTTATGCATCATGTCCCTTCAGAAGTCAAGCAGCGGCGGAGTCATAAATAGTGTGTGTGTGTGTGTGTGTGTGTGTGTGTGTCTTGATGGTGATTCTGATCTCCCTCTTAAACTTGTCTCCATGTTCAGGGTTGCTCTTGACCTGTGCTGAGGTCTGACTCAAGCACTCTTAAATATTCATGTGTTTATGGATCTACATGCTACGGACTCGAAAGGCAGGATTGGAAATATTAAAAAGGAATGTTAAAAAAAAGCCCAAGGGTTATTCTGTGTTTGGCACAGTGTTCGTCTTGTCTCCAATTCAGAAGGATTGGTGTGCCATTACTATTTTTGTAGGGAAAACTGTTTGACGTGTTAGATATTATATACAAGATTAACATAGCATGACAATTCGGGAGATTTTAAAGTTTAAAGTACAACGACATAACTCGCTCCTTAAACTACCATAGTACAATGTATCGTTGAAGAACTCAACTAGCTAGTCACGACTGTTTCCTCAAACCATATTGTCGCAAATTGGTTGGTTGAACCGCGTTGGTTAATGATGTCACACACGTGGTGGAGTAATAACTTCTTTAAATGAATCTGTTTGAGATCGAATTAATGCTAGATGTTTTGCTGTAAATTACAGACATGGCATCTGAGGACTATTTCTAATTTTTTCAGTTATTTTGCTTTATTTCCAGATTCAATCATAGGCTCGTTCTTACATAGTAGAGCACGTTCACACATGCGCACTCTTCTAAAATGACGCTTACATTTTTTGACAAACTAAAGGACATAAATGACATTTGTATTATTCTAAATAAACTGATTGTACTGAATGTCAGCTTGCTTCTGTTGCTCAAGATAAGGATTTATTGAGTCCACATGTCATGCAAAAGAGAAACTCTGCTTCTAACCACAGGTCGAGATCTGTCGCTCCAAACACACAACTGCGATTCGATTTGCAAATGTTTGTTGGAAATATTTTTTCGGGAAACACAGACTCGTTGAACTATGCTGATAACGACAGAACTTGCCAACATAGTTGGCTAATGATGCTTTTGGGAAACACACCCCTGTTTGTGAATGTAAAAGGTCTGGAAAGTTTTAAAGAGTTTTTGTCTCCTAAAATAAAAGATGTGATTCTTAACTCCTTGAAACGAGTCGTCAGTAATTCCAGTCTCACTGCTGAACCCATGTAGGTTTGTAACTAATTTGCATAATGTCAGCCTGTGATCTTGATTGGCTGAACAGCGTCTCTTTGCTCCGCCCTCAAACACTGTAGTGGTAGATGAGACTGGAAGAGTTTTCCGAGCTAAGAAAGCAAACACACTTTGATGCACTTCCAAAGGATGAGACTCGTGATATGGTAAAACGACGCCATTGTTACTGTTCGTATCACTGTGTGTCAAGTGCTGAGGAAGAGCTGAGATACAGATATGCAAATGAGCGTTTGGTTTCCGTCACACACTGTAAGTGCTTGACCAATCACAACAGACTGGGCCATCTGACCAATCAGAGCAGAGCAGCTCACGGAGAGGCGGGGTTTAGAGAGACTGAATCCTTGATCGAACCGTTTCAGTCTCTGTGAGAAAAGAGCTGATGCTGTAATGGATATTATGAGAAAATAAATGTTTTTCTTTTTACTTTGGATGCATGAAACCTTATGAGGAGTCTTTAACATTGCTTAATAGGGGCACTTTAACAAATCCATTGTCTGAGCAATCCAGTTAAACCATTTATAAACCCCATGCGAATTAATGCTCAGAGGTCAGCTCACAGGAACTGGCCTTTAAATTCGCATGTTTATATATTTGGCCGATCATTGTTTTCTGAAGAGTATGCACTGCCTTTCTCTGGCTATTTACTGAAAAAGTAAAAAAGAAAAAAGTTTCCAGTTTGAGTTTCAGATGCTATTATTAGGGATGTCCCGATCCGATCACGTGATCGGAAATCGGGCCCGATCACGTGTTTTCAGACTCGATCGGAATCGGACATTACCTCCCGATCAGGACTCGGATATATATGTATATATATTCTCATTATTTTTTAACACATCTATAGTTATGCGGTGCCACAGAGTTACGCTGGTTTCACACTGCACGTGAGCAGAGCGTATGGAGCGCAGGAGCAGTGCGTATGGTGAGCAGGAGCAGGACACGCGCGTTTTGCTTTCACACTGGCAGCGTTTGTCACGCGCGGCTGAACCGCGGGTTGTGTACAGACAGAGTACTACTCTATAATGGATAAGTTGGCATTGCTTTATTTCGTTTTCAAATACATTTAAGAGAAAAGACTTGTCAAGAAGCTTATTTTATTAATAATTTCATTTATATAACTTTTGGTTCATCTTTGTTTTTATTGTTCTGGCAACAAGTTTGTTTTTGGACATGTGTTTTCTTTTTAAATTGCTGTTGGTCATTTGATTGACTGTTTAAAACACAATAGATATAATCAATGCGCTTTTTGGGTAAAACTGCGGTGTATTTTTGGCCATGATCAATGCATTGTCACTTTAATTCAGCGTAAGCGGCGCAGCAAAAATAGACTCGGCGCAGAAACGATCGCGGCACTGCTGCTCTGCTCTGCTCCTGCTACGCGCAGTGCCGCGATCGTTTCTGCGCCGAGGCATTGCTTTACACCGAAATAAAGCAATGCCAACTTACCCATAGAGTACTCTGTCTGTACACAAACGCTGCTAGTGTGAAAGCAAAACGCGCGTGTCCTGCTCCTGCTCACCATACGCACTGCTCCTGCGCTGCTTACGCTCTGCTCGCGTGCAGTGTGAAACCGGCGGCAGTTCCTAAAAGCACATTACCGGCTTTGCAAACACTGTGGCACTTTTATATTTTATTTGTTTACATGCCTGCCGGGTATTTTAAGTTGAGGTGCTATTTGTTTATATATTAGACTTTTTTTTATATTTACTGTTGCACTAAAGTCCAAAA
Source organism: Leuciscus leuciscus (assembly GCF_965113295.1). Lineage (NCBI taxonomy): Eukaryota > Metazoa > Chordata > Actinopteri > Cypriniformes > Leuciscidae > Leuciscus > Leuciscus leuciscus. The sequence goes on along the minus strand of NC_138744.1, from coordinate 34,110,593 downwards.
GTGAAGAATTTGTTATTTATGACTTGATTGTTCACAGAAGTGCTCTGTTTGTTAACAGAGTTGTTGAATGTTAAAATAAGGTGAATTAAATAAAAAATAAGGAACATCCTGGATCTGTTTTTTCGCTCTTCTTTATTCTTTTTTTATGTATTATAGAAGTATTGGATCGGGACTCGGTATCGGTAGATACTCAAAATCAAATGACTCGGACACGGACTCGAGGGCAAAAAAACCTGATCGGGACATCCCTAGCTATTATGCACCGTATTTGTGGAAAGTGCTAAAAATATTTTAAATCCCAAATAGCATGAAGTGATAATATGTGAAATTGAATTGTGTACAACTGAACAAACTTTAGTCTCCCAATATTTCTCTGAGCTCATAAGTCTTCCAGACCGTCATATCGCTGATATGCTGTGGGAAGGTGAAGCAGGTCTAACAGTATTAATCCTCAAGGGCTGAAGATTGCTCAGCGTGCTCCAGATGTTATCATTTTATTGTTTTTATAGGCTTCTATTACACACTAAAGTCAATAAACACAGAATTTACTTTTCCGGCTCTTCTATTGGTGGAATTTCTTGGCCATAAAATGCATTTCTGAAAATCTCAGCAGACCGTTATGAAATGACTTTTCCAAAAACGGCTTTAAACTTCCAAACTTCTGTGCAAAATCCGATCCACTAGCTATAGGCCTGTGTGTGAATCTACTTTTTATTTTATCAGGGAATGAAAGGTGACCTGCAGGCCTTAAGGAGGCAAGGTAGCTTTGATGAGGCCATTTACTCTTCTCTTTCTCTCTTTCACTCTCCTCATCTCCATTATGGCCTTGAACTTTAAAAGCCTGTCAGAGACTCTTTCTTTCTGCTGAGCAGATCGAATAGAGGATCCTTAAGTACACAACCGAGCTTGCCGACAGCTCTAAATGCAAAACACCTCCAGAGGTTTGGATGCGATGCAAGCTTCTTCTCTGGGTTCAGCTTTGGTTCATCTAGTGATTTCTCTTGTTTTTTGTGTGTTTTAGGGGGGATTTTTGAGCAGATGGATGGACCTGTGGCACTCGTCAGCTCAGAGGAACTGGCCTTTAAATTCGCTGTTAATAATATCAACAGAAACAGGACGTTATTGCCCAACACAACGTTAACTTACGACATTCAGAGGATTAATATCTATGATAGCTTTGAGGCCTCTAGAAAAGGTGAGTGGTGTGAGAACATAAAGGTTTTTGTCTGTTTAGACCAGAAATGTTGAGCAAATGTTAACTATGGGTGTGTTCACACTTGGTAGGATTGATTCGATAATGCATAGTGTTGATCATCTCACTTTTAGACCAAAACCCATTTTAAAAACCAAAAATGCATGCGATAGTGAAATATTATAGCTGACATGTAGTTGCAAAGTTACTTATATTCAGTAGAATATGTCAATCAGTTGTCACCAACCTTTTCAAGCCCAAGATCCTTGACCCACGGCCCGGCTAGATCTACCTATAGATTTTTTTCACAAGAAAACTGCCAATTTCGATACCAGCTGCCATTTTTTTCTTCTTCTTTGTCTAAGCAAATTTATTTGTTGTTAATTTGCTCTATAACAGTCCAAACTGGCCTTTAAAAACTGTAGCTTTTTTCAATTCATTCATAAAAAACAAAACAACCTTTTATCGCAATCAACGGGTTGGCGACCACTGATCTTAATAAAGCGTAACCAAATAAATAAACAGAGATACGTACATAAATAAATATACTTCTGCAAATTGCATAATGCATTGTTCCACACAATCTGCACAACTTCATATTTTAATAGGAAGAAAGACAAGACAACTGTGTTAATCAAACCATTTCATGGGGTCTTAAAGAAGTTTTGGTTATCAGTTATTATCAACTACACTATAATGAAATGTCTTCTATCTTTGATACATGTTAATAGTCTGTCTATACGGATTGTTCAAACAAAACACTGTTCACTGTTCACTTTCCACAGCTTTGTAAAGTGTTATTATTAAAACTAACTTTATCTGGACAATAACTTTATTCTAGAGCTGCTGTAAAGCCAAAACAATCTCTGTTACTGTAATTTCCTATTATCACTGTAAAGCTGCTTTGAAACAATCTATAATGTTGAAAGCGCCATATAAATGAAGGTGACTTGACTTGTTCTGCATGCAGTGACGTGTCTTTCTCCCGTCGGCAGCGTGTGACCAGTTGTCTTTAGGTGTCGTTGCCATCTTCGGGCCGTCCCACAGCTCCTCATCCAACGCTGTTCAGTCCATCTGCAACGCCCTGGAGGTGCCACACATTCAGGTGCGATGGAAACACCACCCGATGGACAACAGGGACTCGTTTTACGCCAACCTGTACCCGGATTACTCTTCCCTGAGCTACGCTATCTTGGACCTGGTGCAGTTCCTCAAGTGGAAGACGGCCACGGTGGTTTACGACGACAGCACAGGTGAGAGTTAATGTCTTCATGTCGAGAAACTGTGAAGTCCTCAGAGTAGAGACTGTACTTCAGTGATGAGAAGCAGGAGACTCTCATAATGTTCCTGTTGCTGTCAGATTGAGTCTTCAGGCTTTGATATCATACAAACAGTTTGAATCAAAGTGATCGAGCAAATGACAGGAACAGGGAATGGATAGAAATTCATCTGAGATGCAACATAAGTGATATAAACATATATATATATATATATATATATATATTAGTGCTGTCAAACGATTAAAATATTTAATCACGATTAATCGCATTAATGTCATAGTTAACTCGCGATTAATCGCACATTTTTATCTATTCTAAATGTCTCTTGATTTCTTTTTGTCCCATTATTTTTTTCTCATTTTAATGCTCTTATCAACATGGAAAAGTGGATCGGCTTGCTTTGTGCAAATGTTTTTTTTTATTGAAAACAACATTGGCATATACTGTAGTGTTCAATTTGACACTAACATTCTCACTTGGAGCAAATAATCTCTCACACAATGTAACACTGTCCATCAATAAAAGGGTGAAAGAAATACTGACGAGGTCCTGATATTGACGAGGGGCGGAGAATTCGCATCAGCTGTCTGTGCTTGGCCAACAAGTGGTATTTCAGACTGGATGTGCTGCGAAGCCTGCAATGATAGCTCAGTTCACAACGACAGAACACAGATCACTTTGGTCTTGTCAATTGAACCATTTGGCCACTTTTTTAAAATTAAACTTTCCATTCAGAATCTTATTGGCATCCATTTCGGCGTTTCGCACTCATCATTCATCCACTCAAAACGTAATGTTAAAGGTGCACACTGGACGAGAAGCGAAGCGCAGCGCGTCGTATTTAAAATTCGAACACATTATTCTCTATGAGTGTACACCACACTGGCGGCGCCATTCGGCATTTTTATTGCTGGCCATAAACTGAGAAAGTGCACGTCCGATGTGCGATACAAGTTGTCCTAGACGCGGCTTCTCGTCCGGCCGGCTCGCAAGCCCAAACAAGTGTGTGCGGCGTGCCTGTTGTTTTGTTTTCGGTCTAGCTAGATCCGGTGGTGTTGTAGTTTTACTAACGTTACTAGTTGTTGCAAAAGCATGTGAAAAAAAACTACAAAGTTTGTTAGGCGTTAATCGCGCGATAAAAAAATTGACGCCGTTAATAACGCGTTTAACTGACAGCCCTAATATATATATATATATATATATATATATATATATATACAGTGGGTACGGAAAGTATTCATACCCCGGTAAATATGATCAAAAATGGCTGTAAAAAAAAATATTTTATTCATTTTTTTTTATCTTTCGTTCAAAAAATTTGCAAAATTCTAACCTTTCATTTAAGTAAAAGAATTCAAATTGGGTGGGAATCACATTATGAAATAAATGTTTTTCTCCAAAACACATTGGCCACAATTATTCATACCCTTTTAGTAAATACATTTTTGTAATCTCCTTTTGCCAAGATAACAGCTCTGAGTCTTCTCCTATAATGCCTGATGAGTTTGGAGAACATCTGACAAGGGATCAGCGATCATTCCTCCATACAGAATCTCTCCAGATCCTTCAGATTCCCAGATCCATGTTGGTGCGTCTTCTCTTCAGTTCACTCCACTCATCAGGTCAGGGAACTGGGACGGTCATGGCAGAAGCTTCATTTTGTGCTCCCTAACACATTTTTGTGTTGATTTTGATGTTTGTTTTGGATCATTGTCCTGATGGAAGATACAACCACGGCCCATTATAAGATTTCTAGCAGAAGCCACCCGGTTTGGATTTTTTTATGCGTTGATATTTGATAGAATCCACGATGCCATGTATCTGAATAAGAAGTCCAGGACCTCCAGCAGAAAAAATATGCCCACAACATTAAAGATCCAATGGTATATTAAATTGTACACATGGGGTACTTTTTATCCTTGTGTGCACCAAAGCTCTTTTTTTTGTTTCATCTGACCACAGAACCCTGTGTTGTTTGAAATTCCAGTCGTGTCTGACCACTGAATATGCTGGAGTTTGTTTTTGGAGGAGCGAGGAGCATTTTTCTTGAAACCCTCCCAAACAACATGTGGGGATGTAAGGGTTGTTTGATTTTTTTTAAAAAAATGTATGGGCTTTCTGACCCCAAGACTCAACTAATCTCTGCAATTCTCCATCTTTGATCCTTGAAGAGTCTTTGGCCACTCAAACTTTCCTCCTCACCGTGCATTAAGATAATATAGACACACGTCCTCGTCCTGGCAGATTTGTAACATTTTTACTTGATTATAACTTCTTAATTATTGCCCTGATGGTCAAAATGGGTATTTTCAATTATTTAGCTATTTTCTTACAGCCACTTTATATTTTGTGACGCTCAACAATCTTTTGCTGCAAATCAGAACTGTATTATTTGGTTTTACACATTGTGATGGATGATTAAGGGAATTTGGCCTTTGTGTTTCCTCATATTTAAAATCCTGTGAAACAAGAAGTCATGGCTGGACAATTTCATGTTCCTAGTCACCCTGGTGTGCTGAAAAAGGTAAATATTAATGGGAATATACTTCAGAGAAATTTTATTCATAAAACATTATAGGGGTATGAATAATTGTGGCCAACGTGTTTTGGAGAAAAACATTTATTTCATAATGTGATTTCCCCCCCAATTTGAATTATTTTACTTCAATGAAAGGTTAGATTTTTGCCAATTTTTTGAATGAAAGATCACATTTTTTGAATGAAAGATTAATTTTTTACAGCCATTTTTTATCATATTTACCGGGGGTATGAATACTTTCCGTACCCACTGTATATATATATATATATATATATATATATATATATATTAGTGCTGGGCATTAATCACATCCAAAATAAAAGTTTGTTTTTACATAATAAATGTGTGTACTGTGTATAATTAATCTGTATTTATAAATACACACACATGCATGTATATATTTTAGAAATATTTGCATGTATAAACTATATATATTTATATAAAATGTATATTATATATAAATAAAAATGTTTTATATATATAGTTATATAGTGTGTATGTATACATATACAGTATATATATGTATATATATATGTATATATAACAATCTTAAATATATACATGCATGTGTGTGTATTTATAAAAACAAAATAATTATACACAGTACACACACATATATTATTTAAACACAAACTTTTATTTTGGATATGTTAAATCGTTGCCCAGCACTAATATATTTAAAAAATACAACCAGGATAACTATGTTAAATTGACTGTCTGCATTTTTCTCAGAGCTGTGCCAACAACGGTATAGAAGTTTGCTCTGAACATTTAAGCAGTTTTTGTGCTCACAAGGGACCGGATCTGGCATGTGCCGATGCCTTTTCTTATCTCTCTCCATCCACAGTTTACATGGTTTCTTGCTAATCTATCCTGGTCCAGATCAGCTGGTCGTCTGGGTTTTTCAGGGGTTCTCAAACATTTTGAACAAAACAATGTTCGAAGGCCGTCCTGTCTCAGCTGATATGTACCTCTGTTGTAGGACTATTATGGTTAACTAAAACTTAAACTATTCAAAATAGCTGCAATAAAGTAAAATGTAAATTTTAGCTGAAAAACATAAACTAAACGGAAATTAAAAATGCTGCCTTGGCAATAAGCTGAAACTAAAAGAAACCTAAATAGCAATACACAAGAATACTTTTATTTGATAAAATGACAAAAGCACATAAGAAAATTATATATTAATTTAATATAAAATGATAATATAATATATTTAATATTTAATATATTTTATTTTATTTTATTAATTATATTATTACGTTTTTTTTTTTTTTTTTTAACAGGTGTTTTGATTTACACATGGCACTGTGTTGTGTTTTAGGTTTAAAGGAAATATCTGTGAACTTATCAGATAATGTCCAGTGTTTTTACCTTTTCTACGTTTTTTTCTTTCTTACTATGTACATATTTATTGATTTATTTGATTTTGCATATTAGTTAAGATGATGTTAATATAACTAAATTTAAATCATTTTAAGACTTGCCTCTAGTTGACCAGAGCTGGGTGGACAATATAATAACAATAATACTTTAATTCAAATAATATATATATATATATATATATATATATATATATATATATATATATATATATATATATATATATATATATATATATAATATATAAATAAGATATAGGCTACACAAAATGACTGAAACATTTATTTTAACTTAATATTTACACTGGATCGTGTTGTAATATTTATGTAATATTGTTGTAATATTATTACAATAATAATAATTTTTTAAAAAGGTAAAACTTTACAATAAGGTTCCATTGGTTAACATTAAATGCTTTGGTAACACTTATAATAATGTTCAGTTATAAGCCATTTATAAGTTATTAGTTAAGGATGAACTAATCACTTACAAAACACGGATATGATACAATTTTATACAACATCCATATTTCAGTGATTTATAAGTGATTAATAATAGAACATCTAATAACTTATTAACTATATTTTAACTTATCAACACAATTGTAAATCATTAGCATATCATTTTTTTATCATTTATGAGTCATGTTATGTAACTGATTAGTTAATCATAATAAATTATAAATGACTTAACTATAACTGAACTAATAGAATAACTGAACGTTCTTATAGTGTTAACTTTATTTGTGTTAACTAAGGTTAACACAAATGTTAACTAAGGTAACACTTTATTTCGATGGTCCACTTTAGACATTCTACTAACGGATTTCGCTAAGTTGTACTCGATCTTTTAACACACTTTCAGATGTTCATTCATGATTATTTGGCACTGTAACTGATATTATTAATGCGGAAGAGAAGATCATGTGCTTCTCTTGAGCTGAGTCGGAGCGATCTCACGGCATAGCGCCGTTTTTTATGTTTTTGAATTTCGTAAGAAAATGGACGCAATTTGAAATCTGAGACTTTGTTTCATATCAATAGTAACAAAGCACAAAGATTATTGCGATTTATTGGATGGGATGCGCGCTACAATGTTCCATTCATTCATCATCTGAAACTATCCTATCCTCACTATCACTACATCACTATCCTAATCGATTCTTGGGATTTAAGAATCGATATCGGTTCGTAAAAATGAGAATCGATTCAAATCGAGAAATCAATATTTTTTTGTCCAGCCCTTTTAACTAATGTTAACGAATTGGACCTTATTGTAAGAGTTTATTATGCATTCAGAAGGCCAAGCAGACACAGCTCAATAAGTCAAACAATCCAAATCATTTGGAAATGACCAAATATTGGTGATTTCAGTGTGATAGACCTTTTTTTTTCAAGCCAGCTATCATGTTTGTGAACCTGCTTGACCACCCAGGGCTGGTTTGAGCTGCCACTACATATCCAGTAATTGACTCTTGTTGTGCAGGTTTGATCAGACTCCAGGAGTTAATCATGGCTCCGTCCAGGTATAACATCCGACTGAAGATCCGGCAGCTCCCGCTGGACACCGCGGACACCAGACCTCTGCTAAAAGAGATGAAGAGAAGCAGAGAGTTTCGCATTATCTTCGACTGCAGCCACATAATGGCAGCCCAGATCCTCAAGCAAGTGAGTCCACACTCATATCCCACGATCCCAACTCAAGTCTGTTTGAAGTTTCACTCCAGGTCCAGTGAAGCTGTATTGGATTTGGGACCTGACGTTTTAAATTATATATGCTATATGCTTTTGCTGGAGGCAGAATGGAGATTAAACTCCACATACGTGTGAACATCTACAGTGGACCTGATTAACTATTCCCTTCAGCTGTCCTTAAAAATGTGTACATGTTATTGCAAAAACAGAATATTAAACTAAGTGGCATTTTTATGCAATTAGGCCATTTTTCTATTGTTTGGCACCCTTAAGAAAATCCTGCAGGAGTGCAAGGCTGTGGATTTACACGTTTTCATTTACAGGGAAACATCCACTGGTATTTTTTGTATTTTCTATCTCTTTCAGAGCACCCATAGTATTGTATTAAGTGACATTTGTAAAAAGAAAGATGCCACTAGCTTACATTTGAAATTAGGATAAACAATAGATATGCTTCTGAAAATGAAGTGTACAGTAAAAGTGTTTAGTGAAGCGGCTGTAGCTCGAGCATCATGTGTTTGAAGACGCCATTTGCTTTGATGTTTCTTAGAGAACCAAACATCAAAGGTTTGAAAGGCAACTAAAGTGTGTCTTAGTTTTGCGTACATGAAGTCTATAGCAGCACAATGAACCGGATGGTAAAATGTTGTGAAAGCCCAAAGTACCCATCAGTTTTTTGACACAAATGCTTGGTTTATGTGTCCAGCTAAAAGCATATCCTTTCAAATATTGTGTTTGAAGTCAAAATTATGAGATAGCAAGTCATAATGAGATAAAAAAGTTAAAACTATGATATAATAAGTCATAATTATGAGATATAAAGATAAAATTAGTCAGAATAAAGAAAATTAGTTCGAAAAAAGTCAGAATTATAAGATAAAATCAATTATGACAGTCAAAATGATGACATATCATAATTATTACTTTTTGTCGTAATTTTTATCTCATAATTATTATATAGTATGTCATAAGTTTGACTTAGTATCTCATAATTTCAGCATTTTATCTCATAATTATTACTACGTTTTGTAAATGTTGACATTTTCACATAATTATGACTTAACTCATAATTTCAGATTTCTATCTCATAATTATGACTTAAAATATCATAATTTTGACTTTTTTCCTCATAGTTATGACAGTATCTCATAATTTGAGCTTTTTGTCTTATAATTATAACTTAGTGTGTCATATGTTGACTTTTTTCTCAAAATTATTACTTCATCTCATAATTGCAACTTTTTATCTCATAATTATTACTTACAATGTCATAATATTTACTTTTTTCTCAAAATTATGACATCATCTCATAAGTTCAACTTTTTTGTCTCATAGATATGACTTATCCCATAATCTCAACTTTTTATGTCATAATTATTATGCTGCAGAAATGGGCTTATATAGATTACAGAATATGCGTGTTTAAAAAAAAAAAAAACACACACAAAAAACAGGCAATTTAAATGTCTAAATACTTTGTGGGGCCGTCATGTAAACACCATTTCTTATCTTTATCAGCCTGAAATATAAATACATTAAGCAAACACCAGGATGTCAAGTAAGAAACTTAAGCAAGTCAAGTCACCTTTTATAATACAGATTGTATCAAAGCAGCTTCACAGTGATAACATGAAAATAATACAACAAAGTTTGTTTCTAGAAGAAAATTAGTATGCCCTAAGTAAGGCAGATCAGTAATATTGTTTAATATTAAATGTCCCCAACTAAGCAAGCCAAAAGCCAAGGCAACAGTGGCAAGGAACCAAAACTCCATCAGGTGACAGAATGGAGAAAAAAAAACCTTGGGAGAACCCAGGCTCAGTCGCTCAGTTCTCCTCTGGCCAACGAGTGAACAGTGTATGATTATGATCCAGGCAGCATTACAGGTCAGAAGTCAGATTGGTCGTGTCGATGAGGCCTTCTCAGGGCTGATGAGGCTGGCACTTCAGGGATCCGTCATGGATGGGTCCAGGTGCAGGTCCACCATCTGATCTGGATACAGCCGGGATCCAGCTGACTTCAGTAAACAGGGAGGGACTGGTTGACACTTCAGGACTGTTGTCATCATGTCCTTCATCAGATCTGGATACGGCCTGGATCCGGTAGACTGCGGTAAACCTCGGATAAACAGAGAGACTAATATTAGCGTAGATGCCATTCTTCTTATGATGTAACGAGTACATCAGGATTTATGGGAAGTGTTCCCAGTTCCAGTGAAGTATTGAAAGAAATCAGAATTTGTATACAGTATGTAGATTTAGGTGTTGCGTTCACAAACTTGTCCTTGCAACACAATAAGAGCGTGTCTGAAATCACCGCATCTGCTCCGGAGAATGTTGACCTCGGGTCAAACGGGGACTGAATATGTGTTTCTGTTTATATCTCAGAGAAATCCCTCTCACTTTTTTCACAATGTCTCGAGATGTTGTTTTGCGCTTCGTTTCATTCAGCTTTGACACCCCTGCATATTTCTTCCAGGTTTAACTGTAGGCGCTGTATTATTTCGCATTTGGTCATATGAAAAAGTTGTGTGATTCTCTGTGTCCCGAGTCCTGTTAATAAGCTTATTCGTGCGGTCACCTGTCTGAAACCTGTCTGAGGCTCGTTCTTCTCTGTCAGCTTCTCCTGAACTTCTGTCGCGCATGTTCTCCCCCTCAGGCCAGAGAGAAAGTGGAAATGCAATCGGACACAGAGTCTGTCTGAGACGTCTGTGGGCTAAATCCCAGGAGTCTTTAAAAGGCGGTGTGTGTGTGTGTTTGTGTGTGTGTGTGAGGGACTGGGAAATATAGAAAGTACAGGCACAGACATAGAAGGGGTTTATTTCTGCAGCCCATTGTAGGAAATTAAACAGTTTCTTAGTTCTCCACAAACTTACGGTTTAGAAGAGGGAAAAAGTTAATGCATAACCTTGGGTTTTCCTCATTGCAGATTGTATAATTAAAGCAGACATATGAACACCAAGGGAACAGTGAGCATTTGTATGAACATGTATTGAGAGGAGCTGTGACCAATAGGCCTATAAAACAATCATTAGGGCCTTATGATTTCCACGATGCGGAAAACTGCGGAATTGATTGTATAATATAATTTGGACAAATTTGGATGAATACATAAAAAGAAGGGCTGTACATTTACTCAAATGGTGATATGGACTAGTGTCTTTGGAAAAAGACTGCTGTTGAAATCGAGTCTCGAGTCTGATTGTTCTGCGTATTCGTCTACTACACATACATCATGAAGTCGTGAAGTTCATCTTCAGAGCTCACGAGCATTTCATCATTTCATTTGATAAAACTGTCAAAACTCAAAGGGCTTCATTACAAACCACCGCAATATAAGACTTGAAGAAATTATAATAGAAATGTAAAGTAGACTATTGTAAAGTAGAATGCACTTTGCAAAGATAATTCAAATATGTTTTTTAAGAATATCACACAATATCACTTATTTTAATTCATCATATGGCAGAATCAAATGGATTTCATAGGGCCCTACAGGAAAAAATTAATTATCATCTTCATGTCGTTTCCAAACTCCATGTGATCTTTCTGTCGAATGTCCTCATTCCCTTTTATTTTATGCAGAAGATAAATATTCTACATCTTTTGTGTTTAACAGAAGAAAGAAAGAGCACAAGGGTGACAGGATTTTTTTGGTGATCTTTTTGGTATTTTTGGGTGAAGTATACCTTCACTGTAAAACAATTAAATGATCAATAAGTTATGACAACGTATGTTTTTACATTGTTTCAACTTTTTATTTATTTATTATTATTATTCAACTTTTTTTATTTTTTATTAAGCCAGTTTAATGTAATTTAAATTGAAATGACTTAAACATCCAAGTAGATTGTACTTAAACATTTTGTCCAGTGTCGAAGGGCCCTTAGCACTATGAGACACCAGCTGTTGCGCTGTATAATAGAAATACAGGCTGAGAGATGTCGATAGATCAAGAGTTGAGTAGTTCTTTATAGTTCCGCTATTCTGATTCAATCTCATTTGTTGTACGTTGTTTGTGTTGGTTGCCAACAATGATTGCAAATTACTCTGACATGACATAGTGACCTTTTTCTTTTTCTTTTCCTCCCCCACCCCTCCTCTTCCTCCAGGCCCAGATGATGGGGATGATGACTGAGTACTATCACTACATCTTCACCACTCTGGTAATGTACCGCGGTACTAACAGCAAATTGAATGTCATTTGTTCCTGTGCTGCTCCCACTTTATTTTTTGATGAATGGCTTTTAATTGCAGATGAGCTTTGGATCCAGTCTGCAATATCAATTTCACTTGACAAAACAGCCTTAATGGAGTTTCCTCCGCCCCGGTGTAAACATTAGCCCTTCCCTCAAGCTCAAATCAACAAAACGTCTTTGAAAAGCCTCTACAAAGGCAACAAAGTGATTGACAACTGTGCGCTACCTCTGGATTCTGACGTTCATGAAGTTTCAATTGATGCTCATGACGTTTATATAAAAAAATCACAAACTGTTTTCAGAGAAAACCTTCTGGAAATGCCAACACAACCTCTCTTGAACATGTTTCGGCGCAGTCCTTTAAAACATAGTGAGCTGCTTCACAAAGGCAGCATTGACCCTCAGAAACTAGATACTCAAACATATTCAGAAATGATCATTTTAGTATTTTTTGTTTTATATACTATTATGGAATTCATTAATAATTTGAATTTGCTTTGATTTTTATATTTTCAACCTTCATTTGAAGTTTTAAATTTTGTAAAATTTAAAACAAATTCTATATAACTAATTAATTTTATTGAACATTAACACTATGAAAACCAATTAATTGTGTGTTTTTCATTATATTATTACAATAATGAAAAATAATTGATCACAAATCTAATGAATTGATCACTGGAAGATTCAAATGAATGTGTATTCATTATATAACTATATAAATACAGTATATTTATTAAATTATAATTTTTATAATGTTTTTTTTTCGTGTCTAAAACTTTGAATTTGTTCATATATTTGGGTAGCATTTCTTTACATTAAGTATAAAAATAGTGGTAGAACTGTTTGCAGCAAGTATTAACAGATCTTGTTCACACAAAATGCAAATGATCATAGAAGTTATTCAAAGTGTAAATAGAAGTAAAATGTACACTACATAATACATGTTCATTGCATATGTGTGTACTAAAGGTAAAATATATGAGCAATAGTAAGCAAAGTTAGTGTAAATGGCTTTTGGCAACAAGTTTGCCTATTTGCACTTACAGTAAATAGACACTGCCTTTTTTATTTACTCGTAGCATGCAGAGCTGCTGCCAAAAACATAAATGAAATGTTTAAAAACCAAATCAGTGCCATTTTTTGTTGTTGCTGAAAATACCCAATCAAATGATGCATTCAGATCTAATGGTGCAACATTTTTGAGCCAAGTAGATTTTATATGCAACTTCAACAAACAAACAAACAAACAAATAAATAAATAAATAAATAAGTATTTGTATTTTTGATAATAATTTGCACATTAATTGTTAGTAAAACATGTTTGATGCTGTAGCCGAAATACATTTTTACATATATTTAACATCACTTTTTTTTCTAATTAGTAACAGAGGCTTGGACACATGTTTTGAACTAGCGATGGAAGATCTTTTTTTCTGAATCCCTGGAGTAAGAAAGAAGCTCAACAATTCACACATGAGGGTTTTTGGGACAGCTCTTGGATTTTCTTTACCTCTTTACATTTTTGTGTAACCACAATAATCACACTATGATCTTGACACTCTTCCTGGTGTGAGATTGAGTCTGGATTTGAACCCAGGTTTTTCTGTGTTCATGTCGTGTCTTTCTAGGTGAACAACACTATCCTGTGGGAATGAAATACTGATTTTATTGTTGCTGTTTTATCATTCCTGGCAATATTATTAATTTTGATTGATGATCTGCTAAATCAGGAAAAGTCAACAGTGATGTATTTAAGCGAATAGTTCATAATTCCTGTTTCCGCACCTCTAAAAAGTCTTTAAGACCTAATTCATCTATTAAAGCACTTCGGTAAATTGTTGACTGTAACAGTGTGTCTTAAAGGAGTAGTTCACTTCAGAATTAAAATTTCCACCACCCCCACATCATCCAAGATGCTCATGTCTTTCTTTCTTCAGTTGAAAAGATATTAAGGTTTTTGAGGAAAACTTTCCAGGATTTTTCTCCATATGTGACCCTGGATCACAAATCGCACGGGTATATTTGTGGCAATGGCCAACAATACACTGTATGGGTCAAAATTATCGATTTTTCTTTTATGCCAAAAATCATTAGGATATTAAGTAAAGATCATGTTCCATGAAGATATTTTGTAAATTTCCTACCGTAAATAGATAAAACATTTATTTTTGTTAGTGAATGCAGCCCAATCGCGAACATAAATGAACAACTTTAAAGGAGATTTTCTCAATGTTTAGTTTTTTTGTTTTGTTTTTTTACCCTCAGATTCCAGATTTTCAAATAGTTGTATCTCGGCCAAATATTGTCCTATCCTAACAAACCATACATCAATGGAAAGCTACACAATCCCAGCCGAGGAATAAGAGTCTTATCTACACAAACCATCGGTCACAACAAAAATAAACATTTATATACTTTTTAATCACAAATGCTTGTCTTGCAATAGCTCTGTGATACGCTACGCATTACGTAATCAGGTAAGGTCACACGTGTTCCGGTTTATATATGTAAGGTAGGGCAAAAATCTCAAATCGTGGCGCTAACCACGAGGCTATCGGCGCTGACAGGAACCTGACATATTTGTCATATTATTGAATATTTATTAAGTTCAATCAATCCAACTGTGTTTAATATAAGGGGAGTTGCCCAGTGTGTTTCGGTGTTGCCAAACAATGATGTTTGCTAAGACTCCATCATCTGAGACATAATAAAACGAACATGGTATTTATTTTATTTTTTTACAATAATCCAGTTAAAATTCAGCTACATTCGAAGCATTTGAGCATCAATCATGGCTAATACACTAATGCCGCATTGATACAGTAAAACATTAAGATAGAACCCATTAAAACAAACTTCCATTCACATTTAAGCAGAAATCTATTGTGTTACAGCTCAAAAAGTGGTGTTTCTTGGGGCAAGGCTTTTTCTGCATGTGCTTTTCCTGCTCCTCTTCCTGCAGCTCCAGCCCCACAGGGTGTTAATGAAATAGTCTATTATGTTCTACTACATCTCTTTTCCGCCCCCACCTTCCCAACATGTTTGGCAATATGTAGGATGGTACAAGAAACGGAGTGACTGTTCTCAGAATAACACTCCAGACACTAGCATGCGTACAGTGTGGGTGTGTGTTAGTATTGTTCTAGAGCAGTGTTACTCATTGCGAGGCTCGCGAGCCTCATGCGGCTCGCCAAGCTTTAATTTGTGGCTCGCATGGCGGTAAATAATACGGTGATATGATAATGCATTCACTACCTGTTTCATAAAAACATTAATAACAAGTAGGGCTTTAACATAACCCTTTAAAAACAAATAATTTCGATCGGATTGAAAGGGGTGGTTTATCGAGAGAACATGAAAAAACTTGATCGACTGAAAACCGAAACTGAAAGGACGACGTATGACGCGCTGAACGAGCTGTTCTCCTGATGAATAAAGTGTGTGAAGTGAAGTGAAGTGTGAAGTGAAGCAGGGCAACGGCTCACCAGTCCTTGTTTCAGATTATCATACAGACGACTGGTTTTGGGCATTTCTACTGCATGATAAATACAAACAGCACGGCACAACGGTTCATATGTTCATATTCCGATTTGAATCTTTTGACTTATAAACACGCTCATCAACCCGATCATGTATCACATCACGATGTTTAGCGTTCATGTAAACTACAATACATTCAGATTCATCAATCGAAATGAATTCAGTCCGATTGAAACAAAAGTTGTGCATGTAAACATATCCAGTCTCTGCGGAGTTGCCCTGCATGTGCTCTTGGATGGTTAGGCCTACAAGATGAGCTAATGTAGAAAAAAAAATACTTAAGGTGATTCTGGGATGAATATTTTCTGGAAATCCTGCTTTTTTTTTCATTAAAGGAAATCATCTTGTCTCAGTTACAAATTTGACTGATACATCATAAATAATGTGTTTTTTTTCACCCTTTTGTATTTATTGCATTGCATATTGTATGTTCAGGGGTGACAGATTGATAGGCAAACATGGTACTATTTTGTACCATTTGTCCTATCAGTGCGGCTCTCATGAAAAAAATAGTGAAGACCACTGTTCTAGAGCGTTAATTAGCCTCAGCACATTACGGGACGTCCTTTCAATGAACATGGTCTTGCTCATTTTGCCTTTCATTCTCAGCTTTACAGAACCCTGTGTTAGATGGCCGTGCCTTCTTGCTATCGCTTTGACCTCAGACGAAAAGATCTCGATTAATTTACACTTAATCTTAATGCTATTTTCCACCCCAGCAATTTAATTGTCAGACTATTTCATCCAACGTCATTGCTTTGAGAATGTGAAATTCGGGTTCTTTTTGGAAGAATCCACACTTTAAAAAATCATTGAATGCCCAGACACAGTAATGCATTTCAGAGCGGTGTGAAGTGTTTACGGTTCAATTCGCTGGATAGGAGCAATGAAGACAGGATTACAGAGCAAATAACTGTTTCAATCAGCTATTGTGCGGATGACTCCTGGCTCACTGTCTATGATATCAAACACGCTGGCAAAGAGGTGTACGTCCTACTATGCTTCATCTGGATGTACCCAGGCGGCCTGGAAAAGCATGGTATTATCCTTAATCTCTTTTATTTTTGCTCTGTCTATCTTCTTTTCACCCCCCCCCCCCCCCCCCCCCTCTCTATCTCCTGCTTTTATTAAGGGACAAAGAGACAAGAAGCCTCTCGCCCAGCAACAATGAAGCTCGATTCAGGACGGTTAAATGATGTCTTTTCTCTCTCTCGCTCTTCCTCTAGGATCTCATGGCCGTAAACCTGGAGCCGTACCGCTTCTGTGGCGTCAATATGACCGGCTTCCGCATCCTAAACGTGGAAAATCCTCAGGTTGCCACTATTGTGGAGAAGTGGTCCCTTGAGAAGCAGATTCCCCCTAAACCAGACTCCGGTCTCCTGGAAGGGATCATGACGGTATGCTTCCATTTTCTCCCTGAATGTCACTGCCAGCTAACCACAAATTAAATGCCAAATTAAACAATGACACAAAAGCTTGGAATAGGTTCCAGTTTCACTGTATCCAATCGAATCCATAGCCACAGTTATTCAGTTAATCCATAGTCTTAAAAATAACCTTTAAAGGAGCTATTTCTTCCTTAATGTATTCCAAGACTGAACTGTTTCAGATGGATTAGGTGTCTGTAATCAAAAAAAGTACCATGGTCGAAAGCAATATGCTGATACTCGAATACAGTATCTACTTTTTGGCTAGGTAATATAATCCTCTAGATTGCAGCAGTTCTGATTTAATCATCCCATACGCTGCCATTGTTGAATACCATAATATCATAAAGACTAGTTTCAACCGTATGGCTTCTGTGATTATCTATTAATCTATTTCACAGTAGTTCAAATACTCCCACACCATGCTGTAGAATTTCTGATTATTTTGATGTAGAGGAGTACTGTTATTATAGGAAAAAAATGTTTTCAGTGCCACCATTTCATTGCTTCCACAAAATGGATTTGTGTTTCATACAGTATATACAGTTCATACATCAGTGTTTCCTACAGGATTTTGTGAAACTGGTGGGTGGACCTCGGTAATTTATAAATCTGGTGCACTTTTGAGAGTTCAAAATGAAGAGCTCCAACCCATATTCAGTGTGCAAATTGAACAAAGAAAAAGTCAGTGCATTGACTTGTATCTGAACTTTAAAGGGGACTCAGACCTCTTTTTAGTTGTGATATAGTGTCTCAGTCTACATTACACTAGATACTACAACTAATAATAATAGTAATAATAAATTATTCCTATGACAGTAATAGCCATATATTGTAAAACAAATGCACTGAAAAAAATGGAACTTTCATAATTAGTTTTGTCCTCATTTCTGTACATGCAAGAGATAAACCCGTGAGCTTTTATTTTGACAGAAACTGCAGTCAAGCTTTTATTTTGGTGGAAAACAAGTTTACAAACATGTCTCATTATAAATCTAGTGAAATGCTGTAATCGCCAACTATGCAAATGTGAAAATAATGCACGCTAAACTCGGCACATGCTCAGATGGAGTTCACTGCATTCATTCACTGTGAACTGAGACGCAGAGCTGATCACCGGCTGATCAAACAGACTGTCTTTTGCGATTTAATAAAGACACAAAGCCTTTTCAAGCTTTCGATTTTAGTTTATTTGACAGCAATGGTGCAAAAAACAACATTAAAGAGCTTTTATGTTATTATCAGAAGTTGATATTCTATTTTCACCGTCTAGTTAATGAATAGGAAGCACTGAAATCTATTTGTGGTGGTCAATGCTGATATTGTGGCGGGCCACCACGGATAAATCAATGTATGAAAACACTGTCTACTAAGGCAGACTGCTTTATTTCTTTTGTGCAAGGTTGAAAACCCTGGAATATGCACCTTAGGTGGTGTTATTGCATCTGGAACAGCTGAAAAGACTGATGTGAGGCATATATATCCTGCCCACATCCATCTGTTTGTTGAATGTTTAAATACAGTCCATTGAAACCACTAAATTTGTCCACGGTTTAGCCAGTCCAGCTATCGACTGAAAATACTTCTCCATCTGGTCTCATATTCCCAACACTCTCTTAATACCCACAGCTGTCATATCACAACAACTTTTTGCCTAGTTACACAAAGCCAATGGCGAGGTCGATATAAAGGACATCTGAATGAATGCCCACCTTTCCTGCAGACATGCTCGATCTAGAGCAGCTCACATTGCCTGAACAATGGACACACTT
This sequence comes from Leuciscus leuciscus, assembly GCF_965113295.1. Lineage (NCBI taxonomy): Eukaryota > Metazoa > Chordata > Actinopteri > Cypriniformes > Leuciscidae > Leuciscus > Leuciscus leuciscus. The sequence continues at coordinate 34,091,565 of NC_138744.1, read as the reverse complement.
CAAGCCCTCATCCCTCCAGGAGATTGTTACAATAGGATGTGTTAGAGACTGAGCAAGTGGATGGTATACCATTTATTTACTTGCTTGTCATTCATTGTCTGAAGTCTTTGCTGGAAAAATGAGTTGCTTTATTGCTGGTGACAGTAGCAAAGTTGGACATATAATATTGTTGAATAAATTTAGTGTTTTGGTTCTTTCATGGGTCATCAGAGGCAGTAGACAAACATTATTGTGTTATTCTTGTGCATATCGATTTCCAGAAGGTAAATGTTAGGGGTGTCCAGTCCTGCTCCTGAAGGGAAAACGTCCTGCAGAGTTTGCCTCCAGCTTGCCCCAACACACCTGCCTGGAAGTTTCTAGCAATCCTTAAAGGAGAACTCCGGTCAATTTTAACATTGAGCAAATTTTTTTTGTAAATTTGGAGTGCTGTCAGTACAGAGAACAACGACAAAAATCGGTGTTGCCTACACCGTGTTATCCTCTTTTTAAAATTTGCACCCTGTTGACTTAAATGGGGCAAATTTTAAGCCTGCTTTTAGCCTCTTAACATCCTTGATGTGTCATTACAAGTGCCCAGCCATGTTAGATGATTCCTTCAGAGAGAACACGGTGAATCTGACTGCAGTAGATGTGAAAGATATGAATAAAAGTGATGTTAAGTCAGCCAGCGCACATACCTGTATTTACATCCTGTTTTCGGTCGAAGTCCACAGTAGTCGACTGTCGAGTTCACGCGAACGTTTAGTTACCTATGATCACGCGCGTAAACTCGACAATCGACTACTGTGGACTTCGACCGAAAACAGGATGTAAATACAGGTATGTAAATACAGGTAAATTTACAAAAAAATGAGCTCAATGTTAAAATTGACCGGAGTTCTCCTTCAAAGAGCCATTTACAACAGGAACAATCACTATAAAGATAACTATCACTATATTTGCGTCCACACCAACAAACGATAATGGTCTGTTTATTCTAAGCCCGCGCGCTGCGGTTTCAAAGTGTGTACAACGTCACTGAACATGTTTTTCTGTCCTTGTTGCATTTATATGGCTTTAACCAGCAGATGTCCTCAGCATGCTGTGTTTTGAGTGAAGCTAGGGTAATCGAGCTAATAATCTAACAGTGAATTTAGCTGAGGTAGTCAACATAGTGGAATAAAAACAACACCTAACGTTAGTCTTTTTCACCACAACTTGAAAGGAAGCAAGACAATGTTGTCGAAACGAGCGCCGCATACCTGAGGTAATACTTCTTATCGTTCATTCAGAGGGTATGAACGATTGTTTTCCATATCCATTTTCTTGAAAAGGAGGCTTGACTTGTCAAACAGTGATTGTTTTTTTTCTGGACCTCCATGATTAGGTTCTCCGCAATGTCGTCTACCATTTTAAATTAGAATGGATTCTGATTGGCTGTCAGTGTTTAATTGTTCAAAAGCTGAGAAAAAAAATCGTTCCGAAAATGATCCCAACGATATTGATTTTACGATCTTTTTTCTATATTGTTATCGTTATAGCTGTGGTTTGAACTCTGCTATTCTTTAATATTGAAAAAGATTTTTATCATTATATCTTTATCTTTATTATCATTGTCATTGTCATCGTCCTTGGTGTGAACTGGCCTTAAGGCCTCAGGCGTGTTTTAATTGGGGTTGGAGATAAACACTGCAGGACAATAACCTTCCAAGAGCAGAATTGGACACCCGTGGTCCATGTAGAGCAGGGATGGGCAACTTCAGTCACTGTCCTGTGGAGTTTAGCTCCAACCCTGAGACAAACTCACCTGTCTGTAGCTTTATTGTAATTCTGAAGTTCTTGACTAGCTTGTTCAGGTGTGCTAGATAAGGTTTGGAGTGAAACTCTGCAGGACAGTAGCCCTCTAGGACCAAAGTTGCTCATCCCTAATGTAGAGGGAATGTTAAAGAGCATGAACAGAAACAGCTTGAAGAGGGTTGGAGAGCAGATATATTTTTGCCTCAAGGCACAGTAGATGTTAAGGTTTTTTGATGAGCTGAGCTTGGGGGATCAAAAACCTTGGTCAGATTGGTGAGTTACAAAGTTTTATTCTGCACCCAGCATTACTCCTGGAGTTGGTGAAGATAAATATTATCCATCTTTCAAAGTTAAAACAGCCATGTAGGGGAATACACTGTGAACTTTTTTGGAAGATGCTCTTTGCAGATAGTTTGCCAACTTAAACATATGTCCTGCTTAATTTATCTCCATCTCTAATCAAACACACCTGGCTGTAATATTCAAGTAATCCTGAAGACTTTGGTTTGATTTTTCAATGTTTATTTTTTACTATTTTTATTATGGAGGACAGTAGCCCTAAAATACTGGCATTGCCCATCCATGTCCTAAAGTATGGTTCTGAGTAAAGGTCTTCTCATTTCTCCATTTCTCATTTCTCATTTCTGCCCACCTCTGTTGGGAATCAAGGTAGAGTGTATTTAGCCTTTTCATTCAGTTTAGAGAGGTTTTGAGAAATGCTTTGACAGTGTATTGAGCTTACAGCAGACTAGAAAACAGTGTAATGAAAAGAGAAGGAGAACAGACTTAAGGAAGCTGTGTTTGACAAACCTCATGTTTAGCTGTAGCCTGTTTGCCGTAGATTGCGTGCATCTCAATGAGAACCTGTTGTGGGATGGTTCAGAAGTATGACTTAGTCATGCAGAGGTTATGGAAAGAGATTAACTCCAGTCAAAGTGGTTACCGAAGCTAAGATGCTCCTGTTGTTGTCTTGTGCTGTTCTTCCTTGATGGACTCGGCCGATAGAGTCCCTTTTCTTCGTCCATCAAAGTCAGGGCTCCAGAATAACTCCACCATATTATACAGAAACTAATAATGACCTCTAGATTGCTGTATTTCACAAATAAGTGTAGTTATTAATATTGTATTACATTATTTGTATAATGAAAGTGGTTATTGTATAGGAAAGCTGAGTTTGAGTTGCAGTGCAGATTTAAATTTACTTATTAACAACTGTAGCATCTGTGTGAAGTGTAAACATTTAAATTTGGGTAAAAAAAAAGAAAAAAAGAAAAGAAAGAAAGATTCTTATTGTGCGACTGAATTGAGACTCTGCAGCTCTTCATTCTACTTTGTATTTGCTCATTAAAATTCACAACTGTTCTTCCATAGTTTCATACATGTGAAGATCATGGTAATAGCAAGTAAAACTATGCACGACTCTTCACAATCAAAGTAAAATAAATAAATAAATGTTTTCTAGTAAACTATAGTATTAGTTATGAACAACATTAGCCTAACCACATAATTAGTATACATATAAATATAGTACAAAAAAACAAAAAAAAAACAGCCACAGCTTCATAACAAAACCGAGTAGCTCCACTTTTGGAGTGTTTGCAGTTTGATGTTTCTTATATTCAACAGAAATAGCAGTGCATGATAAAAGAGAGATGGGCTACTTTTTAGTTAACAAAACTTAGTCACACTGCCATGAAGAATGGTCACAAAATGTGACCATTTAGAACCTTGACACTATTGTCTCACCCATGTGCAATCAAACACAGCAAAACAAGTGGCGGGTCAGATTTTATTTATACAATATAAGCAATCAAAAATATATGATATTTCACAGCAAAGAGTTAGAAACAATGAGTTGTCAGACACTTATTGTTCTTCTTAAAATATTAGATGTTTGTACTTCAGTACTATCTATCAGTTAAAGAACAATAAATGCATGCACAATGATGCACTTACTAAAATGTCTTGTTTGCACTGACTGTGCAAACATCTAATTTGTATTAATTAATTAAATTGGTTTCTAATTTGTAAATTAAGTGATCATAACTTGCTTGTTGCCATGTTTGCACACCTTGTTTCCGCCACAGAATAAAACATTTTACATAAAACATAAAACATGAGAAATAAAGTCAGAATTGCGAGATGAAACCTCGCAATTGTGAGATTAAAAGTTGTTATTATCTTTTAAAATGTTTTATTGTTATATTGACAGAATTCGCAATTCTGACTTTTTCTTGCAATTGCGACTTTATAGCACGCAATTCTGACTTTATAACACACAATTGCAACTTTATATCACACAATTCTGACTTTATAACACACAATTGCAACTTTATATCACACAATTCTGACTTTATAACTCTCAATTGCAACTTTATATCACACAATTCTGACTTTATAACTCTCAATTGCAACTTTATATCACACAATTCTGACTTTATAACACACAATTGCAACTTTATATCACACAATTCTGACTTTATAACTCGCAATTGCAACTTTATATCACACAATTCTGACTTTGTAACACGCAATTGCGACTTTATATTACACAATTCTGACTTTGTAACACGCAATTGCCTTTTTTGTTTTTTTATTCTGTGGTGGAAACAAACTTCCATACACACCTTAATGCGCTATCAAAACAAAAAGTATAAACCATGGAAATTTGGGCACACAACAACATAAAAATGTTGCCTATTTCTTGAACCACGTGCAAAACCAACAACATTTTACTCATTCACAGCGTCTCCTAGCATCAGACATGAATCAAAGGTCTTCTTACATTTGGATTCAAGTGTGCTAATGGTCTGAGCAGTGGCCCAGTTTGCTGTTTGACAAGGTTGTCAACTGGTCAGGTCTTGCACTCCTCTTGCTTGTCAGATCCTTTCAGCTGACATATCGCCCCCCTATTTATTCCAGACAGATGCTGCTCTGACGTACGACGCGGTCCACATCGTGTCGGTCTCCTACCAGCACGCGCCACAGATGACTGTCAACTCACTGCAGTGTCATCGGCACAAACCCTGGAGGTTCGGAGGACGCTTCATGAGTTTCATTAAAGAGGTAATGACAATCGCTCATGGCACTGCTGTCACAAACACTTCTGCTCTCCAGAGACAAGACAAGATATAGAAGATATTGTTTAAATAACATGGTATTAGTTTCTCTGCATGTCACTGAAGCCTGTTTAAGCTCATTTTAAGTGGTTATCATTTTTTATTTTATTTTTATTTTAAATGCATCCATTGTATATGATGGCCACCATATACAAGCAATGATTAAAGCAATAAGTGCAGTGAAGCCATGGTTTACTGTGATGTTAGAAGGGCTGTTGTTTGGCCAAAAACACTCCAAAGGACAGTTTAACTGGGCTTATAAAACATTTACTACATATTCCTGGTTAGGTTTCATAAAATGCATTGCACATGTAAGCTAACAAGATCATCAACATTCAACAGCATATAAATCAAAACTGCCTAACGTTACCGAATGAACTGTCGGCTCATGAAGAGGAAATGACTGTGAGGCTTTGATGTAGACGATCTACATGATCTCTGTTACTCCAACCTAGTCCACTGCTATTTCATCACAAACTGCATTTCCCATAATCCATTGCCTGGACTCATTATATGTCATTACTTTCAACTGTGTCTCATTGCCTTGTTAACTCTGCCTTTATAAGCCCTGTGTTTTCAGTCATTCTTTGCGAAGTCTTGTTTGTGTCACACTGTAATTCTGAGCACTCTCTCTTTGGTTTCCCGTGTTGTGGTTTCGATCATCTGCCTGGTTTGCTGGATTTCCCTGTTTGCCTGTGATTTGGACTCAGTCGTGTGTTTCGCTGTGTTCGTTTGTGGATTATTTTCCTGACTCATCCGTGTGGATTATACTCTTGTGCTCGGATTGGACCATCTGTGTTTGTATTTCTCATAAATTAGTGCTTGCATGTGGATTCTCTCTCCGCTTCATCTCTGCCTCGACTTTACAGTAATAAAGTACTCCCAAATAATTAGCAAACTATTCGTTTTTATAGTTAATATATTGTAGTCTTTACATTGTAAGTATATTAATAGCCTATGTACAAATAGTGAGTTCTTCTTTCATTGTCACTAATTTAGAAAATGTTTTTGTTTAATTAGATCATATGTAAAGAGTTAATGTAATGGTTTTTCAAACTTTGTTTCCTAATCCTAACTCTAAACGATGCATTTTAACGTAGTCTCATGAGTATTTTTGCATGTTTCTTTTTCTACAACACATACAATTACTTACATTTGAATAGACACAAACACACATACTTGGGTGGTTATGTTTAGCTTTGGGGATAAGGGATTGTGTGTGTGTTTAATGTATCATTAATGTTGAATTTTTTACTTTTATTATTGAATTATTAATCAATATTATTTATTGTTGAATTATTACCTTTACTAATGGTTTAAAATAGTGTACATAATTGATATGTTTAATAAGTTGTTAACAATTAAAGCATTATCTAGCTCTTTATACGGTATATGAGCTAAATAAACAATAATAATTTTGATAATTACAGTGACAATGAATGAAGAACTCACTATTTGCACATAGCCTATATATATATATATATATATATATATTATATATACGCTATGTATACACTATATAATAACACTATATAATATATGATATGAACTAATATATAAACTATGAATTAACTATAAACTAATAGTTTGCAAATGCTTTCTAAGTACTTTCTAACTGTATAATTATGGTAAAGTGTTTTGAAAAGTGCACCTGTGCCATCTTTCTGCAAAATAAATAAAAACTGATGCTCTTTCTGATGTATATTTACCAGAGACATACCTATACATGAATTGTGTCCAAACACCTTCACTAATTATCTCTGTACTACTGATAAACACTGCATCATTATTCAGAGGCTTTACCAGTGGATCTCACCTGATAAACAATACCCATTCACCGTACATTTTAATTGCCTCATTTAAGTGCAGTGAGACGTTGATTGCAGCGAGTTTGAGTTGGTTCTGTTCTACTAAACTCACAGTGTCCCACTTTCTCATCACCGTGTGCTTCGCACGCAAATGTGCTCGTCATAATCAGCTCTTATTTCAGCTCACAAGAGAGACTTTGATTGGGACTCGTAATAGGCAGATTAGAGTTGTTGAACACAGCTCTGTGGACGAGAGGAGAGAGAAGCGAGGGATGTGGAGAAGAACACACGCTCGCAGTGAAATGTCCTCGCTCATGAACGAGAGCGGAGGTGTTTCATTTGGAAGAGGTTATGGAGAGGGCTGTAGATCGTGTGTGTGTGTGTGTTGTTTGGGGGCGGAGCTCTAAGCTTTAGGAACGAGGGAGGAATGGAGAGGAGGAGTTGCGATGTAATTTTTTCTGCGTCTCTAGAGATTGTTGAAAGTGAGATGGTCGTTAATTAGGACGAGGTCTTAGGGGAAGATATGTCTGAGGCGCTGGGATGTAAAATGTAATTAAAAAGGAAATAGAAGCTGGATGTGTGTGTGTGTGTGTGTGTGTGTGTGTGTGTGTGTGTGTGTGTGTGTGTGTGTGTGTGTGTGTGTGTGTGTGTGTGTATTCGGTGTGTGTTTGCACTCACAAGTATGTGTACAATACTTGGAAAAAAAATGGCTTCTTTTCAATTCATGAGTGAGAATTTGAATGGATTTGGACACACACCGGACATCACAAAGTCGTTCATAATGTATGTTATAATGCATGAAATCTTTTCATGAAATTGTAACCACAGTTAAAATGCATTGTAGTATTTGCAGATTCCTTGTTACAGCTGAAAATTAGTTGTTTATCATGTGTGTTAATGCATTATTCTAAAGGTATGTTTAATAAATATATAAGTATTTATAATGTTTTATTACTGGTTACAATTATTCATGACATTATACAGTACATTATAAGATGCAATATTAATGCATTACAGTTCTTTAGATTAAGGTCCAATTCACACTATTCTCTAGTATCTTATTATCATGCGTATTACTAGGATATTGGCTGTTTATTAGTACTTATAACGCACATATTAATGCCTTATTCTGCATGAACATATTCTACATCCCTTAATCCTACAATACCTAAACTTAACAACTACCTTACTGACTATTAATAAGCCGTAATTAGGAGTTTATTGAGGCAAAAGTTGTATTTAATAGTTAGTTAATAGTGAGAACTGGACCCCAAACTAAAGAGTGACCTTATTCTTTCATAATGCAAAGGCTTTAAGTGTTAGCTCACTTAAAAAAATAGCAATAAGTATTGACTTTCTTATATTAAATATCTTGTAATAATCTTTGTGGAAATGTCCCATAACATTTTAATGTGTAGTTAATATTAATCCAAAAATAATTCTTCTTCTTTTTTCACATAAACTCCATGACATAACATAACATAAAATAACATGACATGACATGACATGACATGACATGACATCAAAAATAAAACTGGGGAATTGAATTGGGATTGAAATTGCATTTTCAGTTAAATGTTTCTGAATGGTGCACATCAGTGTTTTAGTTGATGGAAATTGTAGGTAGCATTTCATTGTTGATTTTTACTATCTTCGTATATTTCTTGAAATGTCCCATAAACTCTAACATTACATGTTCATGCATATTGAGAAACTGAAATTCCATTAAATCAGAGTCCTGCAACGGGTCGGGTACCCGCGGGTATCCGCGGGTATCCGCATAAAAGTGGCTAAAACGGGTGGATTGTGACATTCCTAAAATTCACGGGCGGGGACGCGGGCGGATAATGAACTCCTTGCGGGCGGGTAGCGGATGAAAAATATGTGCAATATTTTGTATGTCTAAATGCATTACACATACGCAAATATGTGTTTTAGTCAGGCCATCCTTAAAAATATTATTGTTTGCCGTAACCCGACCGACCCTGTCAATTTAGGACCGACCCAATTTGATTTTTTTCTCCCCTTTTAGTCCGACCAAGTTGCGACATTAAATTTCTCTGTACTGTAGGCTAATAGGCCTATGTGTTGTAGCCCAGTCATTAAAAAACGATTTAGTTTCATATTCATGTTTAAATAAAATAATATACTTTTTATTTTTATTTCATGTTGATTATATGAAAAGTGAAAAGCATGAATAAGATAAGATGATCCCGAATACCGTGAGACAAATGGAGTGGGCAGACATGATTTTGACCACTTCATTAAGTTTGTTAAGCCTTTCTTTAAAGTGAATTTCGTTTTGTATTAATTGTATCTTAATTTTAATCAATGTTTCATCTACCAAATTCATGGATTTAATAAATAAGTAAATATAGCAGGCAGGCAATATCAGGACACGCCCGGAGGCGCCCGCGCGTGAACTGATCGTCTCTTAAATGAACCGAAACTCATCGAATAAGCTAGGCTACTTGCCTCACAGACCTGAGATATAGAAAGCATGAAATGTGTACTTTTAAACAAAACAATTCAAAACGAAAGAAAAAAGACTGTTCTCTGCTTATAATCCGTATGAAATGTGCATTTCTCTCTGGCGCGTTCACTACTGTGAAGATCGCGAGTCAGCATCGTCATCTTTGACACAAAACACTTGCTTATTAATAAACAATTGAAATGTCTCATTGATATATTTGACAGGCCTATTAATAATCATTACTTTTCCCAGTTCTTTGTGACAGCTTTTAGGTGCGTTATTGGCAGCGCACCCTTATGTTACATGAACGCGTCACCTGTGTGGTTTATCACGGGCACGGGTCGGGTAACGGGGCAAATATTAACGGGTCTGGGCGGGTGCGGATTTAATTTTGATATTATCACGGGTGACGGGTCGGATCTGGTGCTGAACTTTGCGGGTACGGGCGGGGGCGGGTCTCCAAAAATTGACCCGTGCAGGACTCTGCATTAAATTATACTTTTTTTTTTTTTTTTTTGTAATTGTTACTGCAAATCTGCATCCTTTTGTTGATTTCAATTTAATTCAAAATGGGATTGAAATGGCATTTAAATCTGAATGTGTTTTAATTGTTGAAATGTGTGTGTGTTTTGAAGTCTCACTGGGATGGCCTGACGGGACGGCTGTGCTTCAACAGAACTACAGGTCTGCGCACCGACTTTGATCTGGACATCGTGAGTCTTAAAGAGGACGGCCTTCAAAAGGTAAACCACCACACAAACACACACACAGCAACTGTCTCAAATCACACACAACATAGCTCAACAAACAAAGCACATCCCATATAATAACAACGTGCTTGCTATGTCTTTATGCTTTTTTTTACACAGTAGGAGGGATAAATGATTAAAAGCGGTTTTCTTCTGCTAATGCTCGGCTGTTAAACAGTGTGTAATAAGTCACTTTTCATTTGCATAGTCGATTATACCAGAATCTTTCATGCTGCCATAGAACAAAAATGTGTCATTGAAAAAGGATTGTTACTCCCTTCAAATAACCTTCTGGTCTCTCAGTCTAGCGCACTGAATCCTCCTGTACCTCATCTCATATGGTCACCATTCCTGTGCAAATAAAGAGCAATTTGTGTCTTACGTTTAATTTACCTCCTAACAAGGAAGCAAATGAGGTGTTTAAACAAATGCATAAGTTAGTGGATCATAAAGCAAATTGGATTAGTGTACAAAGTACTGTTAATTACAAGCCCCTGTTAATGACCAGCTGAAGTTACACATGCTCTTGTGCAGTAATGAGCTACATAAATATAGTAGCTTTTGTGAAAAGAAGTGCAAGTAATGCAAGACAAACACTATTTTTTTATATATATTTTTTTATATTAGTCATTGAATTTTCATTTATAAGTTTGACTATCACACTGTGGCAATGTGTGTTTGTGCACACACTGTCAGAGAAGCCAAAAAATGAAGTAAACAAACAGCACCAAACACCTCCACAAAATCTGTATCATTATATAAAAATTCCCGCTCTTATTCAGCAGCACATGCACACAGAAGAGTAAAACCCATAATTCTGTGGGGAAACAGTGCAATTCCCAGTAACAGCCACACATTTAACTCTTAGAGCTGTTCTAGCAGTAGACGTTCAGAAAAAAGAAAAAGATGTATATTAACTTTTTTAATATTTAGCAATTTAGATTGGAATAAGCTGGTAAAAAAAAAATAAAAAAATTCTGTATTCATTTTGAGGAGGGCAAGAAAGCCTCCTCTCGGCAACGTTAATATTTCTCCTTCCTCTGATAATCACGTTAGATGAATTGATGAAATGAAACATCACCCTATAACGTGGCGTAGCATATCATGTGAAATGTGCATCTCCCTGAATCAGTCGTATGCGTACGCTGGGTTTTGCGCAGGTGAGCGTGTTATCGGGGGTTTATTACACCTGCGTATCTCTGAGATCTGCCGCTTTTGGGCTTTATGAATATGAGAGCAGTTGTGTTGGAGCAGGACAGAGATAGAGAGAAGTGTTCAGATTATTACTGTAAACCTCCTCATAACTGTCCGTATGCCAGACTTGCTTTTTCTCACTGCAGGGGATTGTTTGTGCAAAACTCGCTAAATTTGCTCAGATTCGCTATGTGCTGATATTAGAGGGATTATTCACAGTACAACTATTTCAACTCCCTCTACTGACTGCCTCTTACTGCGTGCGTGTGTGTGTGTGTGTACTTAACTATATTTTGGGGACAAATTTGTACCCAGAAGTGACCAAAACCTGACAAAATCTCCCAAAACCTCCCATTAGGGACATCCTCATTTGTGAAAATGTAAAAATGCAGAAAGTTTTGTGTGATTGGCAGGTTTAGGGGTCGGGTTAGTGTGTGTATATGATGGGTAGGTTTACGGGTCAGGTTTGTGTGTGTGTGTGTGTGTGTGTGTGTGTGTGTGTGTGTGTGTGTGTGTGTGTGTGTGTGCTAGTGTGTGTATGATGGGTAGGTTTAGAGGTTGGGTTAGTGTGAGAGGAGAGAATATACCATTACATATATGGAATATTCCCATTTAGATAGCTAAGTAAACGTGTGTGTTTGTGTGTTTGTGTGTGTGTGTGTGTGTGTGTGTGTGTGTGTGTGTGTGTGTGTGTGTGTGTGTGTGTGTGTGTGTTTGTACCTTAATTAACGGCAAGCATTTTAATGTCTCTAATATCCCTGGAGGCATATAGAGCACTCCGGCTGAAATAGATTAATTGATTGATAATCAGCTGGATTGGTCCCAATGCAGAGTTAAACAAACAGCCTGCAAACTAATATTGAGTCATATCTCTTGATATATAATTTTATATCTAGTTCTTTGGTTTAAAACACAACAACACTGCATTGTAACCCACTTAGACACTTTTTGTGTCTTCCCATACTGGTTTAGATGATTTCTGAGAAAATACATATAATGATGAATATGATTAATTGTTAACGTCCAGATGTATACTTTTCACAAGTATGCAAACATTGCCATGAGCACTTGTGTGTGGGCGTACTTGCATTGGGTTATTATCTTCTAGCCAGATTGACATCACATGTTGTTGTGTTGCATGCGATTCATAACTGAACACAAGGATGTGCGCTGACTTATTCACTGAAATTCACTGGTAATTATCCTATGGAAGTTTGGTTGTCAAGTAAATTTAAGGATGTTTAGTCATTTTTACTGTAAAACAAGACATATATATATATATATATATAGTATATATATATATATTTTCTTTTCTGAGAAATATTCCTCAGACTTTCCAGTTTTTCAGCTGAGAAATTAACGAATCAATGGCTCGTTTATAGTTGATCCTGCATATTAAGATGCGATATGAGTATTTGAACACCGGAAAAGTATAACACCTTTAATAACGCCACAGTGTTATCAGATACTAATTCATGCCGTAAGTCCCGTTTTTTCTTTTGTTAAACATTTTCTGTTGCAAAATTGAATTGAGAAGCAATCCCCTTTGGTGGAATTGCCCTTCCTCTATGTTAATGTATTCAGAGTGTATGCAAGGGCCTAGCTACTCATGTACTGCCCTATTGGCATAAAAACAGAAGAGCCAATCAGCTAATGCTTCAGGAAGAGCTCAGCACATGCTGCTAATGCAGTCAGATGGGCTATTGCGATGTGGATGGGTCACACAGGTACGAGAAACACGCTCTGACTGCATAAATCTCCTCTTTTCTAGGTGGGGAAGTGGAGTGCATCTGGAGGACTCAACATCACAGAGGTCCCACGACAGAATGGCATGAACATCACAGACTCGCTTTCCAACCGCTCGCTGGTCATCACCACCATCCTGGTAAGGTCATCCAGATGCTATGTGTGAAAGAGAGAGCTCGTTCTGTCTCTTTTTTGTCTTTCTCCAAATTTCACTTTCTTTTCTAGTGTTCTTCACCTCTTTTCAGGTCAGCACTTGGGCTGCTTTTCAAGTAATGAAACGCACATGCTCCAGATTTTCCTTTCCTCTCACAGAAATGCCAAATAACTCTGTCCCTTTCAGCGTCTCGGTCCTTGAAATAAATTGACCTGGCTGAATCAACAAAACAAGATGTCTTCCCCTGTTTGAAACGAAGTTTGAGCCTCAACCATCTCGCCTAACTGTTTTACTAAGTATAATTCTTAATTGAAGCTGTGTTTTTCAGAGTTAAGCTGTATTTTACTTCACACCAAGTCTTATGGTGCAAGATAAAAATAGCAAGGATTTGCATCTGACGTGTGTGTGTGTAGGCTATCAATTAAACGTGGCAATACATTCAACTTGGCAGAGGCTATTAACATTAAGTACAAATTGTGTTCAATTCTATTTCTAAACACCAATTGAAAATAGCAGTGTTTTCTTTGCACTATAGCGTAATTAGTTCTTCATACTAAGTGCAAATAGTGGCAGATACTACTTGCACCTCAGTGTATTATAGTACATTATTTATGATTATACGATTATATTTATTAAAATCATAAATGGATGCCAACTTATACTTGTACTGCTAACCCTACCCGATAAACACTTTATTCCTTCTATTAAATACCCGTTAGCTGCTTTATTTCCACTATATTAGTGGAAACTAAATTTTTCCACTATTTTAATGTTTATAAAAAAAAAAAAATGCCTGTCCGAGCTGATATACAATGGGAAAAGGGAGAAGAATAAGTTTGGAAAAAGGTGGATTCGAACTCATCAACAGTTGATGCCACCCGCCTTTTGTAACTTCTGTGTTTCGTTTGTAATTTTGTCTGGCTTAAAAAAACAATGGTAGAGTTAGTGTATATATCCTCTGCCAACAAGGCGGTGTAAATAGACAAAAAGTAGGGCATACTGAACTCATTTGCGAAAAATTGTTGCTGTGGACTTTGATAGCAACTGACTAGGCTTATGTTCAAAAAACAAACAAACATTGACTTCTAAAGCCACTTTTTGTAATGAATATTGTTGATCAATGATTGTTTTTGTCTGCAACAAAACAATGTAATGTCTTTGAATTGTTTTAGTTTAACACAGTACAGTTTTTCTAAGCAAATATTGATTATATGCTAACTGCAGTTCAGCTGATTATTTAATATGCCAATGATGCAATTTTTTATTTATTGACGAATAATCTTGTTCGACTAACCCTTGTACAGGCACCTTAAGTAATCCCATCAGCTCAAGTATTGGATAATGCCACTGACCCATTCCAATTTGGTTTCTCTCCATAAGATATTTTCAGAGATTTATCATAGACTTATCATAGACATGTAGCCTTAATTTATTGCTATTACAGGCAGATGCATGCTGGTTGAAATTCTGCTTTACCCAATGTCATTTGCCAGATAATAGCACAAATGACACATCTTAAAATAAATGTGTGTTGCATTCAACACTGCATTCTCACAGATGTCCCGAGGGATGCATTTATGCATGTTGCAGAATTGTTTTGGGATTTTTTTGGTTCTGACAACAGCCTCTGTGGACTTATTTTGCACAAGAATTTGAGTTATCAACAGGGATAAACACTGTTATTAAATGTGGATTGAGCTGCAAGGCTATAATTATGAGTTAAGGTCTTGATAGGATATAATCAGTGATTTTCTAGTAGCGATGGGTTTTGTTATATTAAGATTATTTCCCCTCCCTTTTTTAAGCATTAAACAGGGGTATTGAATAAGGGTCAGCCAAAAGTGAAAAAACAAAAAACAAACTATGAATACGAATGAATATCCTAGCACACATAACAATTATGACAGATATAAATTATGGTGTTTCAACATCCCAAAATTTCCTTCAGAAATACCACAAACAGGTGCTTAGATAGCCAAAGTTTGACCTTCACCCTAACCTACTATTCTGGGACAGGTGAAAATATAATATGATCATATTATTGCAAATAAACATCCAAAAACTTTTAGACTGTTGTCATTGCTCAAATGATGAAGGAATCATTTCCAAGCTTTTATTAAACTTTCATACTTACTCCATGTACTGTAACTGATTCCTTTCTCTTACTGCTCATGCAGAAAGAAAAGGGAGAGAGTATTAAAAACATTGGATTTGCTACCAAATCTTAGGGAATATTACAGACTAGGGGCTTAGAACAGATGGTAACAACTATTATAGTTTTATGTATTATACATTTTTGGTCACAGCTTCTACAAAGTTTTGCTTTCCGTTTCATTCTGTATCAATTCAACCCATTATCCATGGTTTCATTTAAAGCACACTGACACCTAAAATACCTTCATTTTGTCACACTCACAGATAGAAGCAGACAAGGATTATAAACAATCAACACAGTTTATTTGCAGGATGTAATAGATACAAGAGCGAAATGTAGAAATGGTAAAGCAGTTCAATCAGTTTGCGTGAAAGGGACTCAACCGTGCTGGTGATGGTGGAAGGGATCTGGGCTGGTCATGATGGTGGACGGTGCTGGTTGAAGCGGGACGGTCGGGATGTTAGAGGTGGTATGAGGTGAGGAGAGTGGGGTCGAGTACATCGTCCCGAGGGATCCAGGAACGCTCTTCTGGACCGTACCCCTTCCAGTCAATGAGGTACTCCAGGCGGGTTCCCCGTTGTCGAGAGTCGAGGATGGCCCGTAGCCGATAGATGGGTTCTTCTTCGACGAGCTCGGGAGGAGGAGGCACCACTTCTTCACCCGAGTCTGTGGAGGAAGGTAACACAGGGTCATTGAAAGGCTTAAGAAGGGACACATGGAATGATAGAGAAATGCGAAGATTTGGGGGTAGGTTTAACCAGTTGGTGACTTCATTGATCTGCCTCTGGATGGTACATGGACCTATGTAGCAGGGACTCAGCTTATGGTAAGGCAGTCGGAAGACATCCTGGGTCATGGACGGCCACCAGTAGCGTTTACGGATGAGCGAGAGGGTTCGTTGGCTACCTGGGTGTCCAGAGCCCGGAGAGGAATGTGCTGAGTCCAGAAGGAATGATCTACAGCTGGTAGGTACATACACCCTTTTTTCTAGACCTCCCGGCGGAGCAGGTAAGGTGAGCGTGGCGTGGTTAATCCGTTCGTCAAGGGCCCACTGAATGGGACTTAGCACCATGGCTGGAGGGAGGATGGTCACCAGAGGTTGAGTTTCGAAATCAGTGTGATAGAGACGTGATAAGGCATCAGCTTCGCAGTTCTTACTTCCAGGTCGGTAGGTGACTAAAAAGTCAAAACGAGTGAAGAAAAGTGCCTGACGAGGATTGAGTCTCTTGGCTTCTCAAAGGTATTTCAGGTTCCAGTGAGCCTTAATGACTTCAAATCTGTGATTGGCTCCCTCCAGCCAGTGGCGCCTTCTAATGCTAGCTTGATCGCCAGGAGCTCACGATTTCCCACATCGTAGTTTTGCTCCGCCGGGGACAGCATCTTAGAAAAGAAAGCACATGGATGGAGACATTACTGTTGCTCACCCTGCCGCTGTGAAAGCACCGCTCCAACTCCAATGGATGAGGCATCCACCTCAATGACGAAAGGAAGGCTGGGGTTCGGGTGAGTGAGGATAGGAGCGGTACTGAACGCTTCTCATAGGTGGTTGAAAGCTTCCGTGGCTGATGGTATCCATGACAGAGACTTGGGCCGATGCTTGAGCAGAGAGGTGAGCTTAGGAGACTGTAATTCTTTATAAATCGGCAGAAGTAGTTAGCGAAACCAAGGAAACGTTGAAGTTCTTTTACCATGGTAGGTTGAGGCCAATCCATGATGGTTTTGACTAGGGCTGGGCGATATATCGCATGACATTGTTATGCGCATCTCGTCAGTAAAGCCGGTTCCTTGATTCGTAGTAAATCGCCATCACCTGCTTTCAGATGGAGCGGCATTTACTACACAGAGCCGTAGTTCACTGACAAGCTGAGCCATATCACATTTATTATCACGGACGTGTCGCCCTACTTCCAGCAGGGAACACCAGTGTCATGAAGGGGTATACCTGGTCTGCAACAGTCTTTAGGGAGAAGTCACGATTCATTTTGACATTCACATGAAAGGCAGGACCCAGGGTTTCCCAGCAGAACATTGTCCACAGCTTCTCACTCCCTCCACCGGCTTGTCATCGTCCCACAGTTATCCTGGTGCCATCTTTCCCAGGTAAATGGTGCACACGGCCATCCAAGTGATGTAAAAGAATATGGAACTCATCGGACCAGGCAACCTTCTTCCGATGCTCCAAGGTCCAGTTCGGACGCTCGCATGGCCATTGTAGGCACTTTTGATAGTGGACAGGGGTCCATCATAGGCACTCTGATTGGTCTGATTGGTCGATTGGTCTGAACCGTGTTTGAATGTATGCCAGCTATTGCAAGAATTTGTGGACTTGGACTATTTCTGTGACTGACTCAAAATGTTCCTACTTAGTTTCTGAGAGTTCTGAAATAGTACTTGGGAAAACGTTCCATTGTGACAACTAGAACTGGTTTCAAATGTAATGGCATGGAAAAACACATGTCTTTTCAAAATGCACAGATTCCAGATCTGGACAAATCCCACTTGAAAGATTGTTCACAACACTGTAAAGCATCTGTTATCATCAAGGAGTCTGGACAGGGCAGAGAATTGAAATGAAACCGATTCTCAAATTCAATCCGAGGATGAACGTGCAGGAGTTTTAGTCCTCTTTTCTGCTGCCAGCTGAATACTTTGCATTTTCTGTCCTGTCTGTATAGTGTCATTTGTTCTGTCTTTTCTGACTAAAATGAATGTCAGGGCTAGAAAGGTGTCACATTATGTTTGATGAAACCCAGAGAGTGAAGGTCACCTTAAGTGAGTTTGATCAGAAGCACTGCAAGCAATAAACAGAGCAATCCTGAAATAACTGACATAATGATTCATTAAAACATCTTTATCTGTATCCATTATGAAAAACTGCAAAGGTCAAGGTATCTGATTCTTCAAGGACTAATTTCCTTCTCAGTAACCCGTCAACATTAAGCAGAACCATTCTCAACACAGAATGAAACTTGTGGTGTGACATATCACAATTTTATGTTCTTCTTTTTTGTTGCTAAAAACAAAAGTTGTGTGTCCAAATAAATGTCATCTCAGAACATTGCTGGTTCCTCTCGTTCCAATTTCAGTCCCAGCCTGGGGTGTGTTTCCCGTATAACAACATTACTCGCTGCTTAACTTCGTTTAAGAAATCAACTAGCTAGTCACGACTATTTCCCGAAACCATAGTGTCGCAAATTGGTCATTCAACCACGTTGGTTAATGATGTCATGCATGTGGTGTAGTAATAACTTATTTTAATTAATATGTTGGAGATCGAATTAATGCTACATGTTTTTCTATAAATTACGGACATGGCATCTGAGGACTAATTCAAATTTTATCGCAGTTATTTTGATTTATTTTAGTGGAATTTAACTTACACACTAGAGCACATTTTGACTAACTAAAGCACTCTAAGCACTCTTGACAAACTAAAATACATAAATGACATTTGTATGTATTCTAAATAAATTATATAGATTGTACTGAATGTCAGCTTGCTTATTTGGCTTAAGATAAGGATTTGATGTCATGCAAACAAGAAACTCTGCTTCTATAACCTAATTTCGAGAGCTGTCGTTCCAAGCACACAACTTTGCGATGCTGTTTGCGAATGTTCGTTAGAACTACAGTTTTGGGAAACACAGACACATTGAACTATGCTGATAATGACAGAACTTGCGACCATAGTTGACTAACAATGCTTTTGGTAGATCCAGCAGTTTATGAGTCCCAACACTCAGAAAATGTGTATGGACGATAGCAAGAAACCAAAAATGAACAGTTTGATGATGTGTGCTGCTTGCCACGCTCAATATTTAGCATATGTCAATCAGCAACATTACTCTGTCCTACTGCTCCTTTTTGACTGAATATAAAACGACAAAGTCGTACCTTGTCCCATCGCTCCTTGGGAATGTCTTGACAGTTGCAAGGCTGGTGTCCAAAGAGTTATTCGATAGATATATAGCCCTTTGTTGGCTTGGGGAACTCTTAGATGTCAAGGTACATAAAGAATATTGCTGAAGAATCCCAGTTGTACTCACTTTAAGACTCTGCTTGCTTTAGTTGTTATGTCTGATTAAACCGCTAAAAGTACAGATGAAACTGAAGTACAACAACCTGCATAAGCTGGGAGACTTACATGTTTAAAGATATCCATGGATGGAGATAATGGGAATGGATCTTGTGTGTAGTAACTGATGGTGATGCTGAAAACTGGTTTGGCCAATGTTACCGCTCTTCCTGGAACTGCCTTCCCATCAAGCCTTACATTGTGGATTCGGGATGTTTGGAATGTCTTGTTCATGGAAGGTGTTTCTATGTACATCACATCACCAGCCCACATGTTTTATTCGTAAACATCCCAGGGTAGAATGGGCTTATCTCCGTGGCTCAGCAGAACAGGACAGCGCTTCAGTTTTGAGAGCCCCTCAGGACCAATGTCTCTATGTTCGTGGCTGTGCTCTCTCTCTCGCTCTCTCTCTCTCTCTCTCTCTCTCTCTCTCTCTCGCCAACATTTGAGTACCTTATGCCAGCTCTCCTGCATGAGCCAATCCCAGCAACATCTCGGGGTCTTTCATGTACAGCACAGCTTTCTTCATTGAGAGGCAATGCAGGAGGCAGGAGGAAATAATGACCTATACAAACTGTCAGGGACATTCGGAGTAAAATAATGTCTAGGTTTTCGGAAAATAACATGCATAACACATGCTAATTTCCCAACAAATCATGACTTAAATGCAGATTGTAATACATAATGACATTTTATACACTCTCAGATGAAAAAAAGTTCAAAAGTTGTCACTTGGGTGTTACCCTCTCAAAAGCTATCTTTTTACCTTATTTACCCATAAATGGTGCAGATTAGTACCTAAAGAGTACATTTTAGTAGGGTACCATCCCAGTGACAGCTTTTGTACTTTTTGTCTGAGGGTGTGGGATCATAAAACTACTTTACACTGTACTTTAAGCTATAAATTATTTGCCACTTGGGGTGCCACATAGGATTGCAAAAATAATTACTGTTTTCAAACAAGCTTCAAACTGGTTTGAGGCGGTCCAGCCCCACAATCACATCATTTGGCGAGTCAATGTTGCTCAGGCCATTCAGACAAACAAATTGCAGTTTGGTGGCACTAGTAGCACATAAATTGCTCACTTCAATTTTAACATAAACGATGTAAAAACATTACATTTTGTGTTATGAATAATGTCAAAAACATTTTACCCACAGAGCCAGCTGTCAGTGGTATTTACTTGTACTCGATTAGGTGTGTGTGTGTGTGTGTGGTGAACAGTATGAGAAATCTCAACTCTGAAGCTGCTTCTCATTCGATGTTTTGTTTTTGTACAGGAGAAGCCATATGTCATGCTTAAGAAGTCTGACAAGGAACTCGTCGGCAATGACCGCTTTGAGGGCTTCTGTATTGACCTGCTTAAGGAGTTGGCCAGCATTCTGGGTTTCTCCTACGTGATCCAACCGGTGCAGGATGAAAAGTATGGGTTTCAAGATGATAAAGGCCAGTGGAATGGGATGATAAAGGAACTCATGGAACACGTAAGTATTCAGCATCAAAGTAGTAACCCTTTAGTTCTCTTCACGTGTCAGTCAAAAATGACAAACATTTTTATACATTTTTTTTTGTCAATGAAATGAATGTACTATATTTTAGTTTGATGTTTTTTATTTAATAGTTTGTATATTTACGGGATTTTTTATATATATAAAAAAAAAATCATAGTTACGCTGTATTTATAATCCATTTATTCACTTTTTGAGTATAGACCTGAAAATGAAAGTTCTAACTTAAACTATGGTAAATCTTGAATTCTTTAGAGCACATACTTAAGTTTGATCTCTTTTCAAAGATGACACTTGGCAGATCATTGCTCAAGTGAAAAAAAGTGAAAAGTGAACTTAAAAGTAACAGAATTTTAGGTGTATTGTTATGAAAAATGCACAAAAATACTATTTTAAATTTTTATATGAAATATATTTTTCAAAAAAGAGCTTTCAGTAAGATTTTGTTTGGCTGCAGTACCAAACACTTCCACTAGATGAAATCATTATCTCCCATTCATTTCCAATGCTCTCATTTTTTACCTCGAGGAGCACAAGTGTGACTACTTTTTACAGGACCATTTAATCTTTTCAAATCATGTCCATGATTTTTATTTAATTAAATTTGTTTTGTTTTAGTAAAAAAAAAAAAAGTAAAATTTTTCGGTCAATGATGACAGAAGAACACCGTAAATATACCACAAATATGCTGTTTCTGCTGATTCAGACTCACTAGTACCTGCATCCTTAATTTTGCCTTTCACTTTAATAAAGCCTTTCATCTTGTTTTCTGATGTCTAAACAAAATGCCAAGATGACACAATATTGCAATTAACTAAACGTGTTGCTCGCTCCAATACTGCTTCCGCTCACAAAACGCGTGCCGCAAAGGTGACAGAACACACCTGGATCACATTGACATGCCGCGAAGACGCAGCGGCAAGTGCTGCCACAGCGAATACACGTTTAAACGTCTCTATCGAGTCAGCAGAACTAGACAATTCTGAAAGCTGATTCCCTGAGCCCATTCTCTCCAGTCTCAGTGCTGTCAGGCTGGGGGTGTCCTGTCCTGTCTCAGGAACGGGCTTCTCATCCCATCGCCCTTTCGCTGTCCTCACCCTCTCAGGTCACCAGAAGCCCGCGGCTGCAGAGCTGTAATAGCTTAAGTGGCATTTAGTGGAGGAAGTCATATGGTGGGAGTCAATGGTGAGGTGCTGGAAGGGTTGGGAGAGGTGACTTACTGCAGCGCCACTTAATCTTCCCTGTGCTTTGGCCAGATCCGGCCTGACTGCAGTCACCTTCAGGGGAACAAATGGATTATGGCCGGAGGAGTCAAAAATGGAGATGTGTGTGTGTGTGTGTGTGTGTGAGTGTGTATTGCTGAAGGTGAAAAAGTATAAGATGCACAAATTTAATGAAATGTCACTCATATGATAACACATTTAAAAAATGATCATTACTGTTTAGAGTTTGAGATTATGGAAACTTGTTTCCGCCACAGAATAAAACATTTTAAAAGATAATTGCGACTTTTTATCTCACAACTGGGAGTTTACATTTCACAATTCTGACTTTTCTGACTTTATTTCTCAGAATTGCAAGGTATAAAGTCAGAATTGCGTGATATAAACTCTCAATTGCGTTATAAAGTCAGAATTGCAAGATATAAACTTCTGACCGCAGTTTCGAGTTTATATCACGCAATTTTGACAGCTTTTCTCACAATCGTGAGATATAAACTCTCAATTGCGAGTTATAAAGTCCAATTCTAAGGAAAAAAAGACTGACTTTTTTTCCTCAGAATTGCGACTTTATCGCGCAATTCTGACTTTATATTACGCAATTGTGAGAAAAAAGTCAGAATTGTTAGATAAAAGTCACAAATTACCTTTTTAATTTTTGATTCTGTGGCAGAAACTACTGTTTTCACTATATAATCCACTGATATACTAATGATATACACTACTTTTTTATTTTTTATAAATTATTATTATTATTATTATTTAATTTTTTTGCAAGGATATATACCTTAAATTGAACAAAAATGACAGTACATTATTTTTCATTGTTACAAAAAAATTGTTTCGGACTTTCTACTTATCAAAGAAACCTGAAAAAAGTATCATGGTTTCCAAAACAAATATATGAAGCAGCATTAAAATCAGCATATTAGAATGATTTCTGAAGGAAAACACATAACAGTTATAATATTTCACGATATTGCTGTATATTTTAATCAAATAAATGCAGCATTGGTGAGTATAAGAGATTTAATTCAAAAACATTAAAATTTTGCTTTCATTAAAATGTATTATCTACTGACCCCAAACTTTTGAATGATAGTTTGTCTATTAACCTTACTGTAAATCTTGTTTATTTATCCAAATGCAATTGTATGACAAATGATCTATGATTTGTTATACACCACACTGCAGGGATTCGAGGGACATCTTACTGAGCCAGTGTCGTATGCATGAGGCAATTATTCAGTCCAAACAGGGCCTGTGCTTTCAGGACTGTAGTCTCGAACCCTCACTCGCTCACAGCAATAACGTGTGTTCACTCCCGCATTATTCGAGAGGAGAGCTGCCGACACACTGACATGGGCAGACAGAGTCAACTAATGAGTGTAGAGCGAGCAGTGAGACAATATGGACATCCAGTGTTGTTCATCAAAAAAACATACAGCAGAGAGAAAACATGTCGCAACAGTGAATCCTCACATTTCGGGGAACCTCAGCTGAGTTCAGCTAAACGAAACAAACACTGGCCGATAGATATGTGTAAATGTGTGATGGGGCTTCTGTTTGACTAAGCAAAAAGGAAAGGAGATGGACATGTGGCTTGAACAAAGCACAGCTTTTCCTAAATTGCTTAGACACATTTCCCAAAAAATCAACACATTTCTCAAAACTATAAACATGCAATCAAACCAACAGATGTGAAAATCACAAACTAAAAAAAAAAGAAAAAAAAAAGAAGTGTGTATATATGTATGCATATATATGCACTTTAATATTCACATATACTCGTCAATATTGTGATTTGATTGAGTGTTTTAACTTTTTAATGGATTTTCATGGATTTACAAATTCCATGACACTGTAAATTCCATTTTTATGACTGGATTCTGCAATTCCAATTCTCCTTGCTTCCACGTTTCTGTACCTTTTCCCTAATTTAAGCCCTTTTTGGAAGCCAATGGACCGGTCTGTTGTATTTTTATACATTGTGAGATTCTGACTTGTGTGTGAACCATTTTTCATACTAGTGTTGGGATAGTGATAACCGTGTTAACTGTGTTGTGGTGATAACTGGGTGTGATGACATTGTGAGGGTTTCCCAATGCTAGTGTTACATTCTACATGAGCACATGCGACGGGTTTCAAAGGATTATTCATATATTTGCAGCTTGAGTCAAACAAAAAATAGTGTTAATAGTTTTGATATAGAGTTTTCGTTTTATAAAAATGACATGGATAATGAAAACTATTGCTAAGCGCAAATAAATTGGTAACACTATACAATACGGTTCTATTTGTTAACATTAACTACATTGGATAACATGAAATAAAAATGAAAAATACTTCTAAAGTATTTATTAATCTAATGTTAATTGCAACATTTAGTAATACATAATTCAAATAAAGATCTGTTAATATTATGGCCTTGTAACAAATGTAACTGCAACAAATGTATTGCTTATTGTTAGTTAATGCATTAACTAACGTTAACTAATGGGACTTTATTGTGAGGTGTTACCAATGAGTCTGTAGTTGAAGGAGTCATCTTTTTTTTTAGCTGGATTAATAATGGTAATAATTCTTCCAGTATAACTAAACAGAATCTAGAGTAGCTCAATATTTTGTGAGATACCTTTAGGTATAGTCTAATTTAAGAAGAGACAATGAGGTGCCGTTTACACGACACCGTTTTCAACTAAAAATGGAAAACTTTTTCTGCGTTTTGCCCGTTAATTTACACGAAAACTGCATGTAGGGGCCTGAAAATGCAAACTTTTGAAAACGGGTTTCAAATCTGTGAAAACCGTGACGTCATGCACAAGCGTGTGACATGTTCAGTCTATATATGTGGTGTTTCTTTACAAAGTGACATCGCCATCTACTGGCATGGCAGCAGAATACAGCGTTTTTAGTCGTTTTCGCAGATCCGTGTGAACGAGGATCTCATCGCCCACAATCAGAGGTAATACCAGATACGCCAAATTAGTTTTCACACCGGGGCTGCTGGATCTTCATTTACTGATGGCAGGTTACACACTAAACCGATGAATACAAATGGGCTTGGCGGTCGCTTATGAAAATGTCAAAATTAATAAACAAGCTCACTTGCAATAGTTACCACAGCCAAACTCCGACTCTCAGCTTCATCTGTCTGTGATCTCATGGTGTTTTTAATCATTGCTTGTCTATATATATCCCTCTTGAGAATTCGACCAGTTTTAGTTTCCCAACGAATGTTTTAAGCCTCAGGCTCAATGGGTGTGTAGTATACTTGAGCCTTATCAGATGGCCTGCGCAGTATCGAAGGTGCGTGTGTATTTTTAGGAGCACTCATTTTGCGGCTGAGTGCCCTTCTTGCTGCTGTCTATATAGATAAGCTGATCTGGAATCAGCAGACCTGAAAAGCAAACTAAGAAACAAGCTCTGGGACCTGACCTCGGCCTGCCACACGAGGCTGAGCTAGATAGAGTGTTTTCATGTGAGTAAACTCAAAGCCTTATCTCTGAAGACGGATTTATGGACTCGGTGATTTCTCAACCGATTCTCACCAAATGTTGCAGCTTGAGCCTTTCATGAAAACAATTTAAGACTTGAGCGCAGAAGGAAATTTTTTTAATGGAATGAGATTTCCGAAGTTATTTCGATGAACTTCTGATTGCCTGTGTCAGAATAAGCTGCATGAAACACAGACTATTTTCAGTTATAGACAAGAACTCGGTGGCTCGAGAGCCCGTGTTGAGAGAGAACGGGGAACTGAGAGGCTGTTATTAATGGCTCTTGTCAAAGTTATTTATCAGCTCAATTTATTTTCATCAGTATTTTTATTAGCTCTTACAGAATTTTCATTACTTCGGTATTGTTCTTTACACGATGAGTGTGTGTTATTGCTGCCCGTGACATACGCGTGTGGGGTCATCCATCGAGGGCTCGTAGTTTTAAAGAAGACAACAAGCAACAACGGATTAGTACGGGGTTGTTTTCGGCTGATAAAGTGCCATTAAATCATAGGGTGATACATTTTAGCTGTCACCCTGCGTGTTCTCATAAATCATGGTTTCATAACTGAATTACCAAACGCCTTTGCCCTAGTACATCTATTTAACGGCAGGGTGCTCTTGTAGGTTTATCAAAATAAGTCAGACGTCTTCATTCGTCTTTGTAGGTCAACAAGCACTGTATAATGAAGGATAAACAGAAATGCAGTAGAAATAAAACAAAATCAAAAAACTAAATGTCAGAGAGAGACGTCTCACTGGGTCACATTCACGAATAATTGAGTATTCATTCTTATACGCACAGGAGATCATCTCATCAAAAACAAATTTCACGTACACATGACTTAATTCTTAAAGAGCCCCTATCAGATTTTAAATATTTAGTCTTTAATGTGTTGTGTTGCTTTTTGAGCAGCAAAAACTCTGAAAAGTCCCAGTTCTTCTCTGTATCAGTGTCAGTGTTTCTGAACTCCTGAAACGCCTCCATTGTAGCCTTGAGTTTCTTCCCGGAACGAACACGTCACAATATTCCTCATTTAAATAATTAATATGCAGAATAAAGGGGCGGGGCCTGGTTGAGTTAGTTAGTAGTGTGCTAAACTGGCGGTTATGGTAAGGGGCGGGACATTTCCCAAACACACTTGAAGCACTTGACCAATCACAACACACTGCTCCAGCTGACCAATCAGAGCACAGTGTGCTTTTCAGAAGGAGGGGCTTCATAGAGACAGGAACTAAACAGAGTGTTACTGACAGACTGGGAAGAGACGAGCTGCAACAATGGAGAATATGGGGAGATAATGTGTTTTTGAACATTCAAGCATTAAAACCTGCTCTAGAAGAGCCCAAAAACAAAATCAAGACTGAAAACGGATCCACAAGGTTAGTTATTTGCAAAAAAAAAAACACGCCCATCTATATAATAAAACATAAACAAAACACAACATAAGTCCAGGTCTGGTCCTCTCTCACTCTTCACTGTCATCACTCCTCCTTTATGCTTCCGCTCCTCTGTGAGAGATACAAGACCGGTGCGTCGCGCAGGTGTCGCTCATCATTAATCACGCCACCGACCTCACGCCGCTCTCGCGGCCCTCGGCCTCGTCCTGCTCGCCATACAGGATATACAGTATAATGTATCATAATAATCTATATAATAATCAGCAATACATTTACCGGTATCAACAGTAATCAGTAATAGATTTACAATATATATTCTCTTTTCTTGTTACACAAAAATTGAGAAAGTGTTATGACTGCTGCAGTGACAGTGACAGATTTCTGGGAGATTATGGATCACTCGCGGGAGTTAGATCGGAGACGCTTTCCAGGAGACTCCAGGATGTCCAAATAAAGACAAGAGCTTTAAATATTTATGTTGTGTTTATTTTATGGTGGAGAACAGCATTCGATAGCTGTAATGCTAAAGAAAACGAGTGCTTCTTAAATAACTGGATATTAATTAAAGTCATAAGGACTGCTGTGTCAAGTAGGACATCACAGTTTATTTTCCTCTTTTTTCTGAAAGTGTCCACAAATCCCACTCCAGAGCTAAAGGTCACGGTGGGGAAGCGCTAAATGATGCAACAGGCTTATTATACTTGATTTAGTTATAATTGATGATCTCATTAATCATCCAGCCATGCCAGTATTAATGGCTGCCTTAGCATGTCATTTCTTCCTGTTATAGTAATTAATCTTTGCTCCGGTGGATAAGCCGGAAGGTTATGTACCAGCGCTGGCTCATTGTCTCGCTGTACTAACTTTGACTTGGACTATGTAGGACCTTTTAATACATTTCACAGTCCTGAGCACTTTGCCAAGCTAAATCATCCTCGTTACGACCTGACAAGCAAAGACAAAGTCCTTAAAGGATTATCACAGAAGATATTGACATGTCCATTGTCCATGAGCGAATATTGATATTGTGTCTCAAACCTGGCTGTGGCTTTGGCATAATTATCTCTCTCTCATCCAAATGCATTTGTTTGTATAAAATGACAGTCCCACTATACAATTTGGTAACCTCCTTGTTAAAGGAAACCATTGCTGTATGATATTAGCTAAAGTGGTTTACCTACTCTAATACAGCATGAATTATCATGAATGTGTATTATATCAATGATGTTAACCCTATAAAGCGCACTGTATCATATTTGATCAAGCTTTGATCATGTTGATCATTTAGAGGCAAGTCAGGCTTCTAAATAATCAACATTATTAAAGGGGTCATCGGATGCCGATTTTCCACAAGTTGGGATGATTCTTTAGGGTCTTCATGTAAAGTTTGTAACATACTTTGATTAAAATTCCTCAATGGTTGTGTAAAACAACACCCTTTTACCTCCTCAAAAACAGCTCTGTTCACAGCGACCCGTTTCGGTGCATGTCTCTTTAAATGATAATGAGGTGCATGTCTCTTTAAATGATAATGAGCAACTGCATCCGAATTTTGCATCTGATGACCCCTTTAAACCTGATGCACATTATCTACCACAGTTCTTCTGTCTGTCATCTGATTGATAGTTTAGACTTTTTTAGCAAGTAAAAGATGTTTTAGTATAATTGTACGTACATCTTCAGCTCGTGCTTCACGTGTCGTTTGCTGCGAAATCTGCACTGATTTTTATAAAGTAAACATAAGAATAACTGGTAGCACTTTATAATACAGGTCCATTAGTATGCATTAATTCATATTAATGCATACTAGATTTAAAGGCACAATATGTAAGATTTTTGGATCCAAAAACCACTAGAACAATTTTATATATTTTGTTGACTTGTGTACTTACATTATCCCTAATGTTTCTAAGAATGTTTAAATCCAGAGAAATAAGCAGTTTTAACAGGGACACTGACCGTGTCAATGACATCAGACAATCACGGTTCCCTCGATTTCTGGTTTTGTTTTGTAGAAACCATGGAAACATCAAAGATGCATTAATATATGATATGTTTTATTAGACATATGAGCAACTGTTTGGATACATTTATACAGCTATACAGCTCAAAATATTTTTGTTTTAATCTAATTTTTTTCTTGATTTACCGCGAGTAACATGTTTTACCACGTCTAAAAAAGTGTCTCATACAGTAGCTAGCGAGCGAACACACAGAGATGCATTATAACACACTCAAATGTATCTAATATGATAAAACGGTGTAATAAAAGCTCTACTGCCGTGCTCGTCGCTCATTAGCAATCGCTAAATACTAACGGCTTTCGTAACGTTAATAAATCTTTAATACATTACCGGTCATCCATGAATATGATTTCTGTCATTTTCTCCACCGGCTGTAGAAGTGAAGACAACAACTCCCATGATTCAGCGAAATCAAAGCTACGCCTTTGTTTGAGCACATCATGCTAGTGTTTTCAGCAGGGATTTACTTTTCCTGCATGAGAGTCCGTGTCTTGAATGGTCACTGCGAGAGGACAAAAGAAAAACATGTGGGTTGTTAATCTAAATATTTAAAGAGATTGCAGGCAGTGGACACACCGGAGGTTTCCTTTCTCTTGTTTTTTTTTTTCCTTTCTCCTTGTTAGCCACACGCCGCACTATATTTTTAAGGCTGTTTTCATAACACTGTCCAGAAGAAAGAGACCAAAGCCTGCAGGAGAGACGGAACAATACAAAGAAAGGCAATACAATTCAACCAGTACGGGTCACAGCAATGAAATGTCACAGAAAGTGTGGTAGAAGAAAGCAAGGACATCACGTTGTGATGAAAATACTTCAGTTCATGGTGGTTGGATTGCAGTATTTTGTAAAACCGTAGTCTGAACCCCTTTGCGAGTTTCATCATGTTCTGGGGAAGGACTCGGTGAAGCGTGCACCGAGCAGCTGGTTTCATTAACCTCCTGTCCAACCCTGGAGAGAAGGAAGCAGGGTAAGGCGATGTAAATGGTGACCTTCTAAATATGCATCCAGATATCAGCGAGCGAACGCCTCCCTGCTCTCGCGATTCATCGAGAGGGAGGGAATGGAATAGCAGACAGCGAGGAAACTAGGCCACTTGTCTCAACAGTTGAGTCACCTTGGCAATACTGACTTTGAGCCTCTGGGGTGTGAATTTGCCCGTGTTTCGGAGTGTGACAGAATGGTTTGTATGCTGTCATATCTATATTTCTCACAAGAAGGACCTTTACACATCATTTCTGGTAACAGTTATATTATAATTATATATTGCTCTGTTTTGTCATACAGCCTGTAATTGCATCAACATCAGTACAGAGCCTAGATACTTTCATTAAAAATGAACAATGTATTTTCAAACAAAGGACTTTATCAATTTTAATAGTTCTTTTTTCTTTTCTTCATAAAATCATGAAATCAAAATGGCCTCTATTCACTTTCTTAATACACATCCCAAGTCTTATTGTGAATGGTTTCATCTGTGCACATTATTAGGAAACAAAACAAAACAAAAAGTTTGTAATCTTTGTTGAATTTGAGGAAATTAATAATCTTGGTAACACTTTACAATAAGGTTCATTAGTTAACATTAGTTAATGTATTACAGTGTATTACATGAACTAACAATGAGCAATGCATTTGTTACAGTATTTATTCATCTTTATTAATGTTAGTTAATAAAAATCCAGCTGTTCATTGTTTGTTCATGTTAGTTCACTGTGCATTAACTAATGTTTGCAAATACAACCTGTGATTTTAATAATGCATTAGTAAATGTTGAAATTAATAAGATTAATAAATGCTGAAGAAGTATTTTTCAATGTTAACTAATGAACCTTATTGTAAAGTGTTACCAAAATCTTTTATAAATGACTGCAAACTCGTACATGTGCAGTAACTTGCACCTTTCCAACACAGACTCGCTGGAATTTTTTTTTTACCTAAACACACAGTTTACTGCAGTTTCCATCTCAAAGGAACACTAGTGAAAACCAACAAACTTCAATCCTTTTTACTCAAGTTATGATTACAGGGGTAGATTATCTATTTATAACGACTTATTTTTGCGCAGAATTGCACTTCTGATATGAAACATTCACTAGTCATGAGAAACACCAATCACAAAAAAAGCTTGTCTGAAGTTTAAAATCATTGGTTACCCGTGAGCCAATCTCATAACGTTTGGTTATGACGTGTGTTATGCGCTGGCTCAGCCGCATCGAACTTTCACTGTAAACACATGTATGGTGCGAAAACAAAACCATCGAGCGAAATACCGGAGTGAACATGGCTGTGAACGACTTTTGCAGATTATGTGAAGTAAATATACGCATCCACGGTACAATCAACGTCTACGTCCCGGCTCTCAGCCCGCGCTCTGTTCGTTGATTGGCCGGCTGTTTTGAGGCCGGAGGAAAACTGGGAGATAGGTCGCTATCTCAGACTGAGTATAGAAGCGAACTGAAATTGAGCGGAAGTACGAAGTCTGACGTAGTCAGGCTACATGATCTCTATTTGAAACAGAAAAATCATGATTCTCATTTTATCCAGAACCGTGCAGCTCTAGTTAACACTATCGGTTAGGTTTAGTGTAGAGTTTAGTGTAGATGCTACGTTATTTTCAAACGCCTTTCAAGCCACTCACTGGACATTTCATTTCCAAACTGCTGCAATATGGGGTTTTTTTTGTTGTTTTTTTGCCAGATTCTGTTTTGGATCAAACTGAACGCATTTCATTTTGAAAGTGCAGTGAAACATGCAAGAAGCAAACTAGTATAATTTTTTCAGAAAATATGTTCCATTTTTTCATGATACAGTTAATTCATGATGTCTCGTCAAGTTCAAGTTCAAGATATCCTGTTTCATTTGAAAATATGTCACGTTAGGGTATGGTTTCATGTTGAATTTCAAAGAATAGCATTGACTAGACTGTCAATTCTATGTTGTTTGCTTCCAAACACGTCTTCAATTCATTTTGTTTGTTTGTTTGTTTGTTTGTTTGTCCCCTAGAGGGCTGACCTTGCCGTGGCTCCTCTCACAATCACCTATATGCGGGAGAAAGCTATCGACTTCTCAAAACCTTTCCTGAACACCGGCATCAGTATCCTGTACCGTAGACCCAACAGCACCAACTCTGGCTTCTTCTCGTTCCTGGACCCCATGACCCCTGATATCTGGATCTACATTCTGTTGGCCTACCTGGGAGTCAGCTGTGTACTCTTCGTCATCGCCAGGTGAGCGACAACACGCTGTGACTATTAACCTTCATGGCACCTTGAGAAATTTGCTTTGAATTCACTCAGTAAAGCATCAAAGGGCAAGCAGTTATGCATTATTAGTGGTGTTTGCTAAGGCTAAGAGACCAAACCTTACCTAGGGATTAGAATATCAAAGAGGTTTTCTGGTGGGATTTCTGTGGACATAAAAAAAACTGCTTGACAACTGCCTAGCAACTGTACTTAAGTGCTACATGCAAATGGCAAATATTCAGAAGAGTGTAACACCTGCATAACAACATCATCAGAAAATAAAATAATAACCACATTTTCAAATAGCCCATATTCCATTTTGTCATCTTGCAAAAAAAACAAACAAACAAACAAAAAAAACGCTTAGATACATTTATTTGAACCTGAAAAAAGCTGTTGAATCAATTGTTTCCAGATGACTCTTGATTTGATATGTTTTTAAGGACATTCATACGTCTTTATGTGTAGCTTGTCCAAATGCTTTTAAGGACCACTATACACCATAGTAAAATGTTGACTAGATATTCATACATTTGGCATTTTGTCGATTTACATTTAATTTAAGGTATTTAATCAATGTATGCATTCCCTGAGAATCAAACCCATGAACTTGGCATTGTTAGTGCCATGCTTTATTGTCAGAGCTACAGGAATACTGTATGTTGTAAGCCATTCTCACTCGGACACTGCCGCTTGTCCAAGAGTTATATGTGTGTTATAACGACACCAAAGGCCCTATAGAGTCTGTTTACTGACAAACCCGAAAGCCCATTGCTTTTAATGAGTAACATTGCTGTCAATATTGTTTAGCATCATGAAGTTTCTTAAAATATTCTGATATTTTTAGGTAAGAACGATTATATTTTTATTTACAGTGTAGATATCTTTGAAGACAGAAGCTTTAAACCTACCAACTTTTTTTTTTTACAATATTAAACATGTAACAGGCAGATGAAAGTACAGTCACAATTATTTTCTTCACAAAATGACAAAAAAGCTCTATAGAAGTATTCCTGCTGAATAGTAAGACCTGTCAAAGCCATGCGATAGCTTTGTGTGAGACAGAGTGAAACTGAGAATGCGGTTACTCTTAATTGTGATGCTCCCCAACTGATATTCTACTAACTTCAAGCAACTTTGCAACTAGATGTCAACTAACTCTCATTACTGTATTGGTAGACTGATAGGTTAGGGTCCGTGTTGCTAGAATAAGTTGAAATGAACTTGCAAAGTTACTTATAGTCATTAGAATGTCTGTTGAGGAGCATCAAAATAAAGAGTTAGTAGATATTAAGGAGGCAGTCTACTAATACTCTAATGAGAGTTAGCTGACATTAGTTGCAAAGTTACTCATAGCTAATTGAATGTCTAAATGTTCCCCTCTGAACTTGAGCATGTCTCAATCGTTCATGAGACACACGAAAGCCAATGGCAGGCGGCAATTTTTGAATTGAATTTGAGCGTTATGGTAGATTTGGACATTGAACACATTTTAGGTTTGTAACAAAGAAATAATTGGCCTCTGAAGACTTGCAATGTTGCAGTTTGGAATCCTTATATAGAGCTTATTATGACTGTGCTTTTCTCTGCCTATTAATGTCAAATTATGTCAGTATACAGTCAAACTTTAAAAATCATACACCAACATATCATGTCTTATATCATATCATATAATTTCATCATGGTGAAATCTCTTGCCCGTTCACGTCAGTCTGTTTACAGCAAAGGTTTCTCATTGAAAGCAGTAGGTAGGAGACGATTGGTTTCTGTATTGCGAGAGTGAGGACGGGTTGCCATAAAAGCTGACACACTGCTATTAAAAGTTCATATCACACAATTTGCAGTCCAGTCAATCATATAAAGACTGCTTTCAAAACAGGTTTTTAACACCCTGTTTGAGGGTCCTTTGAGTGGCGATGCCATTATTTGTTGGAGCACCAGAAGTGTTTAGCGGCTCTCAGTGAAGGGCCTTTCAGAGTGACCATTAATGAAGAGTTCAGACACTAGAGACGTTACAGAAGTCAGACTTACTGTACATGTAGGAGATCCTCAGCCGTCTGGTGAAACTGCTTCATTCCTCAGACTAAAAGGCTTCAGGTCTCATGAAAAACACACCAGGTTTCAGCTCTCAGGTCTCATACAATTAGGCATCCGACAAAACTGCAACATACAGTATATATTATATTGCCAGAATTAGACGCAATTTAAACTTTTGTCAATTGGCACAGGCAGCACATGAAACTGTGCAGTGTATTACTAAGGGATACATGGATTTTTGAAGGTGCATTTTTTTGATAATAATGTATTATGTCTGATGCCTTTATATCTTAGTTGTTTCGTCCAATGCTTTATTGTATGAGACCTGAGACCTGACATTGTTTTTCATGAGACCTGGAGCATTTTAGTCTGAGGTGTTGTTTTAACAAATTACTGGAGTCGGAGGATGTCCTAATATGAAGACCATACAGACAGTTTTTTTTTCTGAAATCTTTAGCTTAAGAAATGTGCTTGTTCCACATAGAAGATGGATACTGTATATACAGTATATATTTATTATCAAGGGTATTTTAAATGATTTATGTATATTTTTTTACTTGCTTATTTTTTCTATTTAAAAGCGAAATGTGTATTTTCTGTGACACAAGCATATCCAAACTAAAAAAATAACATAAAATAAAAGAATATTGTCAAACATGTTTCCAAAACACTTCCTGTCTACCATTGGTTGAATAAACAGATGGCCAAGCCCCAAACTCACGCCATTGGTCGAGCCAGTGTTGCTATATCAGCTGGTCGGGATGTTAAAACAAACAGAGCAATGTTTTCAAGCATATTTTTTGCACTCTTCGGGGAAATCAGCCAGAGAAAGGCATATTTATTGATGTCTCTGTATAATAAGATTATGAGATTGTTTTAAAACAATTACATAACATATCATCTTTAACATAAGACAGTGAAAAAGTGATACACAGTGATGTATTACCAGACATGCAGACTTTTCCTATTCTTTTTTCCCCTGGTAATGAGTGAAAACATGCACACAGACCAGTGTAATCCTGCAACGATGCTTGAGCTCAGCTAACAAGTCCCTTGACAATACCTGCGTCTCTCATCTTCTGAAGCATCTGCTTCCAGACTGTCGATGTTAAAGGACAGGTGTTAAAAGGGAAATTACACACATCTGCAGTTGCAGGGAGTGTCCAGAGTTAATTATGTTATAGTTTAACAAGCTGTTGAGAAGAGCTGAGACACTGCACTCTTGTCACAGAAAGTGCGATACTTGCCATGATTTGAACAAAATGCCCTGAAGTGGCCAATCTGTGATACATTTCCCTGGGGTTATAAACGCCTCTGGAACGATTGTAAAGTCTAGTTTAAAGTAAAGTGCTACTCTAATACTAAGAGTTCATGGTTAGGAATCAAAAGCCATTTATACAGTCTGCTTAAAGGACACCGTGCACTTTGTGCTAGTGACATATTATCAAATCTCAGAATATACCGGTAAGTGGTGTTTTCTCATGCAAATCTGGCTCTTGCTATAGTAATTTTCAACATGTCACAAAGTTTCACAGTTTGGGAAATAATTTGGTAACACTTTATTTTAATGGTCCCTTTTGAACATTTAGTTGACTATGAGTAACTTTGCAACTACATACTAACTCTCATTATATAACTCTCAGCAGAATGTGTTAAAGGGACCATCAAAATAAAGTGAAACCAATCATTTTTATTACAGATCAATTTGGTGTCATATGTGGTCCAGAACTACAGTTTTAAAGTCCCCCTGTAGTCAATAATTGTATTCCTTAAAACTCATTTTTGATCACCAAAATGACATATTTAAATGTTTTTTCCTTGAAAAACAATCTTCATGCCTTAACATATCTTGAATGTAACTCGACACCCTTGCCTCATTTAGTATACGAGGGTTCTATGAATATGCAAATGAGCCAAAGACTCCACTCACTCAGCTCAGAGATCCACTCGTTGATGATCACACGTTGATCTGATTGGTTACAAGGTAGTTTGTGACGTCAGAAACACCAGCGATTTCAAACCGTGTTTTTGAGACTGTCTTTGGTTCACTGCAGTTTTAAGGAGAAAATACTCAGCAATGGTGTTGACTTATGAATTTACACACTTGGTTTGTCTTAAAGCATATTAAAAAACACCAAATAGACATAAACAACATTAAAAGCTGGACTTTCACCACAGGGGGACTTGATATTGACTGCTGCTTGATATTGCAAACTGTTTTATCAGTGTAATTTAATTTATTATCATAATTATAAACACACTGGTTTGTAGCGCAAATTATTTTACCATTTAATATTTGACAGTAACATTTCTTAAAGTCCCCCTGTAGTCAATAATTTTATCCCTTAAAACTAATCTTTGATCACCAAAATGATGAGAAAAAAAGAGACACTGCAGTTTTAAGGAGAAAATACTCTTATGAACTTATGAATTTACACATGGTTTGTCTTAAAGCACATTAAAAACACCACATAGACATATAAACAACATTAAAAGCTTTAATTGTGTCATGTTTGTGAGTCTCTCTGGTTCTTGCTTCAGGTTCAGCCCGTACGAGTGGTATGATGCCCATCCGTGTAATCCAGGCTCCGATGTGGTGGAGAACAACTTCACGCTCCTCAACAGCTTCTGGTTTGGCGTGG
Organism: Leuciscus leuciscus; assembly: GCF_965113295.1. Lineage (NCBI taxonomy): Eukaryota > Metazoa > Chordata > Actinopteri > Cypriniformes > Leuciscidae > Leuciscus > Leuciscus leuciscus. Next base: position 34,054,744 of record NC_138744.1, on the reverse strand, counting down.
GTTCCCTCATGCAGCAAGGTACGCTTCATCTTCTGCAAACTCAACACACTTTCCAAACAAGCCAAAAAACCTGACAACAGCGTGATATGACTGTCTTCAACCCTTTACCTGTCAAAACCACAGAGTTCAGACTCTTCTGACAGGAGGAGGGAGTATTCGTCTTGCTTGTCAGTGAGGCGGGGATGAGGGGTGTCAAACATCTGTCACACACACTGGCAGGTTAGAGGGATAACAGCAGCGTTTGTTTGCTGACACTCAGAGACCTTCAGGATTGTGAGTTTGAGGTTGGGATGACAGTCGACAGAAGACTGTTTCAATGGTAGCACAGGCACAGTGGGACGTCTCTGTGGTTCGTCTGGTTCTTGTTTATTGCATGTCTCAATACAGCGTTTCAGTCGTTCACTATGGCTGATGTGCAGCTTCAGAGGGACACGGGGATGGGAATCATAGGGAAATTAATATAGGCCTTTTTTTAAGATGCCAATGACTTTGCCTTGAATGTAGATGAGTGTAGGCAGTTACTGTCAGGGGAAGAGTAAGAAAAGAGACATTAAATCAGACAACATCCACTTTTCATTGTGGACCGGTAATCTACTACAGCAAACTCTAACAAAATTAGCCTAATGATAATACTGAAGACAGTAACACTGCTCTGGTTATTTTCTGTTGGTCATGTACAGGAGTGTTTCCCAAAAGCATCGTTAGTAAACTATGGTCGCAAGTTCTGTCGTTATCAGCAGTTCAACGAGTCGGTGTTTCCCAAAATCATCGTTCTGATGAACATTCGCAAACAGCATCGCCAAATAAGCAAAGCTGACATTCAGTACAATCTATATATTTTATTTGAAATACATACAAATGTCATTTACGTCTTTTAGTTGCATCATTTGTGAATAGTGCACGTCAAAACGTGCTCTACTATGTAAGAACGAGCCTATGATTCAATCTGGAAATAAAGCAAAATAACTGAGAAAAATGAGAAATAGTCCTCAGATGTCATTATTTATAGCAAAACATCTAGCATTAATTCGATCTCAAACAGATTCATTAAAATAAGGTATTACTCCACCACGTGCGTGACATCATTAACCAACGTGGTCGAACGACACATTTGCGACAATACGGTTTCGGGAAACAGTCGTGACTAGCTAGTTGATTTCTTCATCGATGTATTGTACTATGGCAGTTAATCAGCGAGTTACAGCGCTGTACGGGAAACACACCCCAGATCAGCAAATCACTGAAGTACTGCTTCTGCAGATTCAGTGAGTGAATCTTTTGACTGATTCAAACCAATAACTTGATTGAATCTGATTCATTAATATAATCAACCGAGTCTCAAGAATCATTCATATTTGTTCGCAATTCTAAGATTTGTTGTTGCTTGCAATAGTAGCAGAACTACAGACACAAACCTCAGCTCTCTTGTGCCAGTAAGTGTGTAATATCAGGCGTTCTTGCCACCATCGTTCTGGGGTCTTGTCTGTTTTAAAGACCTGAAACATTATTCAGGTTTAAATTTTGGAGGCTTCATGTAGTTCAACAATGTCTATGCTTGGAGACCATAACAGAAGATGAATAAGTGTATTTTTAATTACAATCACAGACTTAAAGTCTTTCTGTACTTGAATAAGAGAGAATAAATAACCAGGATACTTAATACTGGGGAACTGAATATATATTTTGACAATTTTTAAGCCATTGGGTCAAATACAGTATTGGCCAAAAGCGATGTCTGACCTGACCTATTTACATCTTCACCCTTTATTCAAATATTTATAAACTTTTGTTAAAGACTGTGTAAGCATTTTGCTTAGTTGTGCTTGGAGTCAACTGTTTTATTTTTTGATAATAATCCAATCAAATTGTGTGACATCATTGTTGTCCAGACTATCATACAAAGCAATTATGAATGCATGCAAAAACAAGAGAGAACCGTATATTAATTACTGATTATGTTGTAGTCAATGTTTGCTTTTTCCTGTCAGCTTTTTTGTTTTCTATGCATTTTTTTCATAGTAAAATAAAAACTGTAACTGTAACTTGCCTTCTTTTTTTGGCAAATATTGTTGTCAGATAAATACCCAAACCAAGTTTACTATTTTGTTCTGCCCTCATATTTAAAATATTTAAAAAATATAAAACATTTTCCTCATATTTTGATGGTTTAATCATCATTGTAGGGAAATCACTTTTGGACACTAATGATGGAGATGAAAATAACTGTACATATGTATTATCAACACTGTAAAGTTGTACAAAAAACACAAATAAATGAAGTTCTACACTGTAAAAAAAAAAGTTGAGAAAACTTGAAAGTTTAAGGCAACCAGCTGCAGGACATTTTTTGAGTTTTCTCAACTTTTCTCAACTTTTTTCATGTTAAATAGTTAAATAAACTTTAAAAACTGAATTTGTCATATAAAACGTAAGTTGGATTTTTTTACAGTGAAGGGTATTTAAGAGATTTATCTTCTCATGTTTCTCTTTCTTATTTCTTCTATTTATGTGTTATTTATTTGACACAAGCATAATCCAACTACATCTGTTTATGGTCATAATTGCATTACTTTGAGTTTTTCTGACTCATCATGTTCAGTTAAGACTGAAATTCAGTCAAAGTATTTCAGTTCGCTGTTGGAAGACGGCAAACTTTCAAGAATCGCTAACGAAACCAAAATCACGTGATTCCAGTATTTTAGTCTTTTAATGGAACCACTTTTGAATAAGAAGTGCTAATCTGAGATTTTATCTCAACACATCACCAAAGGGTCTCTCTCTCTCTCTCTCTCTCTCTCTCTCTAATATTATTTCCCTTAATGCCATTTTAAATATTGTGTTTGGCTCTGTACTGAGCGCCACCTCACAGAATTAGATGGAGGAAGCTATTAAAGACACGCAGGGGTTGAAGCTGTTTCCACACCCCTCACAGGCACACATTAGCAAATGATACCCTCAAAACCAAACGGCATAATAAAACATGCCAGGGAGTAATGAAATGTTTTACCTCATGTAAGGAGACAAATAGAAAAGACTCTTCCTGTGCCCACGGCGATTCTTTCCTCTCGGGGAGTGCAAATCTGCTGCACTTTTCATTACGCATGAAATTTCCACTGATAAGATATGCATGCGATACCTGTCGGTTTGAAACACACACTTCATGTTTTGGTTGTCTGGAGCCAATAGAAGTTCTCTCTTGACTCTCAAAGTCATGTGACGTACCGTGTGTGTTTGTTTACTCACTAGGGTTGCATTAATGATTGATGATTTACACTTTAGCAGCAATTTAGAGTCTAAAAACTGTTAAAGCATTAACTAGTATTAGATGGTGTTAAAAATAAGTTCAGTTTTATTGCATCCAGCTAAGACAGCAGACACAGCTAGTGAAAAACAAGATCACACTTTAGTTTAGGCTCCAATTCTCACTATTTTATAACTATTATCTATGACTTTTGCCTCAATAAACTCCTAATTACGGCTTATTAATAGTCAGTAAGGTAGTTGTTAAGTTTAGGTATTGTAAAGGGATGTCGGATATGTTCATGGAGAATAAGGCATTAATATGCGCTTTATAAGTACTAATAAACAGCCAATATCCTAGTAATATGCATGATAATTAGCAACTAGTTAATAGTGAGAGTTGGATCCTAAACTAATGTGTTACCAAAAACCAAATGTACCAAAAATGTTATTGAAATACATTTATTTGATGCTAAGTATACTACAAAAACATTTACATATTTATGTAGCCTACTTAATATAAATAACCTGAAATTGTACTGTTGGTATACTAAATTGGTATTCTTAAAGTCTGCTAAATGGGAACAACAATTTTTAAAATTTTATTAAAGGCACTTTAGTTATCCAGAAATAGTGCTGAGGTCCAACTAAAAATATACTGAAGTGTTTGATTGTGCTAAAGTGGACTTTAATATCTTGCACTTAAAGACGGATATTATACATAGATCATACTATCCTTATGTTATGTGATGTTAAAACACATATAGGCTTAACATTAAGACATGTGCAATAAATAAGTAGTCCAAATTATAATATTTATATCAATCTCAAGTGATAAGCTAGTAAATATGTTAATGGATCTGTAGTATGCTTAGTATGAAATAAATGTATTTTGAATCAATTTTGGTTAAGTTTTTTTTTTTTTTTTTTTTTTTTTTTTTTACTACAACGTAACATAAAACTAATAACAATTTTATGAGTTCAGTATTTAATATTTCACATGTAAGAAACACAGTGCTAATTCTTCCTAACTTTCTTAATATGTATCCTAATTTTTATTTTATTCTCATAAAATTGTTTCTTCTAGACAGCAATTAGATTAAATGAAAAGAAAATAGAGAATTAGATCTGAAACTATCCTAAGGTGGTTTTCTTATCTATATGGTCTGTCAGTGGTCTGTTTAATTTTGTTTTAGGAAAAACAGTTGAGACAAAGTCAATTCATAATGAAACACAAATTAACATCAATAAAATAATCATCTGGGAAGGATAAAAGGAAATCCAGTATTATTGTATCTAGAATAAGACAGCAGGAACAACTGATACAAAATGAGAACAAATAAAACCAGACACTAAACTATTGGCATGCATACAAAATAAATGTTTCCACAT